>NW_027186304.1:100731-172802 GCF_028583685.1 Petaurus breviceps papuanus
TCTGTGATTTGATCTGTATTTTGGGAAGCCGTTGTCCAGGCCCCCCCTCCCCGGCTTTGAAAAACCCAGATGTGGAAACCCAGATGTTGACTGGGTATGGATGTAATGGCTGGACAGTTTGGAAAGCTGTCTACTTGATCTGTTTCTGTCTTGATAATTCTGCCTGTATACTTTGAAGTTCGGGGTGCTGACCTTTTTCCCCTGAACAAGGTAAACGATATATGGTTTGACTGATTAAAGTAAGCTTGTTAACCCATTTTGAGTTGCTTTCCTTTAACAAAGCAGATCCAAGAACCTGCATGGGCAGCCACCCTAGGGACGCCGGGGTTCTTGCTGCTACACCCACATGCTAAGTATGCCTAATACTTTTTTTGGGAGGTAATATAGAAAGTGGATGAGCAAGTTTGCTATCTACCTTTCACCCAACTCCTGTTGGGTGCAATCCTATTTCTACATATAATGCTCCAACTCCAAACAAGTTGGATGGTTCCCTGAATGCGAGCTCTGTGACTGATTCTTCATATGTGTAATGATTCATTATTGACTGACAGCACTCTGAGCCTGTGACTCTTTGTATGACAAGCTAAGGGAAAGAGACTGGAGAGAGAAATGGAGCTCAAGAAATATGGAGTGAGAAATGCAAGTTGAAAACTTTGGCTTGGCTACTGGGGGTCCCTGGAGTGATGGACATGTGAGCAAAATCATCCCCTTAATGTCATCTTTAGTTCCGAGAACCTGTACATGCAGAGACTGCTAAGAATGAATTTCTCTGTTGCGACTGTTTTCTCCTAGATTGGGCTGAGGTTTTTGTCTTGCTCTCAAGTCAAAGAGCCCATTGACTTTTGTGCATTTTATTATCTATTTTAGTCTGTTTAACTTCCCCATTTTCCATTTTACTGCTTGCTTTGATGAATATGTTTGCTTACTATCTGTGATTGTCTTTTGTGAAACCCAGGTTTGTAGGGAGAAAGAGCCAAGTCTTCAGAGAGTAAGTTAATGGTTGCCCTTTCCTTTAGAGTAAATAAGGAAAGTGGCTTTTATTTTGAACCCCAAAAGAGCTTTGTATTCTAGACTATAGATATATGAAATGTATTGGAGAGATATAATTCTAGCCTAATAGCCCTCTTTGAGATAGAAAGTAGAAGCTAAAACTTTCCACAGCCCTCTTCCTGCTCTGACCAAAGATGGAAATTATTGTCTTCCTTGGTTGGGCTCCTGGGATGATGTGTTCCAGATCTTATCTATCTAAATAAATTCCTAAAATCAAGACTACCCTAGTTCTCTGTAGGCAGGGATTAAACTGTTTCTAGTTTTTTGAAGGGAGAGTAAGGAAGGAGAATAAGCACTTATTTATTACATGCCTACTATGTGCCAAATACTGTGCTAAGCACTTTACAGTATCTCATTTGATTCTCTCAACAACCCTATGAGGTTGGTGCCATTATTACCTTCATTTTACAGCTGAGGAAACTGAGACAGACAGAAGTTAAGTTATTTGTCCAGGGTCACACAACTTGTAATTGTCTGAGACCAAATTTGAACTCATGTCTTCTTGACTCAGTGCTCAGCATTCTATCCACCACAATACCTAGCTGCCTCTCTGCTGCTCCCCAAAGTGGTCTTAAAAGTGTTGCTATCTGGGACAGCTCGGTGGCGTGGTGAATAGAGCACTGGCTCTGCAGTCAGGAGGACCTGATTTCAAATCTGACTTCAGACACTTAATACAAAAACTAGCTGTGTAACCTTGGGCAAAGCACTTAACCCCAATCACCCTCCAAAAAGCAAAAAAAAAAAAAATTTGCTGTTCTTATGAACCCTTTCTTTTTGTCAGTGATCTCCTTATAGTATATGCCTAGAACTAGAAAACCTAGGTCAAATGATATGGACATTTTAGTGACTTTATTCAAATAATTCTAAATTGCTTTTTCTAAATTATTTTACCAGTTCATAGTTCCACCAACAATGCATTAGTGTTCCTGTTTTGTCTCCAGCAATAACTGTCCCATCTTTTTTCATCTTTACCAATTTTGGGGTATGAGATAAAACCTTGGGGTTATTTTGATTTGTATTTCTTTTATTGCTAATGATTAGGAGCATTATTTCATGTAACTAGGCTTTCATTTCTTTTTAGAATTATTTGTTCATAGGTTTGACCGCATGGATATAAGAGAATAGCTTTTAGTTAAATATTTCTAAAATTTATCTATGTATCTTGGATATCAAACCCTTATAAGAGATGTTTTATACAAAGATTTTTCCTGCTTGACTTCTTCCCTTCTTATGATTTATTTTAAACATGGGAAAATGTTTTATAATTTCTTTAAAAATGTGCATTTTCTTACTAGACATAACTGGGAAAAGTGTGACGGAATGAAGAAAAGAGTGCCTGGTTCCTGCATACATCTCGTTTGGACATGACTCTTTCCTCGCTGCATCCTCTGTTAGTCTGTGAGCTTCTGGAGAGCAGAGTCTGCTTTTGACCTTTCTATGTATCCCCAGTGCTTAGCACAGTGCCTGGCACATAGTAGGTGATTAATCAATGTTTGCTTGCTGACTGACTGACTAATCTCAGTTTCTGGGACTAAAACTAGTCCTCAATAAAATAAGTTTATAAAGTTAAATGAGTTTCTATCAGGGTTTGAATGTAACATCTCACATTCTATACCTGGAGTGGTATATGTTGCAAATCCTAATCTTAACAGAAACCCATACTTAGAAATAATTAGCCTTGGAGATGGAATCCAAATATATAATACGATCATGGGATTTAGAGTCAGAAGGAACTGTAGGCCATCTAATATAATCACTTCATTTACATATTAGGAACTAGGGCCCAGAGAGGCTAAAGGAACTGCCCAGGGTCACAGATCTAGTACATAACAGAGGTAGATTTGAACTGAGCCCTTCTAGATTCTGAGGGTAGCTCTCTAGCTACTACACTATGGTGCCTTTTATCATCTCACTCAAGTCTTCCAGACTGTCTTTTGTCTCTTTTTGTATCCCCAGTGCTGAGCACAGTGCCCGACACATAATACGTACTTAATAAATTTTATTAACTGACAATCCATACAGAGGTTAAGTGACTTACCTAAGACCCCACAAATAGTAGGTAGCATACATTAAGTGATTTATTCAAGTCTTCTGACTCAATCCCAATGTGCTGATTTTTGTTTTCTGATTTCCTAACATTAACTAGAGTTCAATCTTAATCTGTAACTTGTGTCTAGATCTCTCAGACAATTTGATTATTTTATTTTATAATATATATTTATTATATTATATGTATATTCAAGTTTATGCAAACAAATATTTATTAAATGACTACCATATGTAAGGTCATTTTTTAAGACACTAGTGATAAAAAGACAACTCCACAGTCACTGCCCTCAAGGAAATTAAAATCTAATGGATGTACAACATGTACTGATAGGTTTGTGAAGATAATCTACCAGAGAAGGAGGAATACAAGCAGCTTACCAGAAATTTCCAAGATGGGAATTTATTAAGCATCTACTATGTGCCCTGGAACAAGAGGCTAAGCATTTAGCACATATTATCCAATTTGATCCTCAGAACAGCCCTAGGAAATAGAAATTATTATGATCCACATTTTACAGTTAAGAAAACGGAAGCAGATGGAGGTTAAGTGATTTGTCCAGGGTTGTACAACTTGTAAGTGACTGAGGCTGGATTTGAACTCAGGTCGTACTGACTCGAGGTCCAGAGCTCTATCCATTGTATCACTTAGCTGTCTAAGAAAGCTATAGATTGGTGATAAGGAAGAAAGAGGACAACCCTCAAAAATAAGGGTGTGGCAAAGGAAGAGATCAGCTTGAGTATGGGGAGTGGCGAATTGGCTTGCTGGTTTGATGGAAAATAAAGGTAATCAGTTAAAGAAAGAGGAACGAATGTGAAGTATGAGACTGAAATATGTGATTAAGAATTTGGATTTATAAGAGGGGAAATTTAGGAATTCTGTAGTTTGCTGAGCAGTGTAATGATATGATAACAATGACAGTAAGCAAGTTATTTCTGTTATTAGTGCCAGAGGAAAGAGCTTAAGTTATCCATTGAGGAATCAATTTCAACTGAATTGAAATTTTTTTGACCCTTCTTAGGCTCAGTAAAAAATGGATGAATCTCAATAAATTGCAAATTCCCCTTTATTTAAATCTCTGATGCAAATCCAGGAGTAAGTATGACAATGGAAATTAATATATTGAAGAGTTAACAGATCATGGCACCGAATATTTAACTTGCCAGAGGTCGCCTGGGGAATGGGTGATTCACCAATTTTATTTTTATGGTATCTTACTTGTGCAAATCAGGGTTCCCCATGATGTGGATAGGGGGGAAATTATGATTATGCTAAGTAAAGTGTCTGTAGGACAGAAAACTGTACTAGCAACCAAGATTTAAAAAAAAAAAATTTCTTTTGGTCTTTCTGCTCCTGCTGGGATTGATCCACACACATTTCTAGATATGTGATGAGGACTCAGCAAAGAAGCATATGGGCTTAGATCATCACCAGGGCTGGTCACATTCCATGCCTAACCTTCTCAGGTTGCCAGCTGCTCAGGCAGTTACTTCTATTCCTCATTCTTCCCTAGTTCCATTTTGTTTTCAGAGTTTCCCCCAATCCTCTTCCTGATGTGTGTACACCTGTGTGTATTTCTTCCAAACTGGCATGAAATATGATAAGTTGGATTTCTGTGCGTGCATCAATTGATAGTGGTGGCTGGGAGTAAATGGTAGTAACTTGAGTGGAAGGGCTGGAGGATCTGCACTTATGGGAAGTGTTTGTGAAGCCACTATGCTTCAGGATTTAGACTTGATTGGGACTATTGGGGAAGATGATGAGGAGCCCCTGGAACCAGAGTCTGCCAGTGGAGAGGATGAGGATGAGGATCCCATTGTGCTAGGCAAAAAAAAAAAAAAAAAGCAGACTGCGGAAGAATCAGAGTGTGGATTTCAATACAGACTTTGTTTTTACTGAAAAGGAAGGAATGTATGATGGGATCTGGGCCATGGCTGATTTTATAAGTCAACTCAAGAAGAAGAGAACAGCCACAACACTAGATAACAAGATTGAGAAAGTCCAAAAGAAAAAAAAAAACACCCAGAAGAATGAGGAAAAAGAAGCCAAATCTGGGAAACCAGTAGATGAGGAGGGAAATGAGGGTTTTGTGAAGGAAAACCAAGATGACGCTGAAGGAAAACGTGAGGAAGAGACAAAAGAGGAAGAATTAGAATCAGAGTATTTATCCGCCGATGAAAACATCCTCACCAAAGTAGACATGCTGAAATGGAAGAAAATGGAGAAAGGAGAAAAGCAAAGAGGCTCTTAGAAGATGCCTCTAGCATGATGTAAACCGCGCATTCCAGGACATGAATCTGTCTCAGCCTCTCTTGAAGGCCATCGTGGTCACGGCCCCCTATCCAGAAGGCCTACATAGCTGTGGGGCTATTAGGGCAGGACATTTTTGCTTGCACAGACACTGGGACAGGTAAAGCAGACTTTTGCCCTTTCTGTCTTGGAGTGTCTTATCTACAAACCTTGACAGGCTGCCATAACCTGTGTACTTGTCCTAGTTCCCACCTGAGAATCGGGCATTCAGGTACACTCTGTCACCAAGCAGCTGGCCCGGTTCAGCCTTGTTACCATCCGCCTTGCAGTGGGGGCTTGGATGTGAAATCCCAGGAGGCTGTTCTTCCCAGTGGGCCAAATATCCTCCTTGCTGCACCTGGCAGGCTCATTGCCCATCTCCACAATTGAACTTCCTTCCATTTGAGTAGTGTTGAAGTACTCATCTTGGATGAAATTGACAGGATGCTAGATGAGAACTTCGAGGAACAGATGAAGAAAATCATTCGGCTGTGTTCCCACCATCACCAGATGATGCTCTTCTCAGCCGCCATGACAGATGAGGTGAAAGATCAGGCCTCAGTCTCATGAAAGAATTCTGTCCAATCTTTGTAAATAGCAACAGAGATGTAGCTCCATTCCTAAGGCAGGAATTAATTTGAATCCAACCTAATCAAGAAGGAGACTGAGAAGCCATTGGGTTAGCTCTTTTGACACAGATTTTTACAGACCACATGATGCTATTCACCCAGACCCAGAAACAGACTCATCATTACACACATCCTTCTAGAGCTTATGGGGCTACAGATGAGAGAGTTGCATGGGGACTCTCTCTCAAAAATAGCATCTGGAAGCCATGAGGAGCTTCAAGGATGAACAGGTTGACACCCTCGTGGCCACAGATGTGGTATCCCAAGGACTAGATGTTGAAGTTGTCAAAACAACATCAAGCATTTTGTGCACTGGGTAGGCCAAACAGAAAGTGCTGCCAGGGTTACATACTCTGTCTCCTTGGTGGGAAAGGAGGTACATAAGATGTTAAAGGAGATTGTGAAATCAGGTGAAAGCACCTGTGAAGGCCAGGATTCTTCCTCAAGATGTAATCCTTAAATTCTGAGACAAGATTGTGAAGATGGGGAAAGATGTGCATGCCATCCTGAGACTAGAGGCTGAGGAGAAGGTGATGCAGCAATCAAGCCCAGATAAATTCAGCAAAACAACTCCTAGAGAAAGGGAATGAAGAGCCAGCGCTGACCTGGCTGCAGAGGAAAGAGAAGAGGAAGAAAAAAAAATTGCAAAGGCCCTACAAGAGTTTGACTTGACTTTGAGGGGAAAGAAAAAGAGAAAGTAATTTATGAAGGACTCCAAGAAAAATGGGGAAATGACAGAAAAAGTCTGCATTTGAGATTCTAAAGTCACAGGTGTTCACTGAACCATTGGCTAAGAGGAATCACTGGGCAAAGAGAGCACCAGCCATGCCTGAGGAGGAGCCAGCTTCAGCCCTACGAAGGAAGCAAAAGAATGTGAAGAAATCTGTGGTTGATGAGGAACTTACCAACACTAGCAAGAAGGCTTTGAAACAACAGCTAGCTGGCCCCACCTTTAAAGAAGGAAACAGATGGAATTTCTCCATCCAAGGAGAGGAGAAAACTTCAGATCTAAATCCAGGCATAAAAGAAGGGGGTAGTAATAGTTACCCAAAGAAATACTCAAGGCTTTACCTTTAATCCCTTCCCTATAGGAAATGTAATTCCATTGTTCTTTTTGAGGGTAAAAATCCTCTTTAAAAATCCCTACTAAAACAGTCTTAGTAGTTTGTATTTAAAGGAAAAAAAGAAATAAAATAGGTTGGAAAATCACATAGCAGGGGCTGAATATAACATCTGAATAATTTTGGAATAAAGAGCCTTAGTCAGTTTTCCCTAGGGTCACAAACTCAATAGGACGAATCTAAGAATACCTGGCAGACAGTCAAGTTTGGTTGGTTGTCATCCTTCGTTCTCACAGAGGATCAAAATGACAACATCATGGTGGAGTCAAGGCGCAGTGCACCCAACTATGGGTGGTCAGACCAGTAGGAGCTCAAGAAAGTCCTACCATAGGTCGCTCACCAATAGTCCATACAAACATTTGCAGTGCAGATGTCTCTAAATTGGCACATCTCACAGCAGGAGGTAGCCGTGAAGTCATTTAAAGGCTGCTTAGACATACAAGGGGATGCTGGATCCCACTGCTGCTTCCAGGGAGAAGATGACCCTATGGCCTGGCCTTCCTGTGAGCAGAGTCGTGACTATAGTTCCCAGTGTATCTGCACCTGCTGCTTCATCACTTACCTGTTGCCACAATATTTTGAGGCAGGTAAAATGGTATGGGTAAGGTTGTTTGATTTGTGCATAAATTGGATTTAAATAAGGCAGAGTTGGACGAAGTCATTGACCTTACTCTCTTTTCCAGAATCATTGCTGTCTAGTAGCAAGACAAAGTGAAGACAACTGGTTATGGCTTGGGATGCTGTAGATGTTCTTGGTGTCTTTGAGGTCTAACCAATCTCCATGCACTAAACAGCACCTGCTTCAGCTGCCTTCATGACTGTTGGAACAAATTGTTCTCATCTGCCTGTTCTACCAAGGAAGTCTTCACATGCTTAGGGTTGTCAACCTCTGAGAGTTTGGTATAAGAAAGACAAATTAATTAGGTTGTTCGAATCATGTTTTATTCTCTCAGAGCAGGTGATCATGCATTATATGGGAGCTAACAGTTTTGGAACTGAAAGCCCAATTTGGGGGTTGGGGTACATAGTTTATATGTCCTTTTAGGAGCAGATGTTCCCAAGGGTTGCCATTGAACTCTGATTGGTTAACACAATGGGAAGTGGACTATATTAACATAAGGTTCTTGGGGTACATGACTTAGGTCACCTAAATCTTGGTCAAAGAGACATCAGTTTCCATATCACCTGTCTTGATAGGGAGGATCAACATTTTCTCAGACCTGTCTGAGCAAACACAATGAGCAGGAATATACCCATTAGCCCAAACTTAGAATTTCTTTTACTGCTTAAATTTTGGCCTGGGTAAGTCTTTAGGAAAGATTTCCTATACTGGTTGGTAGCTTGGGTTGGGGGTTGAACTCGCTATTTGAAAGTTGGAGTGCTCAATTTATATACCCTTTCAACAGGAACTTATATCACCCCTCCATCATTCTACTTCCTGACAGAGGAAATACCTGTTCTATCAGATCACCCCCCCCCCCCCCCCCCCTGCCCTGCCCTGCCCCACACCACACCATACCAGATCACTCCTAGCCTTGGGCTATATAAGCAGAAGAATCTATCTCCACCCAAGGAACTTCTGGTGCAGTTTCATTATCAGAAATGTCCTTTGGAAGAGCTTTGGAGAAGGTTGGGGTGGGGGGGGAGAAGCTGTGAGTCTCCAAGATATTGATTATTAAGGAAAAAAATCATTTTTCATAATAGATTTCAGAATAATCAGCATAGAGATGATATTTAAATCCATGGGAACTAATGAGATCACAAAATGAAGTAGTATAGATGGGAAACAGAAGAGAACTCAAGTCATAACCCTGAGGGACACATAAGTGGGCATAATAGACATCTATTTTGTGGTTTAATTTGGGGGGGCCTTTGATTGGTTCTCATTCATCTTGATCTCTCTGTAACATTTGACATGGTTGTCTCCTCTCTTCTGGGCTACCTCTCTTCTCTAGGTTTTCATGACCCTGATCTCTTCTGAATCTCCTCTAACCTGACATATCCTTTTCAATCTCTTTTGCTGGTTCATTATCTATGTTGTGTTCATTAACGATGGTTGTTCCCCATAGCTCTGTCCTGGCCTCTATTCTCTTTTCTCTCCGTACTTTCTCTCTTGGTGTTCTTATCAGCTCCTGTGAATTCAACCATCTATGCTATGAAGAGAACTGTATAGAGTAGCTTCTACTGAGCTACAATCCCACATCAATAACTACTTTTTGGGTATCTTGAATTGAATGTCTTCTAGTCATCTCAAACTCTTTTAAAAACAGAACTCATTTGTTTCCCCTCAAAATCCCCTCCTCTTTCCATATTCCTATTACCATTTAGAGGACCACCATCTTCCATCTCACCCAGACTTGAGATTTTGTTCTTTCCTCACTCACACTCACTCCTCATATCTAATCGATTGTCAAATATTATCATTTCTACCTTCATACATCTCTCATGTCCTTTCACTTAGCTATGATGCTAATTCTTGTCCTAATCATTACTCCTCTAGATTATGGCAATAACCTTCTAGAAAAATGTCAATAGGGGGCAGCTAGCTGGCTCAGTGAGGAAGAGCGCCGGCCCTTCAGTCAGGAGAACCCAGGATCAGTTCCAGCCTCAGATACTTAACACCCACATAAAATAACTGGCTGTGTAACCTTGGGCAAGTTACTTAACCCCAATTGCTTTAAAAAAATGTCAATAGACCAATTTATCTAAGCAGAACATAAATCCGAGAATTTATACAAATACAAGTACACCAGAAAATACACAAGAGTGAATGAGTTCTTTAAATGAGGTCAAGGTAAAATCTTAGTTCCACCAAAAGAAAGGGCTCAAAATCACCCAAGGGAAAGTCTCTGAAGCCTCCAGAGAGTCAAAATGGAAATCAGGGGAGCTCAGAGCAGCCAGCTTCCCTTATATGTCTAAAATATTTTCCTCTCTTTTTTAAAATTAATTTTTAATCAACAAAACCCAAGGAAGAGAAACAAAACTATTATAAATATATGTAGTCAATCAAGCAAATTTCCACCCTGACCATGTCTAAACTCTCTCTCTATATATATCATTGTGCATTCTGAATCCTTCACCTCTCTGTCGGGAGGTTTGGTAGATTGTTTCATCATGAGTCCTTTGGAGTTGTGGTTGATTGTTAGCCGATGAAAAACTTAGTTTCTAAGTCTTTCAAAGTTGTTTGTTTTTATATTATTTAAAATATATATTATTCTTATAATTCTTGTTTTGCATCAGTTTTTACATGTCTTCCTTACTTTCCTCAGAAATCATCCCCTTCATCATTTTTTACAGTACAGTATTATTCCATTACACTTATATATCATAACTTGTTCAGCCATGACCCAAATGAAAGGCATCCCCTCAGTTTCCAATTCTTTGCTAGTATATAAAGAGTTCTGTAAATATTTTTCAACATCCTTAGTTAGAGGGTTTTAAAAATACATTTATTTTATTTTAAAAGTGTTTATTCTTTTATTTTTAATTTGTGGAATTTCCATAGAAGAGTATAATAAAAAAAGATGAATACACGTGAAACTGAAAATCTATTATGTACAACTTGCCATTCCTTTTAAATATATAATATTGTTACCAATAATAAAGTAAATTTCTTTCTTTGCTTTCCTCCCCTACCCACTCTATAAATGGCTACTATTAGACATAAATATGTGTGTATGAAAGTATATGTGTATATATGTATACACACACATATATTTAAAATCCAGTCCTTTCTCTGAATGCAGATATGTCTTTCTTTATTTGTCCTTCGTAGTTTATTTGGGTATTTATAAAGCTCAAAATGACTTATTCACTCAAAGTTGTTCTTAAAACAATATATCTGTTCCTGTATACAATGTTCTCTTGGTTCTGTTCATTTTGCTCTTCATTATTTCTCGCAAATCTATCCATGTTTTTCGAAAATCATTGAGCTCATCATTTCTTATAGCACAGCAGTATTTCATCACAATCATACACCACAACCTGTTAAGTTATTCCCCAGTTGCTTAGGACTAATCCCTCCTTTAATCTGCCCTCTATGTTATTCTCCTTTTCCCCTTGTCTCTTTTCCCTTCTGTTTCCCAGTTTAGTGAAATGTATTTTTGTACCTGTGTGTTCATTCTTCCCTCCTTTGATCAGTTTAATTTAATATGTATTTTATTTTTTCCCTAATTACATGTTAAAACAATTTTTAGCATTTTAAAAAAGTTTTGAGTTTCAAATTCTGTCCTTCCCTCACTCTTCTTTAACTCCTTCCTCCTTGTTTATATAGACTTCTACTTGTACATTCTAGTTATATGAGATGATTTTCCCTAATCTTCCTCTTCCTCTGCCTACCGCAGCAGTGTTTTCCCCATTCCTTCCCTTCACTTTTCATTCTTCTTTTAAGATGATCAAGAAATAACAGAAACATTCCTAGATACTGCCTTATTAATTAAAGTCCCTTTTTCACCCCTGATGATGATAGAGTTCAGAGGGAATACTTGTATCATCTCCTCATATTAGAATATAAACAGTTTGTCCTTGTTTAATCCCTTATGATTGTTTACTCATGTTTTCCTTTTTATGTGTCTCATGACTCCTGTGTTTTTGCTTCAAAAATTTCTATGCAATTCTGTTTATTTCATCGGGAATGCTTGGAAGTCCTCTCTTTTAAAAAAATCGATTTTTTTCTACATTATTCTCAGTTTTGCTGGGTAAGTAATTCTTAGTTTTAAGCCTATATTCTTTTCCTTCTGAAATATTATATTCCAAACTCTCTTCTCTTTCATAGTGGTGGCTACTAAGTTGTGTGTAATCCTGATTGTGACTCCTTGGTGCTTGAATTCTTTTTTCCTGGCTGCTTGCGGTATTGCTTCTTTAATATAAAGACTCTGGGTTTTGGCTATAATATTCCTGGTAATTTCTTTGTGGGCATGCTATCAAGCAATGACTAGTTTATTCTTTCTATTTACATTTTACTCTCGGGTTCTAAGAGATCTGGGCAGCTTTATTTTATGGTTACTAGAAACACAATATCTAGACTTTGTTTTTGGTCTTGGATTTCAGATAGTTCATTAATTCTTAAATCATTTTCCCTTGATCTGTTTTCTAGGTCAGTTGTTTTTGTAAGTGATATCAGGAGTATCTTATATTTTCATCTATTTTCTTCAGGCTTTTCATTTTATTTTTATATTTTTGGTTTTCTTATGTAGTCAGCTTTTATTTGGTCCATTCTAATTTTCAGATTTTGTGTTGCTTATGAAAGGTTTTATATTTTTTGCTTCAAGTTGTTTATTGCCTTTCCAATTCTTTTTTTTTAGCTGACATTTATTTTCCATATTTTCCTCCAGCACTCTCATTTAACTTATATAAAAAAAAGTTTTAATTGTTTTTAAAAATTCTTGTTTCATCTCTTCCATGAATTATAGATGAATTTCTTCAAGCTGTGTATTTTTTTCTTTTGCTTGTAGATGATTTAGAATCATTCTTTTCTTTTCTAAGTTTGTGTCTTGAGGGACACTGTCACCATAAGTATTTTAATGGTGAAAATCTTTTTTTGTTTTGTTAGCTCATTCTTCCATCTTGCTTCCTGTCTTGGGACTTTATGTTAGGGCTGGACTTTGGACACTTGTGGAGGAAAGGTCCTGCTGCTACTTTATTAGAAGTACTGAATGTTGTATTAGTTTAGGATCTCAGGGACAGCTCAGGCTGGGCTCTTAAAAGCTTTCGGCATTCATGAAGAGATCTGATACAAGGCAAAGTCTTCCTCGTCTGTGCTCTGTGTTTGTATAGTGGTAGCTGTTAAATGGTGTGTAATCCTGACTGTGACTCCTTAGTACCTGAATTTTTTTCTTTCTGGCTCTCCAAATTCCTGTCCTGGGTTTGGCTTAGGGCAACAACACCTATTGGATTGACCCATTTGGAACTGAAGTAGACTACTTCTGGACTCGGCCAGTATTAGCCAGATGGAAAGCTGCTGCTTCAGACCCATATAATGGTAGACTTCCCTTTGGTCTAGGATGCCTGGCCTGGTTATTTCTCTGATGGTTTCAGACTGAGCTGGAAGCAGTATTATAATCACACTCTTTTCCTTAAGTCTGAGTCATATAGCTCCTATATGCTTCTGAATTTTCTCCTTGTTGTGTACACAGCCTAGGGCCCATGACAATGCCTTCTCCTGGAATACCATCCTTAAGGCTCCTGCCTCAGTTTACCCTGGAACTGGATATTGAACAATCGAGCTGCCAGTTGGTACCTATTCCTGCACTATATAGAAGTTTAGCCTCCTCTGAGCTGGATCTGGGATCTTTTCTTGCCTGGTCTGCAGCCTTTCCCTACATTCTTGGCCAGACCCTACCTAGTGTCCACAGACTTCTCTCTGTCTCTTAATGCCAGCTTGGATTGGAAAAATGAGTGATTTTTTTCTTGGATTTCCTAATAAGAATTTTTTCTGGTGCATTTACTAGAACTGTTTGGAGAAGCTGGGGGTAGGAGAAGCTCACTGTACTTCTTCCTGCTGCTTTGCTGTCTTAGTTCTGACTTTAGCAATAGCCTTCTATTAGAGCTCTTTGCCTCAAATCTCACTCTGCTCTAGTACAGCTTCCACCAAATTGCCAAAGTTATCTTCCTAATCTAATTCAGAGCACGTCACAAAAGAATTCACTAAACTTCCATGGCTCCGTGTGTCCTAAAAGGCCAAATTTAAACTCCTTTGAGGCTATTAAATGTCTTTACAATCTGTCCCTTCCTATCTCCCTAATTTTCTTTATTCCTCTCTGTGAGGTATTGCGTCCAGCTACCCTGGTGAACCTGCTGCTCTTAGGCCTCTAGTCTCCATCTTCACTCCATGCCTTTACTTGGGCTGTCTTCCATGCTTGGAATGCATGTCATCATCACTTCCATCTCTTCATTTCCCTGGGTCCCTTCATATTCTACAGCGGCCCTCTTCCCATGGCCCCAGCGGCTAGTGTCTTCCCCTTTGACATTACCTTCCACTTACTCAGTATACATTTGCATATACTTTATGATTTATGTATTATCTTCCCCATTAGAATGGGAGCTCCCCAAGGTCAGGGACCATGGTTTTGCCTTTCTGTGCATCTTGAGCACTTAGCAAAGTCACTATTTTCTATTTACCCTAACACAAAACCATGCCTGGACAGGTTTCCAAAGGAATGAATCAAGCCAAGCTTGTGGATATTTTAAAACATTATTATTTAGCAATAAAATATAGTCATCATTTCCCAATGAAGACTGAAACACAATTATTGTGTCACTTGGAATTGCAGAAGTTGGAGAAACTGCTAAGAGTGTGGAGGCTGGTAGCAGATACCCCCAGAATTCTAGGTAGGAGATGATGGTAAAAGAAGTGAAAGTGGCCTGCTTCTTATTGGAATGCCTCTAGGGGGCTGACATCATGGACATTGTCTCACTCGCTTTCTGAAGGTTGTTGGACTTGGTTGGTTGGGGCAGGAATACTAAGTTTGTAGTCAAAAGACAGAATCCTGGGTCTACCACTTAATGTCATTATGACCCTAGGCAAGTCCCTTAATTCCTTTTGATCTCAGTTTCCTCACCTCTAAATACTGGGAGTTGGACTAAATGACTTCCAAGTTCTGTGCCAGCTTTAAGTTATACTTCTATTCAATAAAGTCAGAAAGGAATGAATAATGTTAGAACAAAGAACACATCTACCTGTTAGCAATGCTATGTGGTAATATATGCAGTTTAAATATCCTCACTGGCTTAAAAAGTCAAATGATTACACATTAAGTTAGAGAGGACGAAAGGACAAAACTTAATGCAATATTAGTTCAAATTATTTGATGGGAGGAAATAAAGACAATGGCCTCCCACCGTGATTGGTTGCACTCCAATGGGCATTGTGTCCCAATTTCTACCTTCTCATTCTTCAGTCTTTTTATTACTTTCTACCATCTGTTCCCAAAAGCTGAAGAACATTTGTGTACAGACAAAAATTTTTCTCAAGTGAGACAACAGATATCAGTCTCTAAATATTTTATACTTTCTAGGATCTTCCTCTTAAAAATGTTAAGAACTCATGCCAACCTTTGATGATATTTTGTTTCAAGGATGCTTAGATCAATGAAACATTTACTTTGGGGGAAGATGAGGGAAAAATTGAAATCAATTCAGCCCTAAGGTTTCAAAGATCTAATTGCTCATACATAATCAGTAACATTTACTTCATATTTTTTTGAATCATTTACCCATTTTTCCCACACAATTTAAGAAAATGGTTTGGAGACAACCTCTGAATTAGCCACAGCAAATATATCAGAATAATCGCTGTTTAGTGTAATTTCATTT
Organism: Petaurus breviceps papuanus; assembly: GCF_028583685.1. NCBI lineage: Eukaryota > Metazoa > Chordata > Mammalia > Diprotodontia > Petauridae > Petaurus > Petaurus breviceps. Next base: position 116,181 of record NW_027186304.1, read on the forward strand.
TTTCATATAATGTGGTGGAGTGAAAAGAGTGTGAGTCTTAGAGGCAGGAGGGAAGGTTTTAAGCCCAATCACTGCCACTTAACTGGGCATGGGGTATGACCCTGGGCAAGTTTATTAATGTCTCTGAACTTCTGTTTACTCATCTGTAAAATAGGATTAATGATACTCAAACCTTTTGCCTAATAGGGTTACTATGATGCAAGCACTTTGTAAACTGGCTATTCAAATGTGAGATATTATTTGCATTCTGGATAAAATTGTGGCACCTGGCAGCAGCTAGGTAGCACAGTGGAGAGAGCCATGGATCTGGAGTCAGGAAGGTCCAAGTTCAAAGCCAGCCTCAGATATTTACTAGCTGTGTGACCCTGGGCAAGTCACTTAACCTCTGTCTCAGTTTCTTCCATTGTAAAATGGGGATCATAATAGCACCTACTTCCAAGGGTTGTTGTGAGGGTTAAGTGAGATAATATTTCAAAGTGCTTTGTAAAGGTTCAAGTGCTTTATAAATGATAGCTACTGCTACTACTGCTACTACTACTACCACTACTACTACTGCTACTACTACTACCACTACTACTATTACTATATGAGCACATTTAATAACCTCCACAAAGCATGAGAGAATCTCTGTGAGGTCAGATTCCTAGGAGCATTCCAAAGGGGAACAGGCTACTTCTACTTCCTTTCACTCCATGGGCAAAGAAGAAAAAGAAGGGTACCAGTTGTTCCTAATTACCCCCTAGAGAAGACTGACTTGCATGGGGTCAAAGCACATTGACAAAGGACATTCAAGGAGGCTGAGATTTCTATGTCCATGAAAGGGACAGTTTTTTTTCTCACTCCAAAAAAGAAAAAAGAAATCTTATTAGAATATTGTAGTGATACAAGAAAACCTTCATGGGAATATTTATGCCTATTGTTTCAGATGATGGCTAGGCAAATAGTCAGCAAAGAATGAAATGAAAGGGAATTAAGAGGAAACTCCTTTATCCCCTGTGTGTTTTCTAGGCATATAGATACTTGACTTAATTCTCCCAGAATAAACCACCATTGAGGAGAGATTTCATTGTGGAGAAGAGGCCCACCTTCCTCACCACTCCCAGCAACAGCTGCTGGCCAAACTACCGCAACAGGCATACAACCAGAAGAGCCCTGGAAGTGGCAGCATTTCCCAGAGCAATGGTCCCACTTCTAGCCCAGCTCTAACAGCCATTATCTGATGAAGCAACTCATGTGGAGCTGAAGCTAGTCATTCCCACCGACTGCTAACCAACTGCTTTCCCCTCCCCCAAGGGCAGCCAAGCCAGGTTAGCTAAAGAAGCAAGGGACCCCAAGGGAAAAAAAGTAGTATGCATCTGGCAAGTCTAAACATCACCACTACCTTGACCACCGTCTCCCCTCAACTCTGCTGGAGACAACCTGAACCCCAAGGGCCTTGGGAATAGCAGTGCTTGCAGCCCAGTGACCATAGCCATCATGCTCAGAAGCAACCCTTGTGGAAATGCTACCTGACAGCTGCTTCTGTAGGTGCTCGAGTCACATCTACCGAAGACCCAGAAATGAAAGGTCTTGCTAGCGAAGTCCTTGGCACTTTCAAATGGTTCAACATCAGAAATGGTTGTGATTCTATTAGTAAAATGACATTAAAGAAGAAGCATTACCCTCTGTTTTGCTGACACACCCTAAGGACCGTAGGACCTTTCTATCTGACTTGCAGCTACAACCTTCTCTCTGTGTTGTCCCTCCAGTTAGAATATGAATTCTGGGAGGTCAGGGACTATCACACTTTTCTATATCCTCACTGCTTAGCACAGTGCTTTGCATACAGTGAGTTCTTAATAAATGTTTTTCATTCACTCATTTGTTCATTCATTCATTTATTCTCGTAGATAGGTTGGCTTCATCTTCCTGTTATGGTCCTAGGGGTACCCTTGAGGAGTTAGGGTGTCTTTTCTTTACCGCTATCATCTAAGCTCTCATTTAATATGTTCCTACTATTGTTAGCTGCCAATGATTAGTGCCTCAGTTCCATTTATTGTCAATTAACTTTAGAAAATGATACTTGTTTTGAAAATGTAACCAGAATTGAAGCATAACTCCTCTTTGCTCCACCCACTCCCCTTTCCATATGTCAGCAAACACTATCACACATACTTACTTCAATCCCTGTGGGCATAATCTTTGAGCAGTCTCTACATAATAGTTGACCTACCAAGTTTCACTTCCAAATATGGCAAGGTCAATGGATAAATGAGTCTGCATCGCTGTACTTTTACTGTACTAATCTGGGCAGACTGTTCAGGGCTTTGCTCATCACTATCTGTCTTCCAGCAAACAATAACGGGCTTCACCGCCCACGTAGCTCTACTGATCTTTCGAAGCTCACAAGGTCACAGCCACCCTGAATATCTACTCAGAACAGCGAAGAATAAGTGCAAAGGGGGAAAGAATAGAGGTTTGTATTGTCTCTCTCACAAGAATTTAGTCAGGCAGGAAAAAGATCAGAGAAGTGCCAGGAGATGGCTGACTGGAGCCCAGCTTCAAAGTCAATCCAAAAGCCTCTTCTTCACAGTGTGGTCAGAGGACCAAATCCATTTCTAGAATGTCTGTCTATGCCCAAGTCCACATAGAGATTCCATCAGCAGAACATAACTGTGAATGCCCATAAAGACCTGATTCACTGGCCAGTCATCTAGTACAGGGGATTAGGGGGAAATCTTCTTTAACTAGTAATAGGGTGGATAGGAATTCAAGAGGAATTTTGAGGTAGACAAGAGACCCTTGGTAAAGATGGCAATCATTTCTAGGTCTAAGGCACACTTCTGACTTCGGATGCTTTTACTCTCTTTGTTTGGGACATCATGTGCTGAAGATGTAAGATTGGCTGGTGGCTTATTTTTGTTTGTTTGTTTTGTCTGTCATGTTACATTGGTGATTAATTTTAAAATTTGGTATCCATTAAAATCTCCACATCTCCTCTAGAACCATTGCCTACCTTAACTCATTCAATTTGTATTCATGAAATTGATTATTCAACATAAGAAACTTAGATGGTTTTGTGTTATAGGGATAGGGAGTGTACCTATATAGTGTGTTCCTGTTTATAGGTGTGGGTGAGTGTTTGCTGGAGGAGAAATTTGGAGACTAAGCATACTGATAAGAGTTTTATAACCTTTTATTGTCTCTATTGAAGAATCTTCCAGAAGGGGGAAAGTTTCATGATCTATATACAATTATGGACCTCACTTAAAATTCTACTGGTAAGAAAAACACACACACACACAAAATACTATCATATAAAGAAAACCTGTCTTTATTTCCTGAGGTTAAGGGATTGGGAGTGATGTGATTTTGAGGGGTTCAGGGACCCCTCAGGGACCAGGGACCAGGACAGGGTCGTCCGGAAAGAACTCTTTGCCTCAAGCGATTTTTATGTCAAATTGGCAACAGTTTATTGTTAGGTTATTGAGCAGGCAGGTTCTTAGGGAACTTGCAACCTTATAGGGATACAGTTAAAGTTTATATAGGAAAAACTATAGAAAAACATGCGCCAAGTATGCTAATTATGTGACTCAGGGGTGGGGTTGGGGAGTGGTTAAGGAGTAATCAGTTCTTAAAGGAAGATACACTTTCTGTATCTACTGCCCAGATCTGTGGTTTACCCAGAGTTTACCAGGAAAAGTCCATGGGGGTGGTGTAAAAGAGGTGTGGCTTTTAGATTTGCTAAATTCACTGTCAAAGCCAACTAAGAATTGTTCTAATCAGTGTCTTGTTTGACAAGATAGATGCAGGGAGAGTACACAGGTATACACATAATGAGGAGTCCAGGATACATATAGTTAGGTAGGGAGTTGGTATAGATAGTTCAGCTGGTATCAAATATCATCATGAGCCAGTACAAAACCAGTTCAAACTAATATTTCCTGCCAGTGTTGTTATTTATACCACCCCGGGGTTCACTCATGAGTAATTGCTAGGCATAGTGGCCTTAGGCTGGGGAGAAACTGCCAGACATAGTGTTTTGAGGTTAGGGAGAAATACGGTCTTGGAATTGGTGTGCACACATGGGCACCCAAGCACCCCATGATGGGGAGGGGAGGTATTTCACAATTTTCATTTAAACTATGATGCAGTTTTTTATACCTTTGAAACAGTACACTGATATGGCCAACATATTTCATTTCTCATGGGCTTCCTACCTCTCCATCTTCTCAGGCTTTACTAACTCTTTGGGGTAGCCAGGTGGCACTGTGCATAGAGCACTGGGCCTGGAGTCAGGAAGACCATAACTTAAATCCAAACTCAGATACTTACTAGATATGTGACTCTGGGCAAGTCACTTAAACCCTCTTTGCCTCAATTCAACTGCAAAGTGGGAATAATTTAGCACCTACCTTTCAGGATTGTTATGAGGATCAAATGAGATAATATTGGTAAAGTGTTTAGCACCGTACCTGGCACTATATAAGTGCTTATTCTCTTCCTTCCTTAATCCCACTCACCCCATCCCCAGTCTCATTATACTGGTATATGTTCTGTTCCCTATGCCTGGTACTCTATTTTCTGTCTTTATGCATTTTCACTGGCTGCCTCTATGACCTGCAATGCTTTCCCTCCTCACCTTTACCTCCTGGCTTCCTTCGAGACAGCTCACATCCCACCTTCTGCAGGAGGCCTTTCTTCCACCCCATCTTGCTCAGTCCCTTTCTTCTAAGACTACCATCCATTTATACTTCATAAACCTTGTATGTACATAGTTTTATTGGCATGTTGTCTCACTCATTAGAATGTGAACTCTTTTAGGCTAAAGAACAGGTTTTTATGTTTTTTTGTATCCCTATCTGCTTGTTGACTGCCTACCTGGTGAAATCCCCCCACAAATCCGATGATTTGTCTTCAGTTTTGCAAGTTCTGAGGCTACATATACTCAGAGGTGATTAGGTCCCACAGAACTGGTCCACATTGACTAAACTTTAAAGAGACTGACTTATAGACCAAGTGTGCCTGCCAAATACACCCTGCCTAAAACCATGAAAATGACTACTTGGGAGGAAATATATGGACTATAAAGACTTTAAAGGATATGTCAGTCTTTTCAAAGACCTAGAACTATGGGAATAGGTCATGCTGAGGCTGCTTGGATATGTCAACAAACCCCAAGGTATGGTGATCTGGCAAAAGTCAGAGGGTTCACTGTGATTTGCAGCCAGGAACTAGTCGTAGTGGATGGGGGAAAGCGAGGACTGAGCAGAAGAGGAAGTAGCAGAGAGAGATGCTGGATTAAAACCACAAAGCTCAGAATTTAATGATATCCTGAAAGAAGAATGGGAGAAAGGGAACTTTAACCAGATGTTACCTTTTATGCTATTTTTTACATACAGATTTTCCCTGATTATCTACCGCTGCCAACCCGCACCCACCACACTTCTCTCCTTGCTCTTTGGACAGGGGAGTATTACGGTTTGGAGGTAGCCTATAGTTGTGATTCTTATGAGATAAGGGTATTTCGGTATAGTTTTACTGGGAGAATTTAAAATGGTGTTTAAGAAAGGATGGGGTTTTTTTGGTGGCAGTTAGTGATTTGTCATTGTTGAAATGGCTACACAATTTTCAAAATATGTAGAGTCAACTGAAAGAAGATCCCAAGCTCTTTTTCCTTTTCAGTTGTGGCTTGAGTCCATGGTCTGTAGTCTGTAGTCCTTGTCCAAAATATACATATTGACTAGTGGCTCAATTCTGCTAGTTTGTCTCATTGTGATATGAGATCTATAGAGAGCTCTATAAAGAATCCTGAATCAAAATTCTTTAAAGTAATAGCACTAGCATATGAAATCAGCATGGTAGAGTGGAATGATCCCTGATTCTAGTGTCAGAGGGCCTATGTTAAAATTCTGCTTCTATTACTAGCTGTGTGACCTTGGGTAAGTCACTTAAACAACTTGGGCCTCAGTTTACTCATCTGTAAAATGAGCAGGGGTGGTGGACTGAATGTTTCTAATATCCCTTCCAGCTCTTAATCTATAATTACCAAGTTGAGAATGCTTCAATTATTGTCCTTTGTTGTATCGTCATTTTCAGTCACGTCTGAGTCTTTGTGACTCCATTTGGGATTTTCTTGGCAAAGATCCTGGAGTGATTTGCCATTTCCTTCTCCAACTCATTTTATAGATGAGGAAACTGAGGTAAATAGGGTTAAGTGACTTGCCCAGTCACACAAATCTGAGGTCAGATTTGAACTTGGGAAGAAGATTCTTCCTGATTCCAGATCTGGCCCTCTATCCACTGTGCCATCTAGCTTTTCCCAGTTATTGTCCTAGAGATAGGTCACATTCACCAGTCTCTTGACAATCTGCTATTTGAGGACCAGATTAGAAAAGGGCAGAAAAGCTCATCCCCACGAGGTTAACCACTGGTCAATGATTTTTTTTTCTCCACAGTGACTCATGAAAACAACTGTAAAAACATTAATTATATTTCGTAATTACATATCTGGAGCACTTTTCTAGTAAATGATTATAAAGCACTTGACAGATGACTCCTTAAAAACTACTGCCAAAGTGAGATAGGCAATAAATCTGCATATCCCTTTCTGAAAATGATAAAATTTGCTCAGCAATGCTAAATGAAGCATTACCTTAAATACTTCAATTTTCCACAGTTTCCAATTATCAAAATCTTTAACAGCCTAGCATTTGCATTTTTTGGTAATCTTGAAACTTGAAAAAATCAAGATGAATGGCCAATAGTGGATGGAAAAAGAGGGGGAAAGCAGCTATAAAAGGCAGGTAGAGAAAAGATTCACTTACGTAGGTGTCTCTTTATTTCTATAAACAATGTTTTATAGTTACCGTCATATGGTTATCTTGTGTTTGGGTAGACTCCCAAGTATTTTATACATTTTGTATTTATTTTAAATGGAATTTCTTTTTCTGTCTCTTCCTGCTGTGTTTTATTGGTATTATATATAAATGCTGATAATTTGTGTGGATTTATTTAATATCTTGCAACTTTGCTGAAGTTATTGTTTCAATTAATTTTTGAGTTGACTCTACAGAGTTCTCATATCATCTGCAAAGGACAACAATTTTATTTCTTCTTTACCTAGCTTGTTCCCTCCATTTGTCTTTCCTGTCTTGTTTCTATAGCTAGCATTTCCAGCACTGTGTCAATAGCAGAAGTGGCGATGTACCTCCACTCTTCAGCTCCAGTCTTATTGGAAGGGAACTTCGTTTATCTCCGTTACATATAATGCTGGCTCTTAATTTTAAATCTAGATTATACAAACTAAAATATAACTTCATATAACATTAATTGTTATTGGATAAGCCAAGAAAAATGGTAAAAAGGACAAAACGATCTAAATTAATTTACTTAACTAGTGCCATACCATTTAAACTATCAAAAGATTACTTTGTAGTACTAGAAAGAATAATAACAAAATTCATCTGGAGGCATAGAAGAGAGCAAGAATCTCAAGGGAAATAATGAAAAAATGTGGGTACCAAATCTCAAAACATACTGTAAAGCAGGAATTCTCAAAACAATTTGGTACTGGTCAAAAAATAGAGAGGTTGATTAGCAGAACCTGTTAGGTACAACAACACATAGACACAAAAGAATCTAGTTGCCTAGTGTCTGACAAACTCAAAGATCCCAGGTATTGGGGTAAGGGCTCATTATTTGATTTAAAAAACAAAATAACTGCTGGGAAAATTGGATAGCAACATGGAAGAGATTAGGTTTAGATCAACACCTCTTAGTTTTTTTTTTTTTATCAAGATTAGCTCCAAAAAGATATGTGTCTTAGATATAGGAGGGAAGAGAATAAGCATTTATTAAGCACCTACTGTGTGCCACATACTATACTAAGCACTTTATAGATATTATCTTATTTGCTTGTCACAATAATCCTGGGAAGTAGGTGCTATTGTTATAATAATTTTATAGTTGAGAAAACCGAAGCAAGCAAAAGCTAAGTGACTTGGACAGAGTACCACACATAGATAATATCTGATGTTGGATTTGAATTCAGCTCTTCCTGATTTAACCTCCCTGCTCTGTCTACTGTGCCACTCACTACCTCCTCTAAAAGGTCACATCATAAACAAATTAGAGGAATAAGAAAGAGATTATCCTTCAGATATGTAGATAAGGGAACCGACCAAGGGACAGGAAGGATCACGGAAGATAAAACGGACAATCTTGATTGCAAAATTTAAAAAAGATTTCATTCAAACAAATACAAGATAGCTAAGATACAAAAAGGAACAGTTAAATGGGGGGGAAATAATGACATCAAATTTTTCTGATAAAAGTCTCCTTTCCAAAACATAGAAGGAATTGATTCAAATTTGAAAGAATGACATCCCCCAGTCAATAAACAATTTAAGGATATAGACAGGAAGAAAACTAAGCTGCCATAATCCTATTAAAATGCTTCACATCGATAATAATTAGAGAAATTAGAACAACTCTAAGGTGCTACCTCATACCCGTAAGATTCACAAAGTAGGTAAACAAAGGAAAACTACAGTTATTACAGCAGTTGTAGGAAACAGGTATATTAATACACTGTTAATGGAGCTGTAAACTGGTCTAGTTATTGTGGAAAACAATTCGGAATTATGACTAAAAGGTAATTAAACTGTACATACCTTTGGACCTAGTCTATTACTAGATCTATAACCCAAAATGATTAAAGAAAGAGGAAAAGGTGCTATATATATAAAAATATTTTTGTGGTGGTACCATACAGCTAGGTGGTTCAAGGGATAGAGTATTAAGCCTGAAGTCAGAAAGACCTGAGTTCAAATCCAGCCTCCAACTCTTGTGTGATCCTGGGCAAATTGTTGTGTGATCCTGGGCAAATTGTTGTGTGATCCTGGGTAAATTGTTTAACCTCTGTCTTCTTCAGTTTCCCTATCTGTAAGATGAAAATAATAATAGCACCAATCTTTCAGGAACCTAGTAGGCGCTTAATAAATTCTTCTTTCTTTCTACTCCTTTAAATACCTTTATGTGAGTAATTTCAGTTACCATCTTTTGAAAATATCTTTATCTTCCCTGCACCATTATAATTTTTTAGAAAATTTGAATCATATTTTTTTCTTTATCTTAGGCTGGAGTTATATAGTCTATCGAACAATTTCCATGCTCCTTCTGCAACCCTGCTTAGATGAAGAACTGCATTAGAGTTAATATAGAGATACCCCTTTTATCTCATAGTAGTTGTTTAGTCTGGGGCCAGGAGAGCTCCAGGGTTTGGAAGTAAGAATTTTCCTCTTCAGAAGGCACAATCCTGGGGTTTTGTTTTGTTTTGAAGGAGAGCTGAGGGAATTCCTGAAAAGAAATGGGAGGTGGGGGTGGGGAATAAAGTCGTGTGTACACCTGTACTCAGAACTTTGTGTAGTGCATGTATATGAAAAGAATAGGACCAAACGAGGCAGAAATACTTGTGGCTTCTATAGTGCCTTTCAGAATGTCGTTTTGTCTCTTCCATTTAAACAGGGTACTGACAGCCAGATGCCAAATGTACTATAGAGAAATATGAATCAAGGTCTTACTTTACCCAGTCAGGTATAACTTTTTACTGTTGTGGGAAATAGATTATCAAAAAGCTCGGCACTCACTGGAGCTAAGCTATTAAAGGTTTCCAGAAAGTATTGGAATAATAGTTGCCAATTTTACAGATTGGGTAGAGTGAGACCCTAGACTTTTTGTAGGTGTTCTGAGTAACAGAGACTTCAGAAGGTGAAATCTGTAGAGATCAAAGGAAATTTCTAAACATCTGTGCCATATGATATTGGGCAAATCATTTAGCTTCTTAGAGTGTCTGGTTCCTTTGCTGCAAAAAGAGTAATTTTGATTGGTTGACCTCTAAAGTCCCTTCCAGTTTTCAAATTCTTTGAGTCTGTAATTGAATTTTGGCCAGAAGAGAGCATTTCATTATACATAGCCCCATAAGCACGTTGACCACCCCAGTGCCTCTTTTTTTTTCCATAAGTGATCAAATTTATATTGATAAAATATCCTTGGTTTCTCTGAATAGCACTTTTCAATGTCATCATTTCCAAAAGACAGGCAGTGTTGTAAAATAGAAAGAGAGTCAGTCTGGAAATCAGGAAAGACCCAGATTCAGATTCCATGTCTGATTATCTCTGCTTTGTGACCCTGGGCAAGTTATAAACTGTAGGTGGCAGAACAGGTTCTTTTCTGTGTTAGAAAAGGGGTTTTTCCGCATGATGAATTCCCTACAGCTGTGAAATCACAGGGTTAGTCTCTGCTCTCTCTACCTTCAAATACCTCAGAGTATATTAGAGATAGTCAGAAAAAAAAATCAGTTCTGAGATTTGCCTCAAAAAGAGGCAATGGTTACTGGGACTTGCAGAGGCAGTAGGGGAGAGAGACAGGCAAAGAAACAGAGATAGAAAAACAGAGAGATAGAAAACAGAGACAGAGAGACACACAGACATTTAGAAAGACAGAGAGACACACGGAGAGATAGAGAGCATTTTGGTGCTTGTGACGGGGGAGAACCACATAGAACCCTGGGGGTTCTATGTGAATAGACTGTATAGTGAGAGTGAGTGTATGTAAGGGAATGAAAGAGAGTCTGTGAGTTAAGACTGGAATCTTTAATCCTATTGGATGTGTAGAAACTTGCTTAAAATAGGAAATATATTGGCTGTGATCTGGGTCCTAGTGCCATACATCAGCCTTACCTCTGGTAAGCAGTGAACAGAGGGAGGTTGGACAGATTTGATTTCATACCAATTATCTAAAATGACAGTTTTTTTGCACCTTTTAGTTGCCATATAAGAAGTGTGCAAGGGTGATGTGGGATAGGAATTGCAAGATAAAGGGAATTTGTAATTTAGAGGCCTAAGTGTGAACATTGTAAATGGAATCATGTCCTTAACAAAATGAATCTCCCAAGTAACATCTGTAAAAGGCAATATCTTTTTTTTTTTAAAGCAATCAGGGTTAAGTAACTTGCTCAAGGTTACACAGCCAGTTATTTCTGGGTGTGGTGCTGGGTATCTGAACCTGGATTTGATCCAGGTCATCCCGACACTGGAGCTGGTGCTCTTACTTGCTGTGCTACCTGGCCACCCCTGTAAAAGGCAACATCTTGAAAAATAACTTGGATTGTATTTCTGAGTTCAAATCTGGCCTTCAACATTTACTAGCTTTGTGACTCTGGGCAAATCACTTAACTCAGTTTGCCTCAGTTTCTCATCTGCAAAAGGAGGTGAAGAAATAGCAAACCACTCCAGTATCTTTGCCAATGAAACCCCAAATGGGGTCATTAAAAGTCAGACAAGACTGAATGACAACAATGAGAAGAAAGTCACCTTGGAAATCATTTATCATTACCATATTTGGTTATTCCTGATCAAGTCCCCTACTGGGGTTCAGTTTAGTCATCTATAGCACAGCGTTAAGTGTGTGGATTATTATCTACTAAATAAAAGTCTTGGGGTGGGGAGGAGGAGAGAAACAAAGCCCTAATAGAACTTTGAATTTTTTTTTAGCACACTTGTAACTCAGCATTGGCTACACACTGCTGCCTTTTACACTTCAACACAACTCCAAACGGCTGTCCCATCACCCTAAGCATTGTCAAAGAAACAGCTGGAAGACATTTGCTTCTTGAAATCACTGCATTTGTCTTTTGGGCATTGCTTCCCTCCAGGTACAGTCTATACAGACTGTTTTAACTGAGGGGCAGATTCCTTAGCCCTTACCAGACATATTCAAATCATTTTACCTTTGTGCTAGTTAAATGTTCTTCCCTAGCTGAGTTGCCTTCTCTATGTTAGTTTTATCAAATTGCCAGAGTCCATGGAAATAGATGGAGCTGGTCCGCTGTTCCACAAAGCTGCAAAAGGAAAGAAAACTGCAAACTCTGAATCCTGATAAGGTGACAATATCATGCCAGCTGCCTCAGGAGCACACACTATTTCCTTCTACTGATTGCATCTTGACTCAAAGCACAGTGGTCTCTGTGCTTTTTATTCAACCAATCACTATATATAGAGAAGTACATGAAAATTTGTATTAAGTACCTATTGGGTGTCTGATGAAGTATTGGTCACTGTGGGGAGAATGCTGAAGAAAACAAATGATCTGATGCCCACCATGAGCTGACAGTCTAAGCAGAAAAACAAAACTAGCCTCATTGAAATGAGAACAACGACATGCTAATCTATATGGGACTGACTGCAAGTGGACAGGGAAGTCATGACAAGTAGAAATCACTGTTGTTTTCCGTATTAATCCTAGCATTATAGGGTTTAGATTTGGAAGGTATTCGGGAAACCCTGTAGCCAAACCTCCTCGTTTCACAGATTAGGAAACTGAGGTTCTGTTGCTGTTGAGTCATTTCAGTCAAGTCTGACTCTTCATTTGGATTTTTCTGGGCAAGAACACTGGAATGGTTTGCCCTTTCCTTTTCTAGCTCATTTAACAGATGAGGAAACTGAGGCAAACTGAGTTAAGTGATTGACCCAGAGGCATACAGCTAGTAAGTGTCCAAGGACAGATTTGAACTCAGATTTTCCTGATTCCAAGTCCAGCCCTCTCTCCACTGTACCACCTAGCTGCCCCAAACAGACTCAGAGAGGCCTAAATGCATCGCCCAAATTCACCCAGGTGGTAATTGTCAGAGGTGGGATTTGAACCCAGGGCTTCAAATACCATATAAAGATTGAAGAGGATGAGAATTGAGAAAGAATGTTTTTCAGGATTTTTCAAGAAGGAAGGAACGTCTTCGAAGAACTTTGAGAGCAGTTTTAGTAGAGGGTGAGGGTACAAGTTATAGTGGAGCTGGCTAAGAAGGAAAGAGATGGTTAGGAAATAGAGACAGAAGGTAGAGAACACACATTCAGTGAGCTTGACTTCAAAAGGAAGGAAGAAGCTTGAGATTCCCTCTATTTCTTAGAGGGCAAGTTTCTTTCAAACCAAAGTGACTGTCACTCTATTGCCTTCCCCTCTCCTCACGAGTAAGGAGAATCATCTGATTTTTTTCCCAAGACTATTGAAAGAATAGATGAAACTTTCAGGCAGGGGATATATCTAGACCAATAGAAATGATACATCCTAGACCTCACAATAAATCCCATCCTTATCAGGAAAGTAGGGAATTATTGCTTTTGGGGGGCAGCAATACCGAAGCTATAATTTGCTTTTGAAGAAGACATATTGTTGATATAAATCTTACCTAAAGAGCTTCTTTTAAATCTGTCTTATGATGTATTGATATCTTTTCTCCTAGGAGATCTTTAAATACTGAACAATACATTGAATATTAGAGCTAGAAAGAAACCTTAGAGGCCATCTTGTTATCTCCTTCATTTTACCAATAAAGAAACTGACACTCGGAGAAGTTCACAAGATTTAGAGTTGCAAAGGACTTTAGAAACCATCTAGTCCAGCCCTTTCATATTATACATATAATCTGCTTTTTTGAAGCTCAGCCAAAAGGCTTAGACATGGATCAGAGGGAGATTGTCTGGGTCTTGGACAGTTTTCTTCCCAGAATTTCCTAAACTTGGTATGGGGGTGGGGTTAGGTGGGTGATGGGGATCAATCCTGACCCAAGTCTTGCTGCTAGACTGGATGACTCTGGAAAAGAGAGCAAGGTTGATAACTGCACACAGCTCAACCTCACTTAATTCCACTTCCCTTACAAGTCAGACATCCTCTTCCTGATGACATTGGTCCTCTGAGAACAAAGTACAAACAACAATCTGTGAGCTACCATTGCAGCTGCCCTGCCCCCCACCCCCCAACTCCAGTTGGGCAATACGACTATTTCCTCTTCTCCCTCTGTCCACTTGGGGAGTCACCCCCTTACACGTGGCTGTTCTATCCAAAAGAACATGAATTGTGATTGCTTATATTCAGCAAGATATCTTGGGGTTTGGGGGCTAGATGTTTTTACCCTACTAATAGACTTATTCCATCATTGTTATTTTTTTTTTAAACTGGGACAATTAATTCCTTTGTTTTATGTAGTTTTCATTTATGATTTCTTGAAATATAGCTCTGGAAAATCTGGTTTTGATGAAGCCCAGTGGGATTTAAATGCAACAACTGGAATCTGCCTCTAAACCCAAATCACTCTGACTCTGACTGATTGGCCAATAATAGATCTAAGCACTGGGTATACAAAAACAAAAAGCAAGAGAGTTGCTACCTTCAAGAAGCTTAATAGGGGACGAAAACAAATACTGAAAATGGTGACCAGGAAGGGATGTTTTGGTTAGAGAAATCACAGGGATGATGAATAGAATGGTGGGGCTGATAATATGTTTGTAGGGCATGTCATAAAGATGGCCAGGGAATAATGGGGTGTTGGGCCTGGATTGGTCTTGTTATGGTGAATGCTGATCAATCACAAGGGAGGGAGGGGGCCTTGCAGGATAGAACTGCAGTGTTAGATCAGGATGGAGGGCAAAGCATAAGAGCCTAGAATGAAGATGGCCAGGGAGGAGCAGCCATGATGGGTCTGAAGCTGGCTAACTTTAGTGAAGGCTCATCAATCAAAAGCCCAGGGGCCTACAGTAGAGCTGGAGTGCTGAATAGGAGTTGAAGATATGAACTAATAAGAAGCCCTGATAAGAACTGTTAAGTGGGCAAAGCTTAAGTAAGCTTCTTTCACTTTCAGACCATTGGCAGCTGCCATTTTGGGCATATTACATTTTAAAAGAAAGCTCTGTCTCTGAGGGAAGAGGAAGCTTCAGAAAGCCACACTTCTGTGAAGGGAGCCTACTTGCTCTGTCACTTACATCTGCTGCTTATACAGATATATAGATTAGAAAATTACAATTTATGGAGGCTGAGTGAGTTGCCAAAAGTCATACAGCTCAGCTCCTATGATTCCAAATTCTGCATGCTTTCCTTTATAGCATTCTAGAGACAGGTAAGTAAATTGGTGGATAAAGAACTATGGACATGAAGTCAAAAGACTTGAATTCAAATACTGCCTTAGACATTTACTAGCCTCGGGAAAGCCACTTATCTTTAGTTTGCCTCAGTTTCCTCATCTATAAAATGGGGTAATGATAGCACCTACCTCATAGGTTTGTTATGAAGATAAATGAAATATTATTTGTTAGGTATGTCACTAATCTTAAAACATATTAATACTAACTATTTTTGTAATTTAGGAGTATCAGAGCTGGGACTAGAAGTCAAGTCTCCTGACTTCCAGTCCAGTGCTCTGTTTACTACATTGAGTTATTATGGAATCAGTGAGGTATATCAGTTAGGTGCCACCTTGTAATAGGAATGTAAATTTTTAAGATCTTCCCTGCCCCTAGGCTAAAGTGCACCTGGAGCCTGGGGTGGGAGGCTTGTTTTTCAGTAGATACTTTTTGATTGGCCGGTGGGTCCAGAAGGTTGTTACATTCTCTGAGCCAGGAGAAGGCTATATAATCCCTGATTTGAGGCTTTGTTTTGGGGCTCACTTTGAGAAGTGTTCTGTGATTTGATCAGATGAGACTCTGGGAAGCCGTTGTTGAGAGCCCCCCGGCTTTGAAAAGCCCAGATGTTGATTGGTATGGATGTAATGGTTGGACAGTTTGGAAACTGTCTACTTGATCTGTTTCTCTGTCTTGATAATTCTGTCTGTATACTCTGAAGTTCGGGGTGCTGACCTTTTTTCCCCCGAACTAGGTAAAAGATATATGTTTGACTGATTAAAGTAAGCTTGTTAACCCATTTTGAGTTGCTTTCCTTTATCAAAGCAGATCCAAGAACCTGTGTTGGCAGCCACCCTGGGGATGCTTGCTGATACACACCTGGAAGAACACTGTTTCTTTATTTTACTATAATGAAGGAATTTACTATAACTACACATAATAAATAACTTTAAATGTAAAGAAAGCTTATAATTTATCCACATATGAATATCCCATTGAGTTGTAGATCTATAAATTAAATACCAACTTTTTTTTTCTTTGTCCCTAAATTTTTCCCTACTTCTGACTATCAAGATGTTATAATCTGGAGTACAGGTTGTTGAAAGAGCATTGCACATATTATTTAAAAGCCTTATAAAATTGGCCCATCAGTGTTATGTATTGAGATAGATATTTGAAGGGTAATGATGAAGCAGTAATGCCACACACAATATCTCCTTATTTCATATTCATTCCTCCTCTATCTGGAGGAGTACATGGAAATCATATGAAAGATGGCTCCAAGTCACTATTAATAAGAGAAATGCAAATCAAAAGGACCTAGGCTTCACTTCGCAGGCAGGAACGTGGCAAAATGTAAGCAGTCAATCTTGAGGGGGATGTGGAAAGGTAGACACACTAAAATCAAATGAAATTATATTTATTAAAAATAGTGACTGGCACATAAGTGCTAGATAAATGTTTATTCTCTTTCCCCTTCCCCTGGTACACTATTGGTGGCACTGAATTGACCCAGCTATTCTGGAAAACAATTTTGAATTATGTTAAGAAAGTTACTGAAATATACATATTCTTCAATGCAGAGATCTCATTGCTAGGCATATATTCCTAGGAAGTCGTACATAGGAATCTCCTGCATATACCAAAATATTTATAGCAGCACTTTCTGTGGTACAAAATAACTGGAAACCAAATCGGTGCCAATTATTTCAGCAATGGCTAACATTATGTACATGAATATAACCAAATATTACCAGGGTGTAATAAATGACACATGTAAAAAATCCAAGAAAGCATAGGAAGACATAAAAACTGACATAAAGTGAAGTAAGGGGAACCAGAAAAACAGTATACCCAATGATTGCATCAATGCAAATGTAAAAAACAAAAACAAAGCCCACAATTGAATGCTACGTAATTCTAATGACCCATTCTTGTTCCTGAAAAAGAGAGGAGAGAATGCACCTCTCTGGCCTCTTTCCAGGGGTGGTGGACTATAGGTGTGGAATATTGAATATTCTCAGATTTCACTGATATGTTTGTTAGTTTTGTTGAACTGCTCTTCCCCCCCTCCCTTTTAATTGTTTTAAAAATTTGTTACAAGGAGATGGCTCTCTGGGAAGGGGAGAGGGATATACCTAGAAATGAAGGTAATGTAAAAATAAAAACTATCCATACCATTTTTAAAAAGGTAAAATAAAAAAAGGAGCTTATGGGAATCATAACAATGAAACCTGGCTTTTATAGAAAATTTTACAAAATGCTTTACATATATAACATAGACTGTGGACTCTGTGGGATCAGGTATTGTCTTTTGACTTTCTTTGTAATCTCAGCATTTGACAGAGTACCTGGAACATAGTAGGTACTTAATAAATGCTTACTGAGCTTACTGACCCAGATGTAGACATTCCCTGATTACTTCCTGTTGATCAGAAGGGACTTTGGTCATGCCTGGATTTATGCAATAGACTACTGGTGGGTATGCCTGCCTCAAGTCTCTTCCCCACTCCAATCCATTCTATAAAGATAGTCCAGGTCTAACATGTCACCCTGCTATAAATTTGTCAATAAACTTCAGTGGTTCTCTATCACATCTAGGATCAAATATTAAATGTTTTGTTTGTAATTCAAAGTTCTTCATGACCTAAGTTCTTCCCTTCCCCCCAACCTTTATAGTCTTCTTACACCTTACTCTCTAACCTATACTCTTCCAGTAACACTGGCCTTTCGACTGTTGTACAAATAAGATATTCCATCTCTTGGCTTCTGGCATTTTCTCTGACTGTTCCCAATGCCTGGAATGGTCTCCCTTCTCTGCTCCTGATCTCCCTAGCTTCCCTTAAGTCTCAACTAAAACCCTAACTTCTGCAGGAAGCCTTCCCTAACCCTCTTAATTCTTCCGCCTTCCCTCAGTTAATTATTTCCTATTCACCCTATACACACCATCCTTTGTATATATTTGTTGGCATCTTGTCTCCCCCATTAGATTATAAGCTTCTTGAGGGCAAAGACTATCTTTCGCCTCTTTTTGTATCCCCAGTGTTTAGCACTGTGACTGATATATAGCAGGCACTTAATACATGTTTATCAATCAGTTGATTAATTATGAATCAGGGTTTTGATTGGCTACTGAACCAGAAGATCTGATGACTCAGTGACTCTCCAGACTGGATCATCAGGTCATCTATTCTTCTCTTTTCTTTTCCACTTGCCTTCTCAGCTATGAATTCCTAAGTGGCAACACAGAATTAGAGTGAGGTGTGGGGAAGGACTGGTTATTTACTACCCCAGTATTCTAGAGGTGGGGATTTGGGGGCTTGCTCCCAATTGCCTTTGCCTCTTTTGTATTTGTATCTTCCAGATCTTATGTGAATGAATAACCCCCAGCTGGATAAATCAAGGCATGGAAATGACTTTGTGAGTTTGAGAAGTCTGGGGACCTTGGTCCAAATGAGGTGGAATTCTTGGCAGGGGAAGCTTTTGCAAAGATCATTGACAAATGAGAATAGGGGGAACCTAATCCCCTGACCTGGTTTACCAGAGGATAGGGACTTGTATGGAGATATTGCTGTGCAAATGCAAAATAGAAAATGCTTAATTAGCGGTGCCACAAAGTGCTTCATGCTATGATCAAGTTAAAGTATCACCCTCCTAGCAGATTTTACCTGTAGTTATAAGGTGTTACTAAGACCGGATAGGTTACTGAACCCTACTCTATTAATATTTACTTTTTTAGCCTTTTTTATATGTATAAATGACCTATGCCATACCCAATTCATTTTACACTTTTTTTTTGCTTTCACTCTTTTGAGGAGCCCCTAGACTTGTGACCCATAATTTAATTTACTATAATTAAGATCATTCCTGGGGGACTGAGGTGGGGCACTTAAAAACCCATTGAATATCACTAGAGGACAAGTTCCTTCGGAGTGAACCTAGTCCAAACTGCTCTGCAGGGCACAGAACAGGAAGTAATGGAGTAACCTAGCTCCTGTGGGTCTAGCTGCTGTTTTTGAAGAGGACCATGGCGTCAGGGAGGCGATGCCATGACATGCAAGTGGATTGGATTTCAGTGAGGGAGGGCTGTGCAAAGTCACCAGCCTCATGTTTTTCTCTGGAACCATCTGGATTCAGCGGCAAGAAATAGATCAGGATGACTGGAGATGGCCTAGCATACAGTGGGAGGCCTTGGCATTTTTTTAAGCTAAGGCCTTTAACTGGTCTCAGTATGACTGAGGCAACACCCATTCAGTGATTAAGGGTAGGTAAAAAAGGAGGTGAGAATGGCCTATTTTATCTCGTCAAAAAAAAAAATCTACCTGGGAGGGGAAGACCCTCAGGAGCCAATCGGGGCCTAAACAATGACGAAGTAGGGCGTCACCTGGGACCTATTTGTGCGTCAATTGATGAGAGCCAGAGTGTGGTGATTCCTCAAGGCTCAACAAATATTTGTTGCCTCACTGCTACTCTGCTGCTGTTATCTACTGCTCTATGAGGTAGTTAGTATATGTATTGTGATCTCCATTTTACAGAGGGGTACTAAGGCTGGTTGCAATTCCGAGTTACTTGTTCAGGGTCATATGGAGTGCAGGAACTCAAATTTAGTTCTACAGACTCCCTATCTAGTCTAGAAACTCTAGTAACAGGAATTATGTTCAGTCAAAATAAATTTGCATATCAAGTACCTTGATTAGGTGCAAAAATTGATGAAGAGGAATTAAAATTGAAGAAGAAATATGTTATCTTCTATATTGTCACACTTTTCTTACTGTGGCCTTTTGTGTCATTGATGACAATACCCTATGGCAAGGCACTACCCCTACCTGATGCCAATCTCTTTGCATAAAGTGGATTTTGAGGGTGTTTGAAGGATTGGCAACAGGCTTGCTTTCCCCTCTCAATTCTCTCTCCTCTTTCGTAAGTTTTCTATTCCTTTTGTAAGCCCTCTGGGATTTCCTTTCATCTTTTAGTCTCTTTCCCATTCATGAGTATGCTTTCAATTCCTAACCCTCAAGGATGATTTTCTAGTTCACCATTCACAGGAGTGCCCAGATTCTCTTTTCCCTTTTTTATAGTATCCCCAAGTATCATTGGGAAGGACTTTGAGAAATTGTCTGCTGGCTTTCTTCCCAACCATCACTTTCAACATCCATGGGTTATTTTTTCTTGATTTTGTTAAGTTTCTGTTAATATATCTTTTTACTTATTTATTTCCTATTCTGTAGATGTTAAGACCAACAATTATCACATCTATTATGTCCCCTAACCTCAAAGCACATCTCCCATTAGCTGGAGAGCTTTGAGAAGAAACAGAGGACCCTTTTGCTCACATTTGTAGAGACGGAGACATGAGATGAATTCTGAGGTTCCTCCCAAAGTCTAAGGTGCTAGCACAAGGCAACCTAAGTGTTGAGAAGTCATCCTTGATCTATGGAACCTGAATATGTGGTGCTAACTGTCCCCTGCTGGCTCACAGGTTATGTCACTGATAGAATAATGATGGCTGATGGTTCCTTGGTGCTATAAGGTTTCAAAGTGCTTCACATAGATTTCTCATTGGACTCTGATGGTATGCCAGTAAGATAGGTGCTATTTTTTTTATTTTTAAGCAATCGGGGTTAAGTAACTTGCTCAAGGTGACACGGCCAGGTGTTTCTGGGTGGGTGCTAAGTGTCTGAGCCCAGGATTCGATCTCCAGGTCTTCTCAACACTGGAGCCGGTGCTCTTACTTGCTGTGCTACCTGGCCGCCCCAGATAGGTGCTATTATTTAAATATAAGGAAACTGAGACTTAGAGAAATTAAATGCCTTTCCCAGATCTAGTAAGTATCTGAGGCAGGATTGGAACCTGAGTCTTCCTGATGGCAAATTCAGAACTCTTTCCATGTGGGACATTGCTCTCTGCCTAATCTCATACTTTAATTAGGAAATTCTGAATATCCTTTATTAATCACATTAAAACTTCTGGATTAGATAAACAAAAATAAAGTCTCCAGTAAATGGATGTTAATGAAAATATATAAATAATGTTGGCAAACACATTTAATGAAGATGAAAATGAGCAACGTTCTTGTAAATCTTTGATGTGGAAAGTAATGAACCTATTAAGATTCAATTGTGTTATTATTTAAAAGCACTATAAACACTAAAATTCATTTTATACCCATTTCATGTTCCATAAATTAAATATGAATAGATAATAGCCATTACAGCATTTAGCTTAGTGGCTTTGTCACCTTTAATATAATTTGTATCTCAATTACTTCTAAATAAAATTAGGCTTGCTGTCACTAGAAGTCCTCCACTCACTGACTGTTCCCAGCAGGAATCTATGGCCAGCCTTCGCTTCTCTATGATAAAGAAGAGGAGTGGAGACACCATGAAAAATCCAAGACACTCAGGAAATACTCATTAAGCGCTAATTCTACTGTCAGTGAGTAATTCACGTGTTACTCTCTTTCATTAGCATGGGTACAAGCAAGGAATCTGATTGGCTCCAGAAGCGCGGTAATAAAGGGGCTTGACCCCACCGTCAGAGACTGCCTCAGTAGCAGAGAAGCTGCTCCTGGGCTTTACACGTGAACAAGTATTTGACAATATTTCAGAAACTTCATTTATTTGCTGGTAGGAGGCAACATGACAGAGCGGATAAGGTGTTAGAACTGCAGACACATCTGGTCTTAAACCCTCCCTCAGGCAGTTACTCCTCATAAGAACCTGGGCAAGTCATGTAACTTCCTTCACGTTTTCTTTCCTCTTTTGTGAAGTGGATGCCAACAGCACCTACTTAAAGCAGTTATTGTACATTTCAAGTGAGATAACTTACATAAAGCATTTCACAACCCTTAAAGAAATCCATATGTGGGATCTGTTACTATGGCTGGGTTTTAAAGGTGATGGGACTGAGAGCTGGAAGGGGCCTTATAAACAGCTGAGTGCCTTCAGTTTACAGGGAAGGAAATTGAGATGATTGTTTGGCCAAGGCTGGACATGTGAAGAACCATGGAGCAGAACCGTGAACTAAGCAGAACTATTGGAGGTGAAGTTTTGTGCCCTATCCACTACATGCCACTGTTTCCTTGTCATAAAAACACAGATTTGGAGCCCAAAGGGATCTTACAGGCCATCAAACCCCAAACGCTGTCATTTTACAGATGAGCAAGCTGAGGCTAAGAGGTTACATGCATCGCCCACAAATCTATGAAGTGTCTGAGGAAGAATTTGAACCCATTAAAAAAAAAAAAGCTTTGCTAGAGAAATTTGGGCAGTCCATCTGCAACTGGGCAATACTGACAGAGGCTTACCCACCCAGACCACATGACGTTTCATGATTATAGGAATCACAGAGAGGCACTGTGGTGAATGAAAGATGCCAAATAAGGGACCAGGAGATATTTGTTGTAGTCTTAGTTCCTCTTTGGGCTTTAATTTCTTCCTCCTCAAACAAGGTACAACAACGCTTCCCATTCCCTTATTGTTACACTATGAAGGCCAACGGTACTTTGGAAATGGTAAATTGCTAAACCAATACAAATTTCAGGAATCTAAGAATTTTAACTGAGCTATTATGGTAGATTCTGTCCCAAATAAGTGTTTGCCTGTTGTATTGTACTAAATATTATCTGCAACTAAATCAGAACTAGGTTCTGAGCAAATTGATACATCTACTTCATGCCAGCAGCTATTTTGTGGAGTGAATACTTATGTATATGTATGTATGCATATATGTGTGTGTTTATAGTCACTCTGATATATATATAATACGTTATTATATCATAATATATATTTATGATGATAGTGATGTACCGAGGAAATGCTAAGCACTTTAGAAATATTATATCATTTGACCCAGGGAAGAAGGTGTGATTATTATTATTATTATTCCCATTTTACAGTTGGGGAAACTGAGGCAAACAGAGATTAAATGTCTTGCCCAGGGTGGCACAGCTAGTAAGAGTCTGAGGCCAGATTTCTAATTTAGGTCTTCCTGACTCCAGGCTCAGTGTGCTATCCACTGAGCAACCTGGCTACCTTGGACAAATTATTTAATCCCTTTTTGCTTCAGTTTCTTCATCCTTTAAAATAAGGGGTAGGATTAGGTAGGCTGGCTCTAGGGCTTCTTACAGCTCTAGTTCTGTGTATTTAATATGCTTTTATGAGATGAATAAACCTATTAAGTTTGTGGCTCAAAAAGTCATTTTCTTGCTATGCAGAAAGATATAGACAGATACAGGTTTATGTTCCTGCTAATCCTGATTCTGGAGTCGTTTCAAACCTGCACAGAAGTGTGATTTACCTTCTAGGTTTTATCCTGTTTTATTAAAGGTGTAATGAATTTGAGCCTGAGAGGTCTGTCTGTGTCAATAATTTTGCTATCCTGTGTTTCCTACAGCTCAGCAAACCGAGAATTCAGTAGTTTGCTTCTTCAGTCACCTTTGAATAATTGAATGTCCAGCTGATTCAGACAGATCTGCCTGGAGTCTCTAAATGTAGTTAAACAATTCTTCTCTTACCCTCTTCCCATGTGGCCATTGTATACTTCCACAAATTCATAAGACATCACAGGATTTAGAATTGCATTTAGGATTTAAAGAACCTTAAGTGTCACCTATTTTATAATAATTTTATAGTTGAGGAAATGAGCCCAGAAAGATTAAGTAACTGTATAGAATTACAGAATCTGAGTTGGAAGGGATCTCAGAGACTAAACCCAACCTGTACAGGGACACGAATCCTCTCTAAAATATCCCTGACACATAGTCATTGATCCTCTGATTAAAGACCTCCAGTGTCCCACTGTCTTCTAAGTCATCCCATTCTATGTTTGGAGAGTTCTAATTATTAGGACATTACATTTCCTTTACATTAAGACTCAATCAACCTCTCTACAAATTCCACCTCTTGATTGCTCCTAATTTTGCCTTTGAGGGTAAAGTAAAGCAAATATAATTGCCTTGCTCTACTTAGTGCACGAAAGATCCCTTAGTTTGCTAGGCTTTTGAAGACCTCTCTACTATTGATCTCTCCCAACCAATATTTCCTTACTCTTAGCTAATTTAAGGCAACTAAATTCCATTTATCTGTTCCTGCTTTAAAATGTAAGTGTACTTCCGTTTGGTCTACATCTTTTACTGAGTCTTTTTGAGGTTGGGGAAAAGTACTGGCTCCTCTTTCCAATTCCAATGATCTCTTCACTACATCAGGCCACACCAGTTATCATGAGACTCAGAAGAGTCTCAAGAAAATATTAGAAATACCAGAGGAGGGAGATGTAAAGCTAATTAGCAATTTCCCCTCTATCTCTAATTCTATAAAGTCCCATTAAGTACTTTGGTCAATATGGAACTAAACCTTTAAATCTCTCCCTCTTGGACTTAGTTTCCTTGTAGAATTTTGATCTGTGAGATCCTCCATATGCTTTCGCTAAACTCTTTGAAATCTATTCTCCCCAAATCCAGGGATCAGAACTTAAAGGAACAGGACTCTGCCTTAGATCTTTTATATCAAGGGACAATAATAAAAATAATAGCCAGCATTTATATAGTGCTTTAAGGTTTGCAAAATACTTTCCATATTTTATCTCAGTTGATCTTCACAATAACCTTATAAGTAGGAGCTACTATTATGCCATTTTACAGATGTCCCAAAGGAGATTGAGAGAAGTTGTGACTTACCTAGGGTCACACAGCCAGTAAGTGTCTGAGGCAGGATTGGAACTTAGGTCTTTCTGATTCCAAATACACTACTCTATCCATTAGACCACCAAGTTGGAGAAGGGAAAATCTTATTCCCTGCTTCCAGAGCCATCCTTGGACCTTGCCTTGCTTCCTATTGCTGAAGGGTGCAATTATCTCCCAGGTAATCACCACCAACCTTCTCTGTGGCACTTGTCTCCCAGGGTTCATCTTATCTCCCAAGTCTCTCAAACTCCTTTGAAAAGAGGCCTCCCTGCTTCCTGATGCAACTATACGATTACTATTACTCTTCCCAAATAAATTTGCTTTCTTTTCATACCTCACTTAGTCCCACATACAAATATTTCTAGATATGGATCTGGTATATATCAAACTATGGCTGGATTTCTCCTCTATTATAACAAATTCTAGAATAGAATAGTCACTTCAAACCCATCCTCACCCTTGCCCCTGGGGTTCCCATCATTTCTATTTTAGGTCCATTTTCTACTTTTTGGGTAGAATCAGATTTAGAAAATAGGCTTTTTCTTACTTCTTCCTTTGTAAAGAATTAAAATATCATTAACACTACTCTGCTTTTGGTAGAGAAAGACCCCTAGCATGTGTCTGTGCCTTCTTGTTAGATAGCTAGGTAGTATAGTATACAGAGTGCTGAACTTGGAGTCGGGAAGACCTGACTTTGAATTCTACTTCATGTTTCCTAAGCCATGTGACCCTATGGGAGTCCCAACTGCTATTGGCCTCAGTTTCCATAAAATGGAGAAAATAATAGTAACTACCTTACAGGGCTGTTGTGAAAACCAAATACAATCCTGGATGTAAACACTTCACAGTCCTTAAAGAACTCTACTATGTAACTGTTAACTATTATTTTTGTTGTTATTGCTAGGTTCATTATCTATTTCCTTAGATTGGCATCCATTCCCTCTCAAAGGTACACTCCTGATTCTCTTATCATGTCCTAGAGACATCTTTACTCTGGAAACTCACTCTACTCCTGGCCCTACCCCTTTATATATTGGAAGTATTCTCTGCCCCTATGGCCTCTCCTTCTGATTGGCTGGTTTATCCCATTTTATTCTCCATTTTAAGGAGGATGTCTAGATGTCTTCATTTCTATCCAGGCTGCTTTCCTGACTTTCTGAACTATCTACTGCCCCCCTGGACTGTGAACCCTCATCCCCTCATTTCCTTACTCTTTTTTGGCTTCCTTTTATGTGTTGTCTTTTCTTGAGCTCAGGGGAAATTTTTCTTTCTGCTTGCATTTGTATTCCCAAGGCATATAGCACAGTGCCTAGAACACAGTAAGTGTGGTAATATGTTTGTTGACTGGCTGATCTTGTCTACATTGCTTATAACTCCCTTATAATATCACTTTTGTTTCTTTCTCCATGGATTTTCAATCACGTGTTCTTCCCTTCTGCTCAACTTTCTTCACAAGAATATGTCTTCTTAATATACAATGCTATTTGGTTACCTTTTTTTTTAAGTCTTCTGTTCTTTTTGAAAAACAGTATACCCTTCCACAGACATATTTCAGTTATGAGTCAGATTGTTCAATTATACCTATGAGGCTGAATTTCCCTCTTTATATTAGGATTCCTAGGTTACCTTATTAGCCAGATTTTGTAAATGTGTGAATATAGACATTTGAAGTCATGTTTTTTTTTATTGATAGCTCTTGTTGGGAATTGCCTCTTGTTATTCTTTTTACTAATTTTCTTCTTCTACGAATCTTGCTTGGCAAATATAACTGGGCAATTTCCCCCCTCCATTCATTTTCAATTTAAAGCCTTCTTGTCCAATTTTGCAAGAGTTCAGGCAAAAATATTTTTACTAGCTCTTGTGCACCATTTTTAACTAAGCCTGTAATTTGTATATTTTAAGCTATGTTCTAGAAATCTGAGCACTATTCTCAGACACTTGCTGGAACTCAGGGATTATAGGTTTATAGACTTAAAACTGAAAGGTATCTCCAAGAAGAAAGTAAGTATATAGAGAGAAGAGGGTCTAAGACAGAACTCTGGGGAACTACTGTCTAAAAAAAAGAGAAAAGATCTTAGAAACACAGATATAGAGTTAGAAGGTGTCCTAGAGGTCAGTTAGCTCAAACCTTTTCTTTTATAAATGAGAAAATTGAGGCCTAAAGAAGAGAAATGACTTGCCCAAAGTTAAATATATCATACATAAAAAAGCAGGGTTTAAATCTATGCCCTTTAATGCTAAACCCAGTGTCTTTCTCCCTATATAATTCGGGTATGTGGATCACCTAACTGGAAGGGGCATAAAACCTGAATAAGGTGTATCATATTATTTTTCATCCATCCTTCCATACTTTCCTTATAATAACAGTCTGTTGTTGGACAAAAATACCTTGTTTACTTGCTGTTTCACTTATCAGAAAAGAAGAAATCTTCCAGTATTCTTAAACCTTACCCTCAACCCCACATATTTTTCTTTCCAGTGACATTGATACTTCTAGCACGTTAATTAGCATGACATTATGGAGGCTTAGACTTCCCTTAAAGGCAGGATTCCATTTCAAAGGGGAAGGTGAAAAAAGGTGGGTAGTTATAAAAATATAATATCCTTTATTTTGTTATCTGGCAACCTTATTTAGCTAATAATGATTTTGAAGAGCCTTTCTTTATATATATAAATTTCTAGCATCTCAGTTCCTGGTCCAAAAATTTTTATGATTCCCACACTCTATCTGTAGCTCTGGCTTCCAACCAAATCTGGGATGTTTTGTTTGTTGTTGAATATTTAGAAAGAAATATGACTTCTAATTAATGAAGAGAATGCTGGGGCAATGCTTTGTCCCTTTGTAGGTGTTTGGATAGATGCCACACTCTTCAGGAGAGAAAGAAAGATTTGGAAGCTGCAGACATGTAGCTATGTAACATACCCTTGATTTAAATGGTGCGTCTCTAGAGACTTCAGAGATAGGGCTTTTCCTTTGGTGAGATTGGGTTCTCTCTTAGTTTGAGCAGAGATCTCATCTTATTCCTAGTAAAGAGCTCACTGATAATTGTGTATTCTTTAGTATATCTTAATCTGCACAACTTCTTTAATTTCTTTTTGCTGTTTTGCATGGATAAATATTTGTTTACTTTTGATTATTTGGAGTTTTTCTTTTGATGTTTGAATATTATCATTCTTTTAAGGTAGTATTTTATTTTTTCCAGTTACCCATAAAGAGAATTTTTAATATTAATTTTAATAAAATTTTGAGTGCTAGATTTCCTCCTTGCCTTTCTCCTTTTCCCCCTCCCTAAGATGTTAAGAAATTTAGTAGAGTTTATATATGTGCAATCATGTAAAATATATGTTCATATTAGTCATGTTGTGAAAGAATAAACAGACCAAAAGGAAAAAGCCATGAAAAAAATAAAGAGAAAACAATATGCTTCGATCTGCATTCGGACTCCATTAGTTCTTTCTCTAGAGATAGATAGTATTTTGCATCTTGAGTCTTTTGGAATTTCCTTGAATTATAGTGTTGCTGAGAAGAGCTAAGTCAATCATAGTTGATCATCACACAGTGTCACTGTTACTGTGTACAATGTTCTCCTGGTTCTGCTCACTTCATTTGGCAGTTTCATATATATATATATATATATATCTTTCCAGGCTTTTCTGACATCATCTTGCTTTTCATTTCTTATAGTACAACTGTGTTCATTGCATTCATATAGCACAACTTGTTCAGCCATTCTCCAACTGATGGGCAACACCTCAATTCCCAATTCTTTGCCACCACAAAAAGAGTTGGTACAAATATTTTTGTCCATGTCCAAATATAACCTAGCAGTTATATTTCTAGATCTAAAGGTATATACAGTTTGATTGCCTTTTGGGCATAGTTCCAGATTGTTTTCCAGAATGGTTGGATCAGTTCACAGCTCTACCAACAATCCATTAGTCTCCCAATTTTCCCACAGCTTTTTCAATATTTATCATTTTCCTGTTTTGTCATGTTAGCCTATCTGATAGATGTGATGTGGTACCTCCAGGTTGTTTTAATTTGTATTTCTCTAATCAGTAGCCATTTAGAGCATTTTTTTCCCATATGACTATTGATAACTTTGATTTCTTCATCTGAAAACTATCTGTTTATATCCTTTGACTATCAATTGGGGAATGACTTACATTCGTATAAATATTGTATGTATTTGAGAAATGAGGCCCTTATCAGAGACACTGGCTGTAAAAATTGTTTTCCAGCTTTCTGCTTTCCTTTCTAATCTTGGTTACATTGGTTTTGTTTGTAAACCCTTTTAAATTTAACATTATCAAAATTGTCCATTTTATATCTCTTACTGCTTTCTCTTGTTTGGTAAAAAATTCCTCCCTTTTCCATAGATCTGACAGGCAAACTCTTCTTCGCTTTCATAATTTGCTTGTGCCATTACCCTTTATATCTAAATCAGGAAGACCTGAGTTCAGATCTAGTCTCAGAAACTCAATGAACCCGGCCAAGTCATTTAACCTCTGTTTGCCTTAATCCGCTGAAGAAGGAAATGACAAATCACTCCAGTATCTTTGCCAAGAAAACTCCAGGGACGGTATTGACCTGCTATGGTCCACAAGGACACCAAGAGTCAGATGTGACTGAACAATGACAACAACAGCATTGTCATAGAACCTTAACACTGCAGAGGATTTCAGAGATCTTGTCTAATCTCCGAGTATTTCAGATGAGGAAAAGGAGGCCCAGAGAAGGGAATGGCCTAGTGTTCTATGGAGAGTCATTAATAGAGTTATTTGTCTGGAACTCAGACCAACTGTCTTACAAATCCATACCCAAGTATTTTTAATACATAACAATTGTCTCCCCTTGGAAGTCTATTTTGCTTTCCTGCAAACCTGTGGTTTAATTCTTCGGATTTTCATGATAGCCTTATTACACTTAATCTCTTTAGCAGCTAATGGAAGTGTCATAAACACAATTCTAGTAAAATACATTATATTACCCTACCATTGGCATTTTTTAGATGAATTACATTTCTCCCAACACTTAAAACTTAAGCACTGAATTTTAAAATTAAGTAGTAAACACAGGCCTCTGTCTAGCTATATTATCTAATAAAAAGGCATAGGGGAAGCAGAATTACCTGCTTGTTACTGATAAAGGTTAGAAAATAACTTAATTGTTTTCATATATACCATGAGCCAAGTGAATTAGAAAGCATCCAGTTTCATAGGTAGACATTTAAATATTTCATTGTGCTAAAAAGAAAACATTGTAACTAAAAAACACATTAAGCAGGGTTATAAAAACCTTTTTTCCTAACATATTCATTTGCTAGAACTGCATAAACATTTCATTTTCTGAAGTAATAATGTAGTAAATTTTATCTAGGCATAAGTAGTATCTGGTTTAATTCATTTGGATTTGTTAATTTTTAAAAATTTAAAATAAAAAAATCATGTCTAAAATTGTGAATTTGTCTCTTAGGTTTCCTCATTTTCCCTTGAAATGATTTTCTACTTTTTCATAACTACACACACACACACACACACACAGGCCAGCTGTCTGGCCTATGAACAAATTAGAGCACAGAGGGAAAGTCTTTTGTTTAGTGAGTCTTGAGAAGATGTGACTATTCCATCGTGGAAATTTAGTTCATGGAAGAGTGAGAAATTTAGTACATGGCAGTGATATGTGTTACTTGTGTGGCAAAATGGCACATATTTGAACAGTAAGAGAGACAGTCTGACTCTTTTTCTGAAGAATGGATGAAATAAATTTCAGAGGCCTTTGCTCACAAGTTCCCCTGGATATTATGGGAATTTTGAAGTTTCTTTTTAGATGATTCACTTGAGCATACATATGCTAAATAAGTTAGTAGGTTTGAGGAAAGCTATCTTAAAGTAACTGAATTCTTGACTTTGAAATATTATAAGAAGAAGTAACAGGGAATGCTCACAAATTATAAGAAAGTGGATTGGGATGGGAAGAGGGAAGGAAAGCATAAGAGATTGCAGCCATGATTTTCTCTTACCAAGAGAAGAGATACTCAGGAAATTCTCCTTTTCTTTCTAAAAAACTAGGTGACAAATGGTTCCCTCAATGCTTCCTAGGAAGGCAATCACCCCTCTTCTAAGAGGCTAGCATTGGGAATCAGTATTTTCCCGGAACTCCCTTCTTGGACCACTGCATAAGCATGTTTCCAGTGAAATGCAGCTATTAATTGCTTGTCAGGTGAGGATGGAGTTGTGAAGGAACAGCCTCATATACTGGGCTCTCCAGAGCTCTCTGGAAGAAAAAGTACAAAAAGGAAAAATAAATCAGAAGACCCCTAGTGGTCTTTGGATTCCTTTTATAGGTTGGTGCAAAGGGGCCGCTTATTCCCAAAGAGTCCCTCAGTGACTGGAGGCAACCAGCTCATCTTGGAGGTAGCGCCATATGGGAAACCCATCCTTCAGGAGGTGCCAAGGGGATGCCTATTTCTTTTGCAGCAGGAGTTATCGACTACTTTTTGTGCCATGGACTCCTTGGGCAATCTGGTGAAACCTGGATCCTATATGAGAATGTTTTTAAATATACAAAGGAAGGTATGTAGGACTATAAAGGAAAATAATTGTATTGAAATACAGTTATCAAAATACTAAAACAAAGCTAAGCAAAAATAAATTCATGACCAGGGTTAAGGACCCCCTGACCTATAGGAAAATACTATTGAAAGTTTCATCCAAAAAAATTCTCCTTTGATAAGTTCAACAAATTCATGACTTACATAAAGTACAAACTATATCCATTCAGTTCAACAGACCTTTATTAATTAGGGATAAAGATACACAAAAAACCCATCAAATAACTAACAAGCATTTATTAAACAGATACTATGTATCAGTCACTGGGGACACAGAAATAAAAATGGAATAGTATTTGTCCTTAAAGGTCTTTCATTTTATTGGGAAAGACAACATATATATGTCTGTGTGTGTATACAAGATCAAAACAAGGCTCTATGGGAGAAATAATGACTTCTCAACTTTCTCTGGGGTAACATTCCTGAAACAATATGAAAGTTAAAAATGGGAATGTTGATCTATTGAACCTATGAGAAACAAGGGGTTAGGTTCCTGTGACCACCAAAAGCTGTAATATTTTGTTGAAAATACACTTCTCTGAATACAATTCTTTTCAACAAAACATTATCTCTGTTAATATACACTCTTTCTAACACAGTAACCAAGAAGTAACCCATAAAATGCAGTATGTAAAATAAAACTGGTAACATGCAAAACATTTTTTTCTTGCTAGTAATTCCCTGGAATTCTGTGACTTTTGTGCTAACATCACATTAAAAAAACAAACAAACCTATAATTTCAGATAATATTCACTTTTCATAACACAAAATCCGCAGAAGTCTAAATACTGTACAGCAAGTAAAATCCTTAAAATTGAAGCATTTTTAACCTTAATCTTAATTTTTGTTGTATCAGATGACAGTGTGAGGGTATTGTACTATATATACCCTACTTTAAACCTACCTTCATCATGCTCTGAAAACCAAGGGAGAAGGTGTTGTCAGAAAAATCTTCGACTAGGAAGGTCTCAATATCACGTCCATATCCTGTCCTTCACAGCTGGTAGATGGCGTTGGAAATGGTGAAGGACATACCAGATTGAAATAATTTGTCAGCAACACCTGTTTCATATGCCTGAGATCCCTAAGGGTCTTGGAGTATGGGAGTATAGAAGAGGCGAATTGATATTTAACCTTGAGGTTGCAATTGATGATGGGATCCCAAATGTGCACAGTTGCCAGTGTGAAGGTGAAAAGGAGGACAAGGCCCAGACAGCAGCCTGATAGGCAGAGAATTCCAGCACTCAAGGACTGAAAGAGAGCTGAGACTGGGCACGAGGACAGGAAGAGACCCCAGGGGATCCCTTTACTAGTGCCAGCATGGGTGCTACCGAGCAGCTCTGTGGCTCATTACCAGTTCTGAGTCACAGACCCAGGATGGAGAGGAGAGGTCCCAGAGGATTGATTGCTAGCTGTCTCTGGTAGTGCCCTAACTGCATATAAGTTTGGGATGCAAACAGGAGCTGTGTCTTATGAATCCCAAGAGCAGGCACTTATTTCTAGTCTACAGCTCACAGTGAAAGCTTGCAGTGGAATTATCAAAGCAGAAGTCCCAGACTACACACAGTTTTTCTGAATCTGCTGTCTCCCAGCCTCGACAGTGATTGAGCCCAGCAGCAGTGTGCTGAAACTCCCAACTAGGGACACCTAGATCAGGAGCTTTTTGAATTCCAACCAGGGGGACAGTGAGCAGACTTTGCCTGGGATCATATCACTTTGGAAACACTGCAAGCTTACAAGCTCCCAGCCTGCCTTGGGAAAGGGGCAGAAGGATGTCAGGGGACAGAAACACAGTTCGGACATTCCCCCTAGACATGTGCAGAGCCCAGAATGAACACCAAACCCAAAGTCAAGAAGCAGCATGGAATATAAGCTAACAAAAAAGAATACCACCATAAAGAGTTATTATTGTAACAGGGAAGCTCAAGACAAACACAGAAAGAGAGAATGACTTGGAAACATCAGTAAGCAAAGCCTCAGAACAAAATGCAGGATGGAAACAAGCTCAGAATTCTTGGAAGAGTTAAATAAAGCAAGAGTTTAAAATTATTTTAAAAACCATTTACCAGCATAGCACAGAATGTGACCTATCTTTTCATCTGCCTACTGATCTCTCTCACGCGCGCGCACGCACACACACACACACACACACACACACAACTATACTATGCCACAGTACATAAGGGGCAGCTCTCCTTGTTCTGTAGGCCACTGTTCTATTCTCAGATTGATAACGTCTTATCCCATGGTGAGAAAGTAGCCTTTCTGTATCTCACCCAGCTTTCCCATGGATGACAATTGGTTTAGCGTTTGGGGCACCTCCTTTCACATGTGGGCCTTCAGAAAAGTGATTTCAGGTTGGAGGTCCCCTGTGGATCATCATTCATTCAAAACCAGAGCTTTCAATCCCTCATCAATAGGGGATTGAGCCGACCATAGGACACCCATTAGAATTAACCCACATGTGAAATCTGAGTCAACATTTAAAAAAGAAAAACAACACAGCTTGGAAATGTCAGTGATGCTTTGTCTTCATTTCTTATTGATCTTCAATTGTTAGTGACTAGTAACTGCAGCTTTAAGTGTTTCTGCTCAGGATCCTGTCAAGTGCTTATCGAACTATAAACAATGTGCTAACACTGAGGAACTCTGTATTTAAACGTATCCTGTTGAGAAAGCTTTTTGTAAAGCAAAGATTCCTTTGTAGTACAGGTAATTACCTCTTGATGTATCATTTCTACAAGTTCTTTGAGCTTTCAGTTTCTTAAAATTGAATCTGGGTCATCAAATTTCCAGGTCTTCCTACCATAAATGAGCAAAAATTGTGAGCATCTTTTTAATAGTATTTTATTTTTTTTCCCCAATTGTAAGTAAAAAAACATTTTAAATATTCTTTTTTAAAAAATTGGAGTTTCCAGTTCTCCCCCTCTGTCTTTCTTCTTCTTATTCCTTGAGACAGTAAGCAATCTGACATAGATTATATTTGTGCAGTTATGTAAAATGTATTTCCATGTTAGTCATTTTGTGAAAACTAGGAGAGAGAGACAGAGACAGACAGACAGATGCAGGCAGACAGAGACAGAGACAAACAGAGACAGATAGATAGAGAGGGAGGGAGAAAGATTGAGAGGGAAATTGTATGCTTCAGTCTGCATTCAGACTCCATCAGTTCTCTCTCTGGAGGTGGATAGCATTTTTCATCATGAATCCTTTGAGACTGTCTTGGATCATAGCTAAATCATTCACAGTTGTTCATGGTATGTTATTGCTATTACTACATGCAGAGTTCTTCTAGTTCTGCTCATGTAAATCTTGCCATGTTTTTCTGGAATCATACTGCTTATCAGTTCTTATAGCACAATGGTATTCCATCTCAATCATATACCACAACTTGTTCAGCCATTCTTCAATTGATAGAGTTCCCGTCAATTTCCAGTTCTTTGCCATTGATTGTGGACATCTTTAAGAGAACATTAGATTTTCAAATGGCTATCCTTTTATGATAACTGCTCCTCTGCCCTTTGCAACAGCAGCAGCAGCAGCAGCAGCAACAGCAGTAGACTCTTAGAAGTGAAGTAAGACACAGGCCAGAATAGATTTTGGGAGGGGGGGAGTGGGGAGTGTGTGGGGGGTAGACGAAAGGAAAAAATGTTACAGAGAAATAGAAATCCTGGCAGCAATACCTGTTAAGGGTGTCTTGTGTATCTTCCTTGCCTTTTACTTTTATGGAACTGAATGACCGACATAAATCATATCCTTTAAAACTGATTTGGATCCCTTCAAAATTTCTGATGTGAAGGAGAAGATGGGATCTTCAAGATATAATTATCTGGATGAGGAATGAAAGTGACAGAGTCAAAGAGAAAGAAAAAGAGACAGACAGACAGGAAAATAGAGAGGGAGAGACAGAGACAGAGAGACAAAGACAGAGACAGAAAGAGATGTAAAACTTTGTTATTTTGCCAGAGGAAGGGGGCTCAGAGCTATAAAAGAGAGTTGTTGACTCATTTTACAACTTTGCAGGGCAGGGAGAAAATATTTATACCACTGTCCAACTCTCTGACCTCAAGGCAATGAGTTAAAAGTTTTGGTGAATTAAACAAGGAATTGGCCTCTAGGTTAAAACTATCTAGCAGCAGCTAATTGAAGCAGTAAATGGGCCATGGAGTCAGCAGGATCTGAGCTCAAATCTGAATTCAGACACTTGACACTTACTAGGTGTGTGACCTCGGGCTAGTCACTCAACCCCAATTGCCTTGCTTTCCCCCCTCCAAAAGAAAAAAAAGAAAAGAAAAAACTTAAAAAAATAAACCCAAACTCCCCAAATCCTAGCCATAAAGGAGGTACAAAGCAGGCAACTTAATCTCTATCACATTAAGGAGTTTCCCTAAACATCCTGATAATAGTGTACAAAGTGGGATGTATGGACATTCAAGAAGAACTAGCTCCTGTTAGTGTGAGGGCTTGCTGAGCCCTTATCAGTACTCACCTGGCACTTTCGTCTCACCTGTGGCTCCAAGAATGCAGTGTTCTTGTTGCATGTGCAGCACCTGCATCCTGGTAAAATGTCTTGGCAGATAGGCTAAGCTAGGTTGAAGGTAAATGACAGACCACAAATCCATGGGTGAGTTAGGGGTTGTCTACCCCAAGCATGTGAAGACTTCCCTTGGCAGAATGGATAGGTGAGAACAATTTGTTCCAACAGCCTCCAAGGTGGCTTAAGTAGGTGCTGTGGAGCCCTAAGAGCTTGGTCAGGGACTGAAGACACTAAGGTCATGTACTGCATCCAAGGCCATCACCAGTCATCCTAACTTTTGTCTTACTACCCCATTTCTATGATTGTGGAAAAAAGAGTGAGGCTGATGACTTTGTGCAATTCTGCCTCACTTATATCCAGTTCACACATGAGATAAGACATCACCCTACATTATCATTGATCCTCTTTGAAAACGGAGCACAATTAACAGTGAATTAATAAACGTGAAAACTTCTCAGGTAACATTCCAGAAATCTGAATAGAATTGTAATAAAGACTTAATAACCAGGGCTGGGACCCTTGCCTTGCTTCCCTGGTCACAAGCTGAAGTTTTTGCTAAGCTTAGATAAGTGTAGGAGGGGAAATCACAGATTCTGCAAATCTAACCACAGGCCCAAATGTTCCAGACTTGTTTCCACTGACCACCATCTGACCTGTACAACTATAAAATTGGAACTCCTATTGTGGAACTCTGGGCAGGTTACCAGGCAGGTCTCTTGGAACTCCTGTTGCAGAACTCCAAGCAGGTCACCATGTCCTCAAATTTCCATGATTCATAAAATATTGTCTGCTTTCATATTTAGGTTGATACTGATGATATAGTTGTCTGTTTTCATGTCCACTAGATATTTCCACTTTTTGATATTACTGACATTTCATCTGCAAATGCCAGCAGATACTTTTGTGGTTAGTTAGTTAGACTGTGGGCCTCAGTTTCTGATTAACAGGAACAGGACAGGACAAAGTGGGGGGAGAAGGAGTGGTCTTTTGGGTATATAACCAAGCTTTGCATTTTGTATTTTGCCTGTCCTACTAGACTGCCTCTAGTAGCCAGACTGCCCTTCTTGCAAGAATAAATAATTAAATAGATACTTCCTGTCTCTACTTGGAGATATCTCTGCTTATTTTGGGCAAGGATCATCTTATCCCACACAACAGTGTGCAAAGTAGTAAGGTAAATTGTCTGATAAAATATAAACATCCTGATAATAGTACAAAAGTTGCCCATTGTATAGAAGTGATTGGCTAAGGACTGACTTTGACCATGGTGGCCCAAGGTCTGAGAGACTCTCTCTGAGGAGGGAGCCCAGAAGTAGTTTGAGCTTTTATCTTTTCCTTTGTAGTATGGAAGAATACATCAAGGTTAGGGAGGAGAATTCTCTCTCTTCATCCCTAAATTTAAGTGGTATATCATAGCATAAGCTACTATCTGGTGGAGAGGAGAATTAAGTTGCTAAGTTGTGTCCCATCAGCTAAAAGAAAGAAGAGTCCAACTACTCATGATCCTTCTCAGGAGACAAAAGGTCCCAGAACTCAGACTCCTACTAAGCCCAGTTCTTTCTGAATGATTATAGCAATACCCAATGAGGGAACTGTTTGGTGGTATAATGATTAGTGCTCTGTATTTGGAGTCTAGAAGTTCTAGAAAACCTGCCTTGGACACTCACTGTCTGTGTGACCTTGAGCAAGTTACTTATGTTTTCTAAGCCCCAGTTTCCTCATGGGAACCACCAACCTCAGAGGTTGATATGAAAGTCAAAACCAATAATATATACAAAGCATTTTACAAACCTGATAGCACAATATAAATGTTATCATTATTTATTATTATTATTATTACCCTGGGTTAGAATTTCAGTTGAGCTCAAACCTGAAAACAGGCTTGAGCATAGTCAAGCACTGAAGCAGTTCACATTGTGTAGGCACATCCTCAAGGGACTCACAGGAGTGACTCAGCCAGCAGAGATATCATAGCCCAAAAGGAACAGCACAAGGAAATAATGTGAAACACCAGGAATTCAGTAGCGTTGGAAGTGTGAACTGCCTTAACTGCATGTGCTATCTATGTATGTACCTCTCTGTTTATGAATATAAAAGTGCCTGCTCTTCTCATTGATGTTATGTTTGTATGTAGGAATATACACTCCTTGGCCTATGTAAGAGGTGCTCTGTTGATAGTGTTCTTACTGGGCAGCTAGGTGACACAATGGTAGAGCACTGGGCCTAGAGTCAGAAAGGTCTGAGTTCAAATCTGGTCAATTCACTTACTGGCTATGTAACTCTGGGCAAGTCCCTTAACCTCTGCTTCAGTTTCCTCATCTGTAAAATGGGGACAATAATGGTACCTACCTCACAAAGTTGTTGGGCAGATCAAATGAGATAGTAATTATAAAGTACTTAGCACAGTTCTGTAGTGGCAACCACACTGGGCTGGTAGCACAGGTTCTTAGATCTGCTTTGCTAGGAAAGACAGTTGTTTAAGGGGTCACCAATCTTTTTAAATTACATTCACTAGTTCAAGGGAAAAGTCAGAACCCTCAACTTCAGAGAAAAAATAAGCAGAGAAATAAAGACCAAGAAACAGGGCTCTGACTGCCTAAATCAACTATATACTTTGCATACATCCTTAAACCAAGAAGGATGTATTTACACCTGAGCAGTTGGGGAGCTCTGAACATAAGCTACTCAGTATCTCAGCCAGAGAATCACCAGATCCTTCTCATAAGTGAGCCCCCAAAGCAAAGTACCAACTCTGAGTATACATATGCTTCTTAGAGCCAGAAGGCATCACAACCCTCCTGACTCAGTGCCTAATTAGAAATTAGCAAAAGGTGTGATAGCCTTCTTACAAGCAAGCCTGCCCTAAGCAAGCTTCCCTTAATGGGCTCCAACTGAGGCCTATTAATGGGCAGGGAAGATCTTAAATCCCATTAGCATTACAAGTTCCTGGAACATTATGAGTACTATATAAATATTAACTATTATTATTAGGCTATTTTAATAGATAAGGCAGGTAGGTGGCATGGTGGATAGAGCGCTGGACCTAGAGTCAGAAAGACTCATCTTCCTGAGTTCAAATACAACCTCAGATACTTACTTATAGGCTGTTTGACCCTGGGCAAGTCACTTAACCCTTTTTGCTTTATCCACATTTGTATAATGATCTGGAGAAGAAAATGGCAAACCCCCACTCCAGTATCTTTACCAAGAAAACGACAAATGAAGAGTCAGACAAGACTTAACAACAGCAAATTTCAATAAATGCTTATATTTTGAGTTAATTGTGTCCTCTGGATGGCTATTAGAAGTAAACACCTTAGTGGGGACTCATGACCTATATTTTTATGAATGCGGAACCACAGAGTACCTTGATCCTGGTGTAACTATCTGCTGGGGTCTCTAATCTGAGTGTATTAGGGAAAGAAATTCAGAGGCACACACATATTTGAGCTACATTAGTGTAAACCCTAAATTCCCTAGGGAAGTTGTGGATGTCAGCAGAAAGGTAGATACAGTGACTGGGAATTTTCAGACATGGTAGACATCCGTGCTATGCTGGCATTGCCTGGGACGAACTCCAGTCTCTTCAAAGCACTGGCAGAATACTGGTAGAAATCTGGGGCTCAATATTCCTGATAATCAATGCTTTCTGTGATAAAGCTTATTGGAAAATAGAAGTAAATGCTGATAGATAGGATCTCAGATACACTGACTCTTCCTCTTCAGAAAGGAGTCTGAAGTCTAGTGATTCTCCAATTGTCAAATAGTGGAAGGATTGTATTAAGAACTCAGCATGAGGACTGGTGGGATCTTGTTGCCTGAGTGGGATAAGTGATGTACCCAGTGTAGTACCACACGGAATCCACCTTATTGATTCATGACCATTTCCAGAGTGGCTTCAGAAGATTGCCCTCTCTGAAATAAAAGATTTCAGAAACCATTTCAAAAGCTGTTAACCAAGGGCATCATCCTATGTTGACATGGAAAAAGATTTGGAAGATCAGGATGTGTATTCAGTGTTGGATACTGAACAGGAGAACTATGGTCAACCAGTACCAGGATACTATGGCATGAATCTAATCTATTTACTATCAGCCTTCAATGGCAGAGGAAAACACAGAAACGATAGCCTTCATTAGCATTTTGGCAGTTTGAGTACATATCTGAAGAAATATTGGGAGCATCAGCCACTGATAGAAATAGTATTTGAAAGCATCAACTACCTGAATGGTTGCTGTAGCTGGCTGGAATCTTTCATTATCTTTGAGAAGACTTTGGAAGTTCATACAAATCAACATGTGATCTTTCTGGGGCATCATATGATGTTATCTTATATCTGGACGAGTCACATTTGCCTGTTGAATTATGATTTAGAGCAGGGGTGGGGAACCTGTGGCTTCAAGGCCACATATGGCCTTCTAGGTCCTTGGGTGAGATCTCTTGACCAAGTCCAAATTTTACAGAACAAATACTTTTATTAAGGGGATTTGTTTTGTGAAGTTTGGATTCTGTCAAAGACTGTACTGGAGGACTTAGAGGGCCACATGTGGCCTCGAGGCTACAGGTTCCCCATCACTGGTAGACTCTCAGAAGATGGAAAAACATGTAGAGACAAATAAACAGTAATCTTATAGTGGCTAGCTTGGTTGAAAGAGGCCAACTTCTGGTCTGTGTGAGATGTGGTGAAGACCCCTCATCAACTTTTAGGCTAGGGGACCCTCATAGAATTAAAGGTTGGGTTTTCAATTCAGTTTTCCTGTAAAAAACAAGCTGCTGACCCTGAAGTGTCCCAGGAGAGGAGCATAGGAACACAGGATGCAAACACATCTGCATGGTCACCCGGGTCAAGAGACTGACAAGGATGGGAGCTGTACAAGAATTCCTAGATGACTAAATCTGCAGGATACTCACATCTGCTTGGTTCCTTGCTCAGTGATACTGTAAGGGTGAGCTGACCATGAAGTATTTCAGGAACAAGGACAAGGATACAGGCTTTGATCATATCTGTTCATTGATCTAAAGAAAAGGGGCCCCAAAGATGTAGGAGTGTGCCAGAGTTAATAGAGTGCTAAACTTACAAAATAACTGCACCTGCTTACTATCTATATTTCACCGCTGTCCTTGGGTTAGATTATCACCTCTCAGATTGTACCCTCAAGGCTCATGAGAATGAGTCAGAGGAAGGAGGCTAGGGAGGGGGGATTGCGACCGAGGCTACAAAAGCATGTATTTTCTCTATGCCTGGAATGATCTGACACTGAGAACTTATTGAATGTACTCAGTGTGAGTTGCCCCTTGTTGTGAGAATTCTAATAAACTCTTTTCTACTTTGTACATTGAGAAGCCTCTGAGTTTAATTTGGGCAAGGGTCTTTTTAACCCACACATAGTTTATGGCCTCAGCTCAGTATAATACTAATAGAAACAAGCAAGTGTATAATTCCTAAGTTCATTGTCAAGATTTTTAAAAAGGTTATAGAGGGGAGGCCAGGTGTCTCAGTGAGTAAGAGCACCGGCCGCAGTGTCGGGATGACCTGGGATCGAATCCAGGCTCAGATACTTAGCACCACACCCAGAAATAACTGGCCGTGTAACCTTGAGCAAATTACTTAACCCCAATTGCTTTAAAAAAAAGAAGGTTATAGAGTTCTGCAAAAAAAAAATTCAGTGTGCAATACTCATTATAGTAGGCAGATGAAAAACCATTCTGTACCAAATAGTTGAAAAAATGGAGAATTTGCCATTCTAAAAATAGCTGCAGAGAATGATTAGAGCCTCACACAAACAATTCATCATTACCATCTATTATTACCCAGGGCCATACCTCACTTGTCCTAGTTCATTCCTGATCTGCTGAGAACCCTCGAGGTTCACTGCCTGTTCCTTCTAATCTCTTAGTTCTTCCTTCTGTGGCAGGTCAGAAAGGAGGGTTATACGGGCACAGAAATCCTGGGTGAGCACCTGTAGCAGCAAGCACCCCATCTTTCCCAGGGTGGCTGCCAACACAGGTTCTTAGATCTGCTTTTCTAAAGGAAAGCAACTAAAAATGGGTTAACAATCTTGTTTTAATCTATCAAACATATGTATCGTTTACCTAGTTCAGGGGAAAAAGTCAGCACCCTGAACTTCAGAATATACAGACAGAAGTTACAAGCAGACAGAGAAACAGATCAGCAGACAGGCCTCCAACTGTCTGGCCATTACATCCATACCTAGTCAGTTATAGAGATGGAAGCACCAACATCTGAGTTTTCAAAGCCAGGGGGCTCAACGGCTGCCCATAATCTCATCTGGTCAAATCACACAACACTTCTCAAAGTGAGCCCCAAAACAAAGCCTCACATCAAGGTTTATATCACCTTCTCCTGGCTCAGAGAATGTAACAAACCTTTTGACCCACTGCCCAATCACAAATCATTCCCGAAAACCAAACCTCCCCCCACAGGCTCCAGGTGCACTTAAGCCTATCAAAGGGCCCAGGGGTAGGGAAGATCTTCAATTCACATTCCCATAACATCACCTTTGGCTTAATTTATGGAATAGTTTCTAATTTAAAACATTTTATCAGGCTTTACAATTTCCCAGTGAATTACATTGTTAAATTGTAAGAGTTAATATGACTATGAGATGATGGAAAAAGCTGTCCACATCTAGAGAAAGAATCATGGAGTCTGAATGCAGATGGAAGCAAACTGCTTGCTGTCTCTCTTTTTCATTTCATTTCGTTTTGTTCCTTCTTCCTCATTATGTATTCCTTTGGTTATAATTCTTCCTTGCAACTTGACTAATGTTTAATGTGAAGGTATATATAGAACCTATATTGGATTGCATGCTGCCATGGGGAGGGT
Organism: Petaurus breviceps papuanus; assembly: GCF_028583685.1. Classification (NCBI taxonomy): domain Eukaryota; kingdom Metazoa; phylum Chordata; class Mammalia; order Diprotodontia; family Petauridae; genus Petaurus; species Petaurus breviceps. Next base: position 158,789 of record NW_027186304.1, read on the forward strand.
TAGATGAGAAGGGAAGAAATTTTGCAACTCAAAAACTTGTGGAACTGAATGTTGTAAACTAAAAGTAAATAAATTTTAAAAAATATGACTATGAGAAACCACTACTTAATGTCATAAATAAATGTTATCAACATGTCAATACTGTATAAATGCTGTACAAATGGCATAGCTTCTTGTACTTTAAATAGTCACAATCTGAGAGAGATGATACAGACACTAAGAAATGTCTAAGCAGACCAGAGCTCTACATAAAAATCTTCCTCTTTTGACCCCCTGCCTCTACCATTGACTACTTAGTTCTTCTTTTTCTAGACTCAACTAATGTTATTGACTAGTCAGGTATATAAATGAACAAATATATTAGTTGGTGGCTAATTGGTTAGAACATTGTGCCAATGAGGCCAACATATAGTTAAAATCCTTGTTTGCATCATTTAGCTTCACTGAAATCACAAACAGCAGGCAACCTCATATTTATATACTACCAGTTATGAGGAGAGTGTGGCTGGCTCAGTGCAAAACATCACCACTGTGCACAGAAACGACTGAAAATGAGTGATAGAGTAATGATGAGTCACTATCAGAGAAAAGCAAAAAAAACCAAGGTGAGAAGTGAAAGAAAGAGATTCAAGGAATGTGCTCCAGGAAAATGTGAGGAGAGGGAGAATACTTTCAGCTAGTAGATCAGAGAAGGCTGTACAGAGAAGGTAACATTAAATTGCCTTGAAGTAAGAGAAGCTGCCAAGCTAAGGGGGTCCTGGTGTGGCCCGTAAGAAGGAAGAAGACAGGCAGGAGGGAAAAATCAGTGGGAGATATTAGGGGTGCTTTCAGCTGTGAGTTAGTGCATACCATCTACACTCTCTCTGCCTCTTTAAATGACTGGCTTTTCAGGCCTTGGTATTCAGATATCTACAGAAGTTATTGTATCGCAGAGATCTTCTTGGGGAACCCCTTTTCTCTTGTCTCTTTTCCCACAGAGTTATTACAAAAACATTCCCAGAACTCAGAAATTTGTTTTCTAAAATGGCTATTCATATTTCTGTAGGTGGGTTGAATGCACAGAAACAGTCACAAAAAGGTTTCTTGTGATTATGAAAAACAATTAAATAAGACCTGGGTCAAGTCCAACCTGGGTCAGGTTGAACAGTTAGCTGGAGTTCTGAGGCACTTAATTTGCATTATGGCTGTGGATTAACATTAATATTTCTTATGTTACTATAAACACAGTTAGAAGGACTGATTTGGTTGCTGTGGTTCCTCTGGCTATTTTCAAATGAAAGTCACTTATCCCCAGCTCTTGACAATTCACCTCCACTAGACTCTACAGGTGATATCATCCGTAAAATATTACATTCTATTTACAACCCCCACATATACTATTTACTTTGGAAATTGCTACTTGCTATATGTCAAGGAAGACGGATGCCATTGATTTGATGCATTGTTTCAACAGAGAGGAATTTTAAAAATAACATACTTGTATATCCACTAAAATCTTACTGTGATGTTTCATTGTGGTATGGAGGTTCTTAAAGGTTATACCAAATGGAGCCCAAGTTATAGCAGAAGGTACCAACCTGAAAATGCATTTATTTAATATTGGCCTGCTGGCCTAGTGACCAATTGTATATTGGCTATTTTAGGACCAGATTAGCTACGTATAGGAAGTTCATTATCAGAAGGATGGCCAACACCAATGATGGGGTGCTTGGAGTGTCTATGTTTGTAACATCCGTTTGTAAAATCAATTTGTAAAACCAGTCTGTAAAATCACATTTCCCCCTCCCCAGCCTCAGAGCATTAACTCTGCCCCTTCCCCCTGCCAGCACTCTTCCCAGAAACAACTCATGAAATGTGTATTTCTGCTTGGAACAATAACAAGCTACACCTATGAATCCTTCACTAAACCTTCTATCAACATTTTAGCTTAGGCAAATGTTATCTCCCCTTTGTATAATGGCCAGCTGCACCTATGAATCCTTCAATGCACTATCTATAGGTTAACTCCTCAGCCAATTAGGCACATACTGAGTCTCCTTTAGCCTTGGCTCCCAACATCCATCTTGTCAAACGTGACACTGATGGGTGGCAGACTAGGCACTTCTCAGTCAGCCTTGACTGATAGCTGACTTACTGACAGTTTCAAGCCTAAAACCACACCTCCAGGTAGCCCACCTTTGGGCTATTTTCCAGTGAATTATGGGCAATACTCCTTCGCAGTTGACATTAAAAGTGCATGTTCCTTTAAGCACTAACCACTCCTTAACTCCTCCCTAATCCCACCCTTACTCACCTAGTTAGCATAATTGACATCTGATTTACTGTCTTGACTCCTTAAAACTATACCTGTGACTTCTTTAAGTTTACAGGTTCCCTAAGAACCCCTTCCCACTGTAAAGTGTAACAATAAACTTTTACAATGCTGACTCCAAGTTTGCTTGGGCCTACTGAATTCCTTCCAGACTCAGGGACTCTGGTCATCGATTAGAGTCCCAGTAAAACCTATTGCCATCTCCCCCAACACCAGGAGACAGACAGTCTCTGAGAGAAAGCATATATGGCTATCCAGATGCTTATATATATAGAGAGAGATGCTTATTAAGTCATCATTTAGCTAATAATGTAGCTGGACTGCAGTACTAATGTTAGAAATCTGAGTTCTGGGACCTGGAAACACAGGGAACCCTATGTTTCCCTCTCTGAGAAGGAGAAAGAGGAAGTGAAAGAGAATTTCCTTCTCTAGAAAAGAAGACTGATCTAGAGTCAGAAAGATCTGTTCATGTACTGCCTTGCCACTCAGTTGTGTCGCCTTACACAAGTCCCTTAATTTTTCTTCATCTGTTTCTTCATCTGTCAAATGGGCACAACAGTACTTTTACCACCTTTCTCCCAAGGTGGTTGTAAGTTCCTGCTAATAAGTAGGCACTTAATTGTTATTTGTCTTTTATTTTTGAAGGGGACCAATGATATAACAGGCAATGTGACTGTGCGTGAATTGGATTTAAGTGAGGCAGAGTTCCACAAAGTTGTCAATTTCACTATCTCTTCCAATCAATGAATTCCAGTGGCCAGACAAAAGTCAAAACAACTGATGATGACCTGGAATACAGTGGATCACCTTGGTGTCTTTGCTGTCCGACCAAATTCTTAATTTTCCACAGTAACTACTTCAAGCCACCTTCATGGCTATTGGAACAAATGGTTCTCATCTACCTATTTTGTCAGAGGAACTCTTTACATACCTGGGGTAGACATCCCCCAAACTCATTCACAATTTTGAGGCCCGTTGCTTAGCCCTTGACTTGCTTTAGTCGGTCTGCTGAGGTGGTTTATGAGGGTGTGGCCGATGTGCATCCTACAGGTAAGAGTTGGGTGACAAGGGGACACCAAAGGTGGATGAGAAGCCCTGAAAAGTTATGACAATTAAAAAGTTCTAAGAGACATAGTTTCTGGGTAATTTAATCATTTTATTAGTAAGGCCAGCATGTTTATTCATAAAAGGTTGGTTATTTGGCCATTTCTCTTAAATTAAAAACCCCTAAGGTTTTTTTGCCAATTTATATGCCTTTTGAAGAGTAGGTGTTCCTGAGTGGTGGCAATCAACTCCGATTGGTTAGCAATTAAGGAGAAAATGGATATTGCAATGAGAGGCTCGATTATATTATAGTGAGGGTCTTGGGGTATGTGACTTGGATCACTCAAATCTTGGTCAAAGAAACATCAAGTTCCATATCACTTGTCTGACAAAAGAAAGAATCAACACTTCCCAGAACTGTCTAAAGAAACACAGTGAGCAGGAAAACACCCCAACTAGCCCAAACTTAGAATTTCTTTTACTGTCTGATTAAATCTTGACCAGTATATTTAAATCTCTGCCTAACATTTCCTACATTGACTGGTTTCTGGATAAGGAAGTAGAAAAGGGGAAAAACCTTGGTCCTAACACAATAATTAGTTATTAAATAAATGAGAAAAATACTAATTTTCCACAAAGGGCTTGGCAAATCCTTATACCAGATGTACTAATTCTCTTTGAACACTCCACAAGCACCTGGCACTTAATAAATAATTTTTGGTTGATCAATCAAGTGAGATAATTCATTTAATATACTTTGTTATCCTTAAAACTGTTTAAAACCATAACTAATGTTGTTATGGTTTCTGGGAGCAGGGGATGACCCTGATGCAAATTTTAGAAATGGGCAAAGTTTGTCTTTGGCACCCTCCCACCTTGCTTTGAGCACATGCCTCTCACTGCCTACTACCCTCTTCCATGTTCTCTTATACTTTTATAGTACCTAAGACTCTCATTGTGGCAACCTGCCTGGGACTGTCTTACCCTTACGGAGTAGTCCATATGCTCAAATTACTTTCCTCTAAACACCCCTGATCAAAACTCATTTCTTTAATTTAAGTGATCTCAAGTGGGAGGAAAGCAATTTCACTGAACTCTTATACTAAGGAAGCTTAGTATTCCTCAGAACATTGCAGAGTCTCCTGGAAGAAATTTGGAATCATTTAAAAGGAGTTGGCCTATTCATTTACATAAGAAAGACCAAGTAGATGTAGAATGTATATCACCCAGACTTTATCATGCATTTGGATAGACAAGTTATAGAACTTGTCCGTCATAATGTCTATCTGGGATAGACAGTACAGAGGGACAGTGAGTTGACCTGAGACTTGAACAGGAGAAGAGCAGGTAGGATTTCCTTCAGGAAAAGACAAAGCTCCTTTATTGACTCCAAGCTTGTTTTGAAAACCAAAGTTTGTCTTCTTAAACTTCAACATTCAACTGATTGTTTCTCTATGGCAGTGAGACATAGAATACATATGTCTGCAAAGAATGAAAAACAAAATCACACAAAAGCAATAGAAAGGTACCTGGTGGATGTGAACTCAAGGTTTTGAGCTTGTGTGGCTAAAGGAATGATTGTCATTGACACTGTTACATTTATATCTAGATATATATGTAGATATTTACCTACTCTCTTCCAACTCTAATCAAAAGGGCAAATTGAAAAAGAAGGTATAGTGAAAAAGTGTGTGTATGTGTTTACATGTGTGTATATATATGTGTGTATATATATATATATATATATACATACACACACACATACAGCTAGATTTCATCAAGAGTTGCTAAAATATAGGAAGAATATTATCAGAAAGTTGCAAAAATTCCTAAGAAACAAAATCCAGGAAAGAATTTTTTAAAAAAGCATATGGCCTCAGATATACAAATGCAAATGTCCAAAATATAGGGAGAACAAGCAAGATGAACTAGAGATACTAGCACAAGGAAGTAAATAATAAGGAAACAATGTAGATTAAAGAATGATTGGAGTAGTTTTGTGTTAAGACTTCCTTACAAGAGAATTCAGGAACCATAGTCAGGAAGTATGGTTCTGACTATTTGGATGGATATCAATGGAGTCAGAGAAATAGAAGTAATATTAGTCTGCACTGTAGAGTGTAGACCATCGAGGACAGGGGTAGGGAACCTGCAGCCTCAAGGTCACATGTGACCCTCTAGGTCCTCAAGCACAATTCTTTGACTGAATGCAAACTTCACAGAACAAATCCCCTTAATAAAAGGACTTGTTCTGTAAAACTTGGACTCAGAAGATCACACCTGGGTTCTCTATTCCTAACCTAGGCAGAAAAAGCGAATAAAGAATTTAGGAAATAAGTCACCAACATGGTACAGCAGCAATGCAATAGAGGAGAGGAATGTTGGTTATCTGGACATCTGCAGAAAATTTCTCTGTATTAAAAGCAAGAACAAGTCCTGCTTTTTGGCTGTATTTAAGGATAATTTTGCTTTTCCAAAGATGGACAAGCCAACACGGGGAAATTTTATACTAGATTTGATTCCCATTGATCAGGAAAAACCATTTGATGGGGTGGCAATGATAAGGACTCCAGAGTTAGTGGCCACTCTAGAATTTGTGATAGAGGAGAAGGAAGTTGGTCAGTATTTGTCACATATTCTACATTTTAGAAGATTTCAGAGTGTTCATAGCAAGGATAGGATCCTGTGGTCTAAAATTCTGTACTGAAAATAATAAAATAAATAGAGAGCATTTACATGATGGTTTAAGGGTTTTATAAATTTTATTCTTGCAACAATCCTGGGAGGTAGGTCCTGTTGTTATGTCCATTTTATAATTGAGAAAACTGAGGCAAATATATTAAATGATTTGCCCAAAATCACACAACTAATAAGTGTCCAAGGTTGTATTTGAACTCATATTTTCCTAACTCCAGGGCCATCAGTCCATCTTTTGTACTACCTCGCTGCCTATGATCTCATCAAGGCTTGAAAGTTCTCAAGAATGAGATACTAATGACACAAAAAATCTAATTTTGAAGAGAGGAAAAATGGGAGTTGGTTAAAGAGAATAGTGGATATACAAGGGACTAAACAATCAACCAGCTTAGGGTTTTTAAAATACACGTGCAGAAGATAGAAACAAGGCCAGATGACAAAAGACAAATCAAAGTATACCAGTGGTCTATAAGAAGGGTCAGGAGTATTAGAGGTCAATATGAGGTGAGCTCATAGAGGAAAGGTGAGACCAACAAAAAAGATGGTTTCTAAAAATTCATACTGGGGAAAGGAGGAACATCAAGAAAGGAATCAACTGCTGCTTAGGGTGGATGAGACAACATATAATTAAGAGAAGGTAGAACCACTCAAATTTTATTTTTCTTTGGATGATCTTTGCACTAGAAAGACCAGATCAAAAATGGGAATAAATACCAAAATAGCGCTTAGTTGTCCTTGATGAGTTCAGGTCACCCAGGCAATATGAATTCCATCCTAGGCTACTAAAAGAACTGGTTGATATGGTTGTTGAGCTGTTGACTTGGAATCATGGAGTTAGAGCCAAACAGGGCCTTAGAAGTCTAATAATGTCATTTTTCAGAAAAGGCAACTGAAGTCTGGAGAGATGAATTGACTTCCTTAAGATCGCACAGGTAGTACAGCTGGAATTCAGAACAAGGTCCTTTGACTGGAAATGCATCAGTCTTTCCACCATACTGATCTATGAAATTGGAGAAATACTGTAGGATTGGAGAAAGGCACAGTGCTTGGTGCATTGTAGACACAGAAGTACTTACTGATGGATTTCTTGAAAACAGGTGAACTGGTTTTTTCTGGAGAATGAAGAAAAGGTAACTTCTAAGGTTCTTTCTAGCTATATATCCCATCATCCTAAGAACATTTTGATTGCCTAACTGCTACTCGTGAGATGTTAGGAGACCTAAAGGGAGGTTTCTAACATCCTGAGTAGATCTTCTCTAAAAGATTTATGGGAAGCCATGGCCAGACATCACACAGCATTGGTTGTGCTCTGTACCATTGGAAGTACTGTCTATGTTAACATCACAGAGATATTGAAGTTGTAAAACAAGTCTTCAATCATCTTTTATTTTCTTGTGTTTGCTTAAAGTTATTTCAGTAATTTTTTTAGCATAAAAGAATAAAGATTCGATTCTCTTATTCTGTATTTTATTTTGTTTTGTTGTGTTTTTACAATTTTGTGGTCCAAATTTCATCAATAACCAGGTAACTCCTGGTGATGAAAGTCTTCTACTAATGCAGGTTGGCAACAGCTCCAGAACTTAAGAGTCTTAGAGAGGTGCCTGGAGACTCTGAGAGATTAAGTGATGTACCCAAGGTCACATGGGCAGGATGTCTAACATAGGACTTGAGCACAGTTCTTCTGGACTAGGATCAGCTCTCTTATCTAATTATATCACATTCCACACATTCCCATTTGTCAGTTGTGTTACTTATTAACTTGCAAGTGTTTTTAGAGGATTTGGGGAGGCTGTTGAATAAAATTCAGAAGGAAAGGAGAAATGTTAGAGAGATAAGGATAACACCATTTGGCACTTTCTATATGCTGTTATTAAGTGCTGGAAATACAAAAGGAAGGCAGTTCCTACCTTCAAGGAGTTTTTATTTTAATTGAGGTAGATAATGCATGAAATGAACTTAAAGGGGAGAGGAAGGGGAGCTGTATGGGAAAGGAGAGTTTGTACTCATGTATGGACTGAGGTGGAAAAGTCAGGAGAGTAAGGAGTGGAGTCGTAGTTAACCCAGGAACTCCCTTAATGTTTGTCCCTGGCAGGGGCTCACCATTGGGAGGAGATGGCTAGTCCCAGGAATGCAGACATCTCCAGGTTGAGAAGGCAACTGGGGGAGCTGTGGAAAAGACTGGAGAGTTGGGTATCTGCCAGTGCACTATTCTCAAATGGAGGTTAAATGTTCAGTCTTTGGTTTGATGTTTTATGCAGCCCAATGTTTCCGTGTTGTGGTCATCAACAAGAGTAGACTATAGCAATCTTTGAATGTGTCACTTTATACTACCTTGATGTGTATTTTCCATTTTGAAATAATGCAGTTGCCAGGGATTCAGCTGATGCAGTGTTTCAATACTGCAGAATATGTTTGACATTTTGATTTTACTTGTGTGTTCTACACAATTTGTCATAAACTTTCCTTAATCAACAAAGTGAGCTCACTTAATACTACAAGTGCCAAATATGGAAGAGAAATTAAAAAGAGAAGTGTTATTTCCTCAGTCTCTCGGGGGTGGGAACTATGGCCTCAAGGTCACATGTGGCCCTCTAGGTCCTCAAGTGTGGCCCTTGACCAAATTCAAACTTAACAGAACAAATTCAGTCTCAAGGCCTCAGGTTCCCCACCCCTGTATCTAGACCAGCTTCTCACTCATTCCTCTGCTTTTGTAAGTCTTCCTGAATGAGTCCCTGGGCTGAGTTTTCTGGGGTATTAGGCATTCTTTAAATGCTATATCAATAATAATTGAGCAGAAAAATAAGCCCTATGGCCTGGCTTTTCATGTGGAAATTTATGAGAGCTTTTAGAGGATTTGTGAAAATGTTATAGAATGAAGCAGAGAACCTACATGGTAAAAATGCTTAACTAAGAAGATAATGAACATTCAACCTTTCATAAAGAACCAAAAAAATAAGCAGCAGCTTCAACTCTATTCTATGAAAAATATATATGCTAGAGTTAACACATAATTAGGATTTTAGTGTATGTTTTTATGTGTGTATACATGTATATATGTGTATATTTGTATGTATGTATATACATATACCTATATAGTTATACATACATACATACATACATACATACATATGTATATATACACATAGAACACATTGTCTTCACCTCTAACATCTCCCTAGAGTCTTTTAACACCGACTCTACTGTCTTTATGCTTTGAAGAAAATGATGCTTGTAAAGGTCACACGTTGCTTTCTCCTAAGGATCTGAGATAGCTATAAAGTCACATTGTATACTCAGGTTATTTGGGGGGTCATCCTGTAGAGCGAGATGCTTTGCTGTTCCTGACATTGAAGACTACAATAGACTAGGCAGAATAATTGAACACATATTACGGAAAGCTATCCTTTATCGGCAAGAGGATAAAGTGACTGATTCTGTGGTATTTGTCACTATGGTACTGAAGTGTTTGTGGAAAAAAAATACACAAGAGGAAGATTTTAAGAGGTCTGCCTTACGTTGTGCCTAGCACTGTGCTTAAAAATATGGGGCATACAAAAGAAGTAGAAGACATAGTTGCTTACTTGTAGAAAATGACAATCTAATTGGGAACATAAGACTTCTTCAATACTTTGATGGATTTCGTGACTTCATGGATGTGGGCACTACCTTAAATACTGCAGACAGCAACGTACCCATGCCTTATTCTGTGACAATTTATCCACAGCTTCCCATAATCTTCCATAGGGGTTCTGCCTAATGAGACGGGGACTTTCCTCTAGGCTAAGCAACATTCTTTGGGTACCAACTAGGTAGAAACATAATATATAAGGAAAAAATTGGAGATAATATCAGAGAAAAGGTACTAAGATTAAGGAAGACCAGACTTCTTATAAAAAGTGGGCTTTGAGTTAAGATCTGAAGGAAGCGAAAGAAGCCAAGAGTTAGAGGTGAGGAGGGACAGAATGCTAAGCATAGAGGAGAGTTAGTGAAAATGCCCAGAGTCTAGAAATGGAAATATCTTGCGTGAGGAATAGTAAAGAGGCTAGTGTCACTAGATCATAAAATACATGGAGGGGAGTAAGGTCTAAGCAGGCTGGAAATGTAGGAAGGGGCCAAGTTGTGAAGGACTTTAAAAACCAAAGAGATGATTTATAAGGAGATGATATAACTTGTCTCAAAACCCATAGGTATGGTATTCTCTTCTTATTGATTGGCGATGAAGGTCCTGCACTGCATGAGAGGTGGGGTGAATTGGCAAAAGGAGAGAGCCCCAGCTTCTTCCATCTTCTCTCTCTCAAAGCTGGAAGCCAGGAGCACCGAAGCAAGTCTCTGAATAACTTCTGCTTGAAGGGAGAGCCTGGAATTAGCAATGGGAAACCAGGAATATCCCAATTACCCCACCACAGTCAGTAAGTTGGGGGTATGAGTGAAAGTGCAACCAATGCTGGAAAGAGAGGCCAGGGAAGCTGTGTCACTAGGAGGGAGCCAGGTCTCATAGAGCTCAAGAAATGCATTCCAAATGAAAATACTTCAACTTTTTAAGGGCCAATGGTTTAATATCTTTTGTAAAGACAAAGGAAACATTTAAAACAAAGAAAAGTAAATAGACTTTTATATTCCCAGAGGAAAAGTTTCCAGGCTTCAATGGAGGATCTCAAGGAGTGAAAGGAAGTACAATTATCTCTTCCACATTGTGACTTTTCCCATTGTGGTTTCAATATATCTCAGGTCTGCATAAGAAATTAAGCAGGAATTTTTGGGGAATTTTGCAGAAGCTGCAGACAATACCAGAAGGCCAACAGACAACACAGAAAAAAAGTTTAGAAACTCAGAAATGCATAGAATATATGTATTGTAAAATAGCAATATGTTTTATCTTTTAATATCATAACAATTCAGACTTCTCTGGTATGAAAGGAGGGCCAAAAAATTTTATGCTGATTTTCCAGGTTTCAGGGGTGCCATGACCCTAATCCCTGAAATATCAGAGGGATAACTGTACAAGATTATCACTATAGTGTTTGTCATCCAGAGTTAGTAAAAGTTTTGATTCCAATCCAACTGATTGCCAGTTGGCCCATGAAACCTTATTCACAGAGACTCTTGTTTTTGAAGTTATTGTTCTTCCTGGGTTTCTGTTCTTTCTTCTCTACAGCACTTCTTACAGATTTCCTTTCTTCAGTTCTTCAGAGTTCCAGTACATAAGAGGCAGGTTTTAATAGGTCTGCCTTACATCATTTAAATGTGCCTAGCACCGAGCTTAAAAATATGGGGCATACAAAAGGAATAGAGCACATGGTTTTTTACTTGTAGAAAATGACAATCTAATTGGGATTACATAGGTCTGTGTCTTCTCATCTGTTTCCAAGACTCACTAAGCTAATTGTTCAATGTCAGCAGGACCTTTGAATACCAGGACAAGCCTGGTCTGTTACTCTTCATCCTCTGGTGTTTCCTTTCTGATTCACTCAAAGGACTCACAAGGGCATCACAATAACCTTGGTCAGATTTTTAGTTTAATACATATATCCTTCAGCCCTGCAATAACCATGTGGTATAGGTACTGGCCAATATTATCATCCTCTCACTGTTGAGGAAACGGAGACTCAGAGAACTTCAGTACCTTGCCTATGATCACACAGCTAGGAAGCATTAGAATAGAGGCTGCCTTTCTGTTCAGTGAAGCCATCAAATATTTGTCACCTTCAGGTTTGGTGTCTCGGCTCTCTTATCTGTTAATTGAAGGGCTGGACTAGATAATCTCCCAGGTTCCTTCCAGCTTTAAATCCTTTTCCCCTAGATTTAAATTCCATACACTGCTAAATTTGGGGGCATAGATATTAGGTGCAGTATAAGTTCAAAAAAGGGGTAGAGCTAGAATACTTTGGGAAGGCTTCACAGAAGCACAGCTTTTTATGTAACAGACAAATGCTTTCTGAATTGAAATTGAATTGAGGACTTGAATTGGGCTGTGATTTGAATAGGCAGAAATGAAAGAGGAGAATTCTTTAAGTGGGAGAAAGAACACAAGTCTTGATTTTCAAGGCAAAAAATAAGATTCATAGAATTTTAGAGCTGGAAAGAATCTTAATGACTCTTTAAAGACCAGACCCTTGATTTCCGAAATAACATAGTGCAGAAAGAAAAGTTCGATAATTTGTTCAAAGTAATTTAGTGCTTCTAAGGAGTATAATACAACTTCTATTATAACACGCCTCACGGGATGTTCACAGAACAGTAAAAAGAACAATGTATTAGGAAGAAAGTGAGACATCTAGAGGCACAGTTGCTAGCTAGAGTGTCAGGACTAGAGTCAGAAAGACTCATCTTCCTGAGTTCAAATTTGACCCTCAGACACTTACAGGTTGTGTAACCTTGGGCAAGTCACTTAACCCTGTTTGCCCCAGTTTCTTCATCTGAGAAATGAGCTGGAGAAGGAAATGGCAAACCACTCCAGTATTCATATATGTTTCATAGAGCCAAGAAAATCCAATGGGGGTCACAAAGAGTTGGACACAACTGAACATGAACAAAGAGTGGAATATGTAGATTGGGAAATAAAAATCACAGACTGGTGGGGTGTAAGTAGAAGAATGGCCCCCAGTTTCATAAAGCAGCAATTTGCTTTCTGAGGGTAGATCCTAGGAAAGCTGAGTGAGGGGCACTAGCTCTACACAGCCCTTTTTAGTCCTGCTCCCAAGGTGACTAGCATTAACTTATCTTTCAATATCGGTTTAAAGAATCTCTTTACCATAACTCCAACCAGGTCTGCGTTTTGCTAAGTGTAACTCTCAGGATGATTTTCATTGACCAGGGCTTTCAACCAAAGGTATGATAAAAGTAAAAACATATTTTCTATGCCTAAGTTAAATAAGAGTTTAGACTGAGAAACATTTGAGTAGTAGCAAAGCTCAGCTCAAAAGACAGCCTCAAATGATTAAGGGCTTTGCCACTGCACAGGCTAGGGGCTAGGAACTGAAGTCTAGAGTCACCAAGGAGATGAAATAGCCCTGGGCCTAATAAGACCTAAAAGGGTTGCGATTTCTGAAGTAGCAGCCACATTCCTGAGAGATGCCAGCAGATGGCAGCAGAGAGCAGCTCAGCAGAAAAATCACCCTAGACTGTAAAATAGGGTATCAAATGATCCTAATTCAGTCAAGTGAAAGTAGATCTGAAAGCCTCAATTCACAAGAGGGCTTTGGCTCTTTGGGGGAACAAGCAGCCATATCAGAGGGAGAAGATGCCACAGCTATTCCTTAATTACTGGTGTTATCCGACAACAGCTGAGCGGGGACAGGCTGCTTAACCTGATACTCAGAGGCCCACCCAGCTAAGCAGTATAAAGGAAGGGTTTTTACAGCAGCCAAAGATGTTACAAGAGAATCATTTGTGTAGAATCACAGGATTTGAAATAGATTACAGAAGTCCAGTCTATTCTTGCAGAGGAATCCTCTTCACAAATTCCCATCAAGTGTTTGTCCAGACTTGACTTCAAAGATTTTCGGTGAAGAACACTCTATTATTTCCCAAAGCAGTTCATTTCACTTTTGTTTAACTCTGATGAGGCAGATGATGCTCCGAGTCCAGTTGTCCATAAAGAATTCTGGGGGGTAGAGGTTCTCCTAGTCAAGAGGGCTTTATTGACACAAAAGCATCAGGCTGGTCCTTAGGAGTTTGAGGTAAGACAGAAGCTTGCTTTTATACACAAGTTTTGGCCACTCAGCTAGGGGTGGGGGTATGCTCCTACTGCCCAAGCAGGAGTAGTAGCAGTTAACCACGGGGAAGGATGTCAGGAAGGGGGAGGCAGGTGTGTTGGGTACTTTACAAACCAGTTCAGGAATGAGGTCACAAAACAGGGAACTTCACTTGCAACATTCAAGGATATGGGCACAAACGAGAGGGGTTAGTCACATACCCAGAGAAAACAAGGTTTTCTTGTCAACAGATAGAATCCCTGCCCCC
>NW_027186304.1:172902-298221 GCF_028583685.1 Petaurus breviceps papuanus
CCCAATTTGGGCAAGGCTCTCACTGCTGCTGGCCAGAAGTCAGCCTCATCAACTCTGAATGTTAGGGAACTTTTCCTTATTCCAAGCAGGGTGGTGTAGTATTAGGCACACAGTCAGAAATAACCAGGTTCAAATCTTGTGCTGACACTAGCTCTGACCAAAAGTAAGGTTGGTTTTTTTTTTTTTTTTGGTGCGTGTGTCCAGCTCTCTATGACTTAATTTGGGGTTTTCTTGGCAGAGATACTGGTTTGCCATTTCACCTTCAGCTCATTTTACAGGTGAGGAAACTGAGTCAAACAGTGTAAAGTGACTTGCCCAGGGTCATGTAGATCATAAGTGTCTGAGGTCAGATTTGGACTCAGGAAGATGAATCTTCGTGACTCTAGACCCAACACTCTATCCAAGGTGTCACCTAGCTACTCTAGCTCTGACCAAAAACAGGTCACTTAACTTGAGTTTGATTTTCTTCATTTGTAAAATAGGGATAATAATATTCACAGTATCTACCCCATGGGGTTGTTGTAAGGCTCAAATGAGGTAATGTATGTAAAGCATTTATTGTCATCTATTAGAACATTGCATGAAGAAGAGGCTTTACAGGCTGGCACCATGTGTTTTCATGTGGTAACTGAATCCCTGGGAGAGAGGACAAAACGACCACCTTTATGGAAGGTGGGCTATAACTGACTGTTCCTTTGCTACTCAGGTTAGCTATTCTCTTTGTTCTTTACACACCTTTCACCTGTACTAAGTTCCACACTTTTTAACCTCAATGTTTGTAGGAAAACTGAATACTTCCAGGCTAACGCTAGCTAGCAGCACGTCAAATTCGTCTTTCCTAGGTAGACTTCTGTCTGGGTAGTGGTGGTGGGGAAATTAGCCATAGTTATTGTTAAGAAGCCTTCCATAGCGAATCCAGAGCTACAGTTTTGAGCCACAAGTTACGTTTCCCCTCCACTTGTGAAACTGAAGCACAGGCAGAAATAGTGGGGAGGGAGACAAGGTGTTATTTAGATTTTACTTCTTTGTCCAAGGGAAAAGGCTATATTCCAGGACAGACCAACTTTGAGAGGTAAAAAAAAAGGGTGAGGAGTGAGGGAAGTTTGGGTATAAGATCTAAGAGAGTTCAGTCAATAAGAGGCAATTAAGAAAGGCTAAATCCTCGTTTCCTCAACATATGTTTGGAATAAGAGAGTTAGCTGTAAACATTTGTGTCAAATTTTGTATTTTTCCCTTTGCTTGTTATTATGAATTCCTGTTAAGTTTTCCCCAAATTACAGACATACAGACATAAACCTGAGCAACATCATTTTTCCATAATATTGTTAAAGCCTTAGAACCAAACCGCATTAAAAATAATGCAGTGTTAGCTCATTTATAACATTTTTTCTTTGAACTCACTTCTTCTTTGTAATGTTTCATATAGCATCATGTTTTTTTCTGGAAATCAGTTAATGCCATTAGGTAGGACATGTAGGCAGAGAAATCAATCAATGCTATTGGGTGGGACATGCAGTCAGAGAAATCAGTCAATGCCATTGGGTGGGGCATGCAGTCAGAGAAATCAGTTAATGCCATTAGGTAGGACATACAGTCAGGGAAATCAGTCAATGCCGTTGGGTGGGATATGCAGTCAAATTCACCGCCCTCCTTCCTCTCCCCAACAATTTTTGTTGTTCTGTGGTTTCAGTTGTGCCTGACCCTTCATGACCCCATTTGGGGTTTTCTTAGCAAATACACTAGAGTGGTTTTCCATTTCCTTTTCAGCTCATTTTACAGATGACGAACAGAGGCAAACAGGGTTAAATGACTTTTATCCCAGGATCACATAGCTAGTGAGTGTCTGAAGCCAGATTCAAATTCAGGAGATAAGTCTTCCTGACTCCAAGGCCTACACTTTACACACTGAGTCACCTAGCTGCCCTACCCAACAATTAAAGAAGGGATTTATATTGAATTTAGGGCCTAAGACAGGAGAGGGGCGAGGGAAACTCGGTGGCCCTATCTACAGGGAAAGTTGGGTGGTGACCCAGAGATACCTCAAACTTTTTTCTTTATTCTAAACTTCCTTCTTTCCGTCAAGGGCACCACTGGGAACCATCCTTGACTTTAACTCTTTCTCACTCCTCACAACTAACCGGTAGCCAGGTCTTGTCCATATCATCTCTCACATCTGCCTCTCTTTTCACTCAAATGGCCACTGCCCTAGTCCAGGTCATCATCATTTCTCACTGGGACTATTGCAATAACCTTCCAATCGCTCTTCCTGCTCAAGTCTCTCCTTCCTGAAACCCTTCCTCCACATAGGATCCAAAATGGTGTTCCTCAGGTATACCTTTGCTTATACCACTCCCACCTCTCCTCCCTAGATTCCAGTGTCTCTCTGTTACCTCTAGGATAAAAATATAAAGCCCTCTCTTTGGCATTTAAAACCTTTCATAATCTGTTTCCAATTTGCCTTTCCAGTCTTGTTGCATATTACTTCTTAACGCACTCCTTAGTTTAACCAACTGGCCTTTTTTACCTCACACATGACATTCCATTTTCCTTCTCCGTTCCTTTGCATAGTCCATGAACCCCATGCTTGGAATGCACTCCCTCTTGGCGTTTGCTGATCTTAGAATCCCTGGTTTCCTTCAAAATTCAGTTTAAGTTCCATCTTTTCCATGACACCTTAATCTGATCTCTCCAGGTACCACCTCCTCTCAAATTACTTTGCATCTGCTTCTGTCTGTACATGCTATTTTTCCTGAGAATATTAAGTTCCTCGACGGTGGGTCTTGTTTTGTTTTATCCCCCAGTGTCTAACAAAGTGCCTGCAACATTAAGCACAAACTAATTTAACAAAAACATGTCAATTTAGCACAACATGCTTGATAAATGCATGTTGATTGACTGGCTGATGGAAAAGTTAACAGCAGGCAGAAACCAGAAATAGGTTTTGAGTCAAGTCCCAGGGTTTGCCAGAGGAAGAAAAATGGGGTACAATGGCTTGGAGAACTACATTCCTAAATCACGATTTCCCAATGTGCATTTTCTCCTCTTGGCACTAGACTACTAGTCTGGTACAATGCCATTCAGCATATGCCTCTCAGTCCCAGGTACTTATGCTTTGAACACAAAAAGTCTACCTCTTATCCAGGTGCTGCAGGTAGCCACTAAGCCAGGGACAGCTGGAAAGCAGCCGATTGGAAAATCTGGAATCAATTGCCTGGATAAAGGAAAACGGTGATGGCCTCCTCAGGTCAAGGAAGGATTTCAGGGGATAGGGAATGAGTCATGTACTGAGGTCGTCTGGGTCATCCAGAATACTCATGGATCACCATTTAAGCAATTCTTGGCTCAAAGCAGAATGAAACACATCACAAGGGATATAATAGCATGTGACATTTACATAGCACTTTAAATTTTGCAAAATACTTTTCACATATTCTCATTTGATTACTGCAATATTCCTGTGCGGCAAGTGCTACTGAAACTGCTGTCTCCATTTTATAGATGAGGGTATATGTGGTTAGATAGCTTTCAGAAGGTCATACAGATATGTTTGAGTTAGGATTTGTACCCATATGTTTCTGACTTCAGGGCCGGTGCTTCATATTCACCCAATGGATATTCATATTCCATTGGGTGGATAGGAAGGGCAGAGTCTAGGATGGCCCTGGCCAGGGTCAGTGTCCACAGCTCAGGCCAGAACTGCTGGTAAAGCTGAGTTACATCATTGGGAATGGAGCCTGACAAGTGTTCATGACAACGTTGCTTTTAAAACTGCCCTGTTTGGCCCCACGGGAGGGTCCCGGGAAGAATGGCTAGAAGTTACAAGGAGGCAAACTGAGGTTTGATGCCAAGAAAAACTTTAAAATTAGAGAGCTCTCATTTTAGATCTGGAACTGGTATAGATGGAAGGATGCTGAGATCCCTTATAGCTCCAAAATCCTGTGACTCTGTGGCTGTCTCTTTTTAAGAAAGGCAGCCTGGGTGTGTGGCTGGGATTTAAAGGGCTCATAACCTGGAGAGTTATGTGAAAAGACTAAAGAAAATATTGCCCCAGTTGGACATGTTGCAAATCAGCCAGAGAGCTGCAAAATTATATAGAACCCTTGTTTACACTCTTGGATCACGCAACTGGCATTGACAATAGTTCCTGCTCCTTCTTTAAATGCCCTGATGACAATCCTATTGTTTGAGAGAAGATCTAATTTTCACTATTTCTGGTGTCTGTGTTATATGGATTAATGGAGGTGGGGTAAGTGTCACTTTCTACAAAGGGTGGCAGATGTTGTAGTGTTAGCAGTTGGCTTTATCCAGTATCAACAATAACGCTGGCAACCTCTGATACCTTGTACTCTGGCTTACTTAGGTATCTACAGAACAGAAATCTGGACCAAAGTAAAATGAAGCAGCCTTGACTTTCGTTGGTGGGGGAGGGTTATATCTCTAGATCAGAGGGACCACTTTCTCTTGGTAACAGGATCCTTTTAATTCTAATTGGCCGGCTCCTATTAAAAGGTCCAGTCCCCACCCCTCATTCCCCAAAGTGAACCTAGTAGAGAGCTAGCAATACAGGAGGAGCATGTAATTTCACCTTCCTCTCCCTTCTCCCCACTATAGAGATGGCAGCAGTATTAGGGTATAGTGAAACTACCAAGGGAAACATGGGCTGGTCTCTTCCCTGCGACCTGGCAACACCGCGAGTAGTAGCAATGATGGCCTCTCGCCCTATTCCTCTTCCAGGGGTGGGGAACCTGTGGCCTTCTAGGCCTTTGGGTGTTGCCTTTTGACTGAATCCAAGTTTTACAGAGCACACTCTTTCTTTAAGGGGCTTTGTTCTGTCAAGTTTGGATGCAGTCAAAGGGCTGCACTTGAGGGTCACATGTGGCCCTGAAGCTCTAAGACCAACCTGACTGAGTATAATATGATAGCTAGCTTTTATAGAGCATTTTAGGGTTTACAAAAAGCTTCACAAAGAATACCTTATTTGATCCTTCCAATCCTGGGAGGTAGGTATTATTATTTTTATTATTATTAATTTACAGATTAGGAAACTGAGGCAAACAGTGGCTGACTTGGCCAGAGCCACATAGCTCTCAGGGTTGGAGACCAGATTTGTACTTAGGGTCTTTCTGACTCAAGGTCTAGTGCTCTATTCCCTGTATCACTTAGTTGCCAGGTATCAATAGTATCATAGACTTAGACCTGCAAGTGAACTAAAGGCCATCAAGTCCATACTTTGCCTTCTCTTCATGGACCCTGAGTCAGGTGTATCTATACCTTAATAACAATCTCTATACCATTGCTGTGTATTGACCACTCTGCTTTTGCTTGAAGTTGGAACCCATTACCTCTTGAGGCAGAACATTTCTACTTTTTCATAGATGTAATTGTCGGGAACCTTTTATTTTATATCAAAGCAAGAGCCCAAATTTACTTTCCTGCAATTTCTACTCAGTGATCCTAAGTCTGCCATCTGGGACCAAGCAGAACAAATCTATTTTCTTTTCCAGATGACAGTGTGGACGACTGGATGACAGACAACAATGATGTACTCAAGTTTCTAGGCTAAGAATCCCTAGCCACTTCTTTCAATATGCCATAATCTTCAGTCCCTTCATTATTCCAGTTATCTTCATTAATTACTTAAATGTGTAAGTGGCATGGTATTTAAGTTGCACTCTAGTTACGATCTCAATTTATAGAAGCTATTTTCCATAGTATTTATATTTGAATTGAGTTAGAATTTTCCCTAAATAGTACATGTGCTTTATAGTTCAGTAAGACTTGTAAATTGCCTTCCTCTCTCAAAGTGATAATTCACAGAGTTTATTTAGAGACTAAGTCTTTATTGATCTCATCCTACTGGCCAAAAGCAAAAATACTTCAAAAGTGTGTTGAAATCTTCACAGGCACCAAGTAACCCAAAGGACAATAGCTATATCAAAGACAGCAGATGCTTTGCTCTGATGCAAAATATTTAAATACTTCCATGTCAACACAAATAGTACTAGTCAATGCTAGGTATTATTATTCTAACATTATTTGATCTTCCACATCTCTAAATAATGGTGGTCTCACAACCACTAGTAAGTATAATACTTCATTGTCTAAAGTTTCTATAGCATTATAGAGAGACTTACAAAGTGCTCCATGTACTGTATCTCATTTGATTCTCACAATAACCATAAGAAGTAAATAATATAAATATTATTTCCATTTTATAGATGAGCAGACTGAGAAAGGCTGTCATGTGTGATCCCATAGATATTCAAACCGAGGACTTCCATGACTATGAATCTAGTACTTTTACCCTCCATATTCAATTGCCTTTCTTATGGTTAAAACTCGAGCATCTTATTTTAAATGTTCTGAAATGAGCATTGCGTTCTTTTAGCAAGGCTACATCAATGTTTTAGTCACCAGAAGGCCAACACTCGGGCCTCAACTTGGACCTCAGTACTCAAAATTTTAGAAGCAGATCTAGTCATCTTTTTCCCTATTTGGTGACAGTCAGCTCTTCCCATTCCCCACCCAAAAAACAAAACAAAAACCTTCACACAACATAGATTATTTATAATCAAAGCAACTGATATTTACACTGACTTTATATACTTCCAAGGTCTCCTTTGGCTGTATAAAAGAGTATATTATAAAATACAGCATATATGAAGAATATCTATGATTAATTGAACATAGCATCCAATCTTTGTTAATTTTGAACAGCTTTAGTTCATTGCTAGTTGGTGTGGTCTAATTCCTAAGTTACTTCCTCATATTCACAGTGAATTCAGATTTAAAATTATACAGCAAGATAATTTACTTTGGACATCTTTTTTCTAAGTTTAATTTTATTTCAAAGGTTTTTTATAAGGTTGCATAACATAAGGAAAAGCACAGAGTCCTATAATTCATCTTCCATATTTCAGCTGCATCAAATTTTAATAAAAGAAAATTCCTATTTTGAAAGATGGCATTGTTATAGATGAAGCAAAAATAATGTCTGTGAATAACAATTCACCTAGATAAAATATAAATGTACTTTATTTCATGTTTTTTTTTGCCCAACTGAAGGTCTCTAATATTATCATTCTAATGCAACATAAATCCCCTCATTATTAAACATCCTTTTTTTTTTTTAATGTCTTCCTCATAACAGGCTCACAAAGAGAACTGTGAAAATCAGAATAGCTGTAATTCCCCACTATGTGACATAGTAGAACACATCAGAGTTGCTTCTTTCCTTTGGCTAATTATCTCAGGATCGATTATCTTCAATAACAATGGTTCTTCTAGGAAAGGCATCAACATCCACAAATATATAGCGAAATTCATATCTGCCACTTTCTGGGTTCTGAAAATAGGAAAAACATATGTCAAGGTGTTATTCTTTCCAGCAATGTCAATTGCTAAGAATTCCATTATCCCGTCATCCACGGTTATTTTCATACCTCTTTCACTTCAAGATGCACGGTTCCTTGCTTCCCTGGTACTGAGCCTTCAATGTAAAATTTCAGTCGGATGTACGTCAGCCCATCTTTTACATATTCAATATGCCTGCCAAGAAGATAAGCAAATGATGTTTTAATGTTTTTAATTTTCATAATTACTTAACCTCATCACAAGCAAAGTTATCATACCTGACATGCTGTCTTCTACCTTGCCTTGTTGATTCCCCATAACCTTTAATACTCTCACCAAAAACACTGACTACCTATAAAAACAAAACAAAACAAAGTAGCTTAAAAGTAAATGGCTTTTAAGGATATTCTTGCAAAATATTCCTTTGAGGAAGGCTGAGATTTATTCTACTAAAAATTGGTGAGCTTAAACTTATTATGTCACAACTCCAGTTGTCTTCATTAATTCCATCCAGTCTTAAAGGAAAACAAAGACCTTGAAAGAAATGAGAAAAGTGGTTTTGGGGGTGATTTTTACTTCTTTAATTACTTCAATACACTGGCTTAAAATAGGTACCAATTTTATATAGCTTCATAATAAAGGTTCAATCAAAGTTGAAGTGAAAACTTATTTGCACCAACCCCCACTAAACACAAAAAGTCTCTGAAAACAAATTGTTCAGGCATTCAGATACTAACAGCAGCTGATGATGTGAAAATCAAACGTTCAAAGGTTTTAATGTGATTTAAAGAACAAAATTTAATACAAGGTGCTATTAAAACAAAATACTTTAAAAAGCAAATGCTAGAACAAGGTAGAAATCAATTAATATTGACATATTTAGAACAGACTAAGTCTAGATGTTTTAATAAATTACTTCTAATGGGAAATTCATTGTGAAGCAGCTATGCAGTTTTTAAAAAGTTTTAAATTATGTCCCTTTAGAAACCTAAGCTAAGACAAATAGTTTTATCCAAACAAATGAAATATTCTTCTCTTAGCTATATTATTTCTCTCACCCCTCTAATAACCTTTCTTTTTGTTGAGCTACGTATTCAGTTTCTTTGCTTTCTGGCATATATTGAAAAAGAGTAATGTTATAACAAGCATGTCCCACAACTGTGAAGCTAGAACAGGTGCAAAGGTGTATTTATATAATTAACTTCAAACAGCAATAGTGTAAATATATCACAATAATTATTTTTTTCTATTAACTGTTTTGCTCAGTTAAATCACAAATTAGTCTTTTGGATTATACAAATTCTGACTATGATGCCAGGTTTAGCTTTATATTATGAAGTTCTGCTTTATTCAACAACAATGTACATCCCCTAAGTGGATAAGTTCTATAATGTAATCTTTCTAGCTATGCTGTTATCCATACTGATTATTGCTATTATTTATACTTGGTTCTCTATACACAGAAGACCCTCCAGATTGTATGCTGGCTTGTAAGAAGTGAAAGATCAACGAAAAAGGGAAAACTTTGGAGAGTGCAGTAATTTTCATTATAAAATGGCTTAGATTGGGGGGTGTGGGGAGAGATGGTTTTTTGATGTTAATCTTTGGCTACGGATGACAATATCTTAATTGATGTTAATGATACCAATACCTTTTCCAAGTTACTCATTCAAATATTAATCATTGAGAGCCTCCCAATAACTGAACTATTTCTAGGAAGTAAATCTATAACTGTAAGTGGAGGAAGAATTAATATTTTTCTGCCACTAGTATATATCAAGTAAAATAATACTTCTGGGTTCTACAATGAGCTCTGGAAAAGTTAACGCATCTCAGTTGAATACTTTGCCATATTTAAATCATGTAAAAGTGGATTTTAAATGACTAATAATTATAACACTAGCATGAATTTTTGTTGATTTCACTTGGAAGGGCTCAAAATGCTTCCTATATAGGATCAAAGTTACAGATATGAAAGGAACTTATTGGCCATCTATTCCAACCTTCTCTTTTCTAATTCTAAACCCCGAACTCTCTTCATTACACTACTCTGCTTCTAATTTAGAATCACATCTTCCCCTTGGGAATACAGCATATAATCCCATGTAGAAATAAGAGGTTAAGGTGCCCAAGGACACCAGGCATTCGATCTAAGTCAGCACTAGAATCCTGTGTAACATGCCTTTCTTGTCTCCATTTTATTTTCTAGTTCATATGTGGTAACAATCTTAACAACTAACCTCTGGATGGGATCTGCATTTTTCCAAGGCTCTTCCAAAAATCTTATTAGGACTGGATGAAGAGAAAAGTTCTTTGAAAACCACATAGAATAAGCCACCTGAAATCACAGGATAACCAGATGAAAACAAAAATACGATCTAATTCAAGCATTATGTAAATGGAGAAATTTAGAAATTGTACTTGCTATTTTTTCAACCTGTGACACTCATTCCAATAAGCACTATTATTAAATAGGTAAAATCTCTTCCAGCTTCTTTCACTGTAAAGGGAAAATAACAAAAGTTACTCATGAACTATATACATACCAATAATAAAATTATTTTGGGACTACTAAGTAGAAGGGCAGTTAGGTGGCACCGTGGATAGAGTGCCAGGCCTGGAGTCAGGAAGATTCATCTTCCCTAATTCAAATATGACCTCAGACACTTACTAGCTGTGTGACCCTGGGCAAGTCACTTCACCTTGTTTGCCTCAATTTCTCAATCTGTAAAATGAGCTAGAGAAGGAAATGGCAAAGCACTCCAGGATCTTTGCCAAGAAAACGCCCAAAGGGGTCACGGAGAGTCAGACACGACTGAAAATAACTGAACAACTACTAGTGAGCAAAAGCACGGGGGCAGTGTTTTAAATGGTGTTTTCCCAACAAGGTTTTAAAGAAAGACTACAGGTTTAAAGAAAGGCCGGGGGCTCTTAACATTTTCATCTGTGTCTCTGAAGCCTGACGACCCCTTCTCAGGAGAATGTTTATACATAATGGAGGGAAATGCTAAATTTCAGTTGAAGGCGGATTAAAATAAAGATAGCTATCATTGTTGAAACCTGCAAGCCCTGCTCCAAGGGGCCGGATACCTGGGGTTACATGTGTGGAAACCAGCATTAAAGAAGATTCTTCTAGTTGATAGTTTTCAAAAAGTAAATAGTTTCCAAAGTGTTTTATTTAAAAGTGTAAAGACTCCACATTGCCAGGTAAATGACCAGATCTTTATACGTTTTCTTTGTTCAAATACAATTCTTCTCTCTGCAGACCTCATAACTGCTACCATAGCCCCCCCAGACTTTTGTGAATTGCAAACCACTGTGTACTATTATAAGAATGCAACGTGATATGAATCATGCAAAGGGGGCCAGAAAAACAATTGATTTGGGTAACTTGTTTGTTAAAGACCGAAATAAAGTCTTGTTTTGGACAACTTAGTTTGTCATCATTTTCTAGTAATGCCATCCCCACTGGATAGGCCAGAGACACATTTCAGTAAGCAAGAATGGAAACTGGAAAGGGAATTTGGGCAGCCCAACTGACTTGTAAACTGAACAGATAGGGGAATGAATGCCCTGTGCTTTCTCCATGTGGCTTTCTTAACACAGATAAAAATAACTTTTATACTTCTTACAAACAGGATCATTTGGGAAAATGGAAGACAGTTTCATGAATGGATTAAATACATGTCTTGAATTTGGCTAGGAATAGGAAAATATGATTTAACTTAGAGAAACATTTGATATTGAAAACTAGCTCAACGTTCTGATGTATCCATATACACATTTGTACGTGATTAATTCCTTCTTAAAAAAATAACTAGGAGCATATACTTTTCTCTCACAGTCCGGAGTACAGGTTCTTAAATGAGATGAGACAGTACAAATACCAACTTTGTTCAAGGTTACTCATCCATCTAACACAGGGTTTAGATGGATGGCTCGCTGTATTGTTCCAGAGAAGGTAATTCTCACCACACACCCACAGAGAAAGCTTCAGTGAGCTTTGTCCGTATTCAATATTGAGATTTTCACAAAATGAACAAATAACATACACGCACATTATGTGACCTTATTCTCCAAAGTAAATCATTTGTTCTCTTTCGGTTAATTCTCCTGGTTTAGATGATGCCTTTTTCCCCAATCTTTCAATAAATAATACTCTGTAATACGGATGCAGAGCCCCAAAGCCATAGCTCTTTCCACGGTATTAGTGTCTCTCCAACACGGGGCCACCCACTCGTTTTACTGCCTACTTCCAAAGCCCTGTGCCAGGTCTTCGCCATATTGTACTATTATTTAAAAGTCCCACTTTCTCTGTAAAACCTGACTTAAAGAGTTTCTCCCCTTTATCTGTAGCATAATTAATGCCTTACTATAGTCTTATTTTCAGACTGCCATGGTTGCACTCTATCTCTTCCCTCCCTGATCATTTTCTGACGTCTGTCCTGCCTCCCAGATGGGCAGCACTTTAGAAACAGGGAAAGGCTGATTTTGTACAAGCACAGAACATAGTCCACTGTTGGGCTCCTCGAAGGGGCTGCTAGATACTTATTGAGTATGACTAAAATAGTCACATGAAGATTAAATGGACCATTTTTTTTTGAGTTGGGTTCTGGTCACTTTTTCCCCAATGCAAACGGTCTATAAGTGGTAACTCCTCTCCCCTTCATTTCTTCTAGGTTTAATGGGGCAAATTATGATCAAATATAATTAGAAATGAAAAAAAAAAACCTTAGCAATTTTCTGATCCAGTCTGTGGAGACATTTCGGGGGTCTCAACACTTGGATGGGAAAGTCTGCACTTCGATACAAGGGTTTCCTTTGTAATTCTATGTACCCCATTCCGAGAATGGGCCCAAAGGCTTCACCGGACTGCCAGAGGGGCTCACAACACATGAAAAAGCTTAAGAACCCCTCTAGCCCCACCCCCTCCTTTTACAGAGAAGCAGACTGAGGCCTAGGGAGATGAAGTGACTTGACCAGAGCAACACAGCGTTAAGTCGCAATTCGGTAGGATTTTGGTGTCATGGAACGTGTGCAGAGGTGGACCTGCGGAGGAAACGTCTTCCCTGGCTCTAGGTGTGTTCGCACTCCGGGGCAACTTTGAAATGTGACAATCGGCCGACAAGGGCCAAGCGAGTCCCTGCGCGCGTTACCTCTCTGGGACGCGGACAGAGCCGCTGCTTCTCTCTGCCTTTCCCGCACAGACACCTGTTTGCTGCGGTCCTCCGGCGCTCTCGCGGGCTGGGCCCCCTGGGTCCAGATGCCCTTGGGGGCGGCCCCGAGGACGCCTCTGGGCCGCGTCCCCACTTGGCTTTGCTCCAGGAGCCCCCGCCTCGAACACGGCCCCGTCCTAATACGGGCTTCGTTACAGGGGGCCGGCTGCAGCCGAAGCAGCGCCCTCCCGGGGCAGCGGGGCCGCTTCTCTGTGCACTGGATAGCTCGAAGCAAGGAGGCGGAAATCATGCTCGGAGAAGGTCCCCGGCCCGAAGCCGCAGCAGCCACACGCCAGGCAGCCCGGACAAAGTCCGGCGGTCTGCCGTGAGCCTCCCACCCAGGAGCAGGGACCCAGGGTCCAGACCGAGTCGGGAGCGGACGCGCCCTCTAGTGAAGAGGCAGATATAACTCCCACCCGTCCTCTATGGCCCTCCTCCCACTTAAGCACCAACGAAGACTCCCAGCCGCCGCACACCGACCTCCAAAGTTCCCTGGAAAATGCCGAGGATCCCTGGGACTGGTAGTTTGCAAACTTCGTTACTTAGAGACTTGCCCGCCGTAGGAAAGTTAAGACGGACTACAAATCCCACAATGCAACGCGGGCGGAGCTCAAATTAACCCCCTCGCCAGCTCTCAGGACCTTGTTCGAAAGTCGCACGGGCGGCACGTAGTTGAGGTAGTAAAAGGGCGTTTAAACTTTTTCTTTCTCCTCCTTCTCTGCAGTTTAATGATGCATTGTCCCTTTAACCTCTTGCGAAATCAAGTTATATGGGTATCTAATAGCTGTAAACGTCTAATCTCCCGATACCCTACATTAAAAGGACTGTGAAGTCCAATTGGCTTAATTCCTGCTCATTCACTGATTTTTTTTTCTGTGATTATGGAG
Organism: Petaurus breviceps papuanus; assembly: GCF_028583685.1. Lineage (NCBI taxonomy): Eukaryota > Metazoa > Chordata > Mammalia > Diprotodontia > Petauridae > Petaurus > Petaurus breviceps. The sequence continues at coordinate 186,359 of NW_027186304.1, forward strand.
AATTATTGAGGTCATTGGGTGCCTGCACCTAAACCAAGACAATAAACCTCACAGATCAATCGCAGAGTAATTAATACTTCTGTTAAGACTTGGCATGGACGCACCTCGCCGCGCTCACGATTCCAGCTTTAACAAGCCTGTTTTATTGGCAGTAATTCATAATCACAGGCTGTTAAGCGCTGGGAGAAACAGTAGAAACCATTCACACTCTTTTTACTGATGAGGGGAAAGGCGCTGGCTCACGTTTCATCACTCTTTCGAATTTCTCTGCCTGCTATACATGAAACTCAGGACTCCCTCACGCGATACCAGTTCTACTGTGGCTAATTGTTACCTTTTATTAGTGCTTGATTAAAAAAAGTGTTTGCGTAGGTTTACAGCAGCAATTGCATAAAAACCCTCAGACTCCTCAAGACAAGAGGCGCCTGTCTAATAGACACTAGATACAGTGGACTTTGTTACATTGTGACAGCTGCCGAGCGGAGGGGAGGGGGGAGAGCGTCCCCAAGATGCTGGAGTTCAAGCCAAGACAAAAGGACGGCTCGTGACTTCTGGGAGCCTCCCCAGGTGGTCCCGTGACACTCGCGGAAGATAAAGCCCAGGCTGGCCGCGCAGACTTTTTGCGCATCGTTCCGCCACGTTTGGGTTTGGTCTGTGTTTTTGCAGACATTTACCAGTGTCCCTTGGATGATGGGCTTTGTAGCCGCGTGGACCTTATTCATCCCTTATTTGCCAGTCTGAGCTCTGCCCCTCCTCCCCCGCCCCCCCATCACATGGTTTATCGATTTCGTGAAATCTCAAAGAAAAAAGGAAGAACAGAAACAGCCCCAGCAGCTGGAGCCCGGTCCGTCTGTGCGACGGCCTTTTTATGACCGAGGCCAGGCCTCTCCCTCTGCTCCCGCTAGGACCCCCGCCGTCCGCTCCCCCTGAATTGAGCCTGGGCTGCTTGGGGGGGCCGCGGCCCTGGTGCACGAGCCACGAAACCGCCCCACCCCGCCCTTCCATCGGCAGCTCGGCCGCCCAGCGCCCAAAAGCCGGCGGGCGGAGGAAAACGGCCGGGCCGCAGGCGGTGATGGGGCCGGCTGCCTGAGGCAGACATTTCCGCCGAGGCCCGGCCCGGAGTGCTTCGGGAGTGGCGGCGGGCGGGGGCCGCGAGCACGGAGGCGCGGATGGTCGTTAGGGCAGCGGCCTCCTCCCCTTCCTCTTCCTCCTCCTCCCCTTCCTCTTCCCCCCCCCCCTCCCCCCCCCCTCCTCCCCCTCCTAAGGGGGAAGGCCACGAGCCCCGCCCCTCTATCCGGGCTCCGGGCCGCCCGAGCCAGCGTTCTAGCGTCTCCATGGCGACCGGACGGGGCTGGATCCTCCGGCAGCACTGCAAAGGGCTGGTGCGGGCGGCCGAGGAGATCCCGTGGCAGCTGCGCCTCCCACCCGTCGACGAGGCCTGGGCCTCCCCTCCCGCGCCCCTGGACAGGGCCCCGGGGCCCTATTTCTTCCGGAGGCCCAGGTAACCCAGTGGGGGGGGGGGCGGAGGAGAAGAGGGGGCCGGGGAGCTTAGGGGACAGTGGGAGGGGCGGGGAGAGGGGGAGGGGTAATGACAGGCTTCTGGGCGTTGGCCTCCGGGCCCCTGGGACCTTCTCCCCCCGGGCAGAGAGCCACAGCCCGCGCCAGCGCCCAGGGAGGGCCTGGGGGCCGGGGGCTCCCCCCTCCGCCCGATATCCTTCAGTGGAGGGGCGTGTCAGGGCCAGGCGGAGTGGGGAGGCCACCCGGGGATCGCAGACCTGGAGCTGGTCGTCCAGGACAATTGTACTGCAGAGGGTCGGGAGAGGGACTAGGGGTCGGCCCTTGGGGCATCTCCGTTGTTTCCTTTGTGCCGGCCGCCTAGCCGAAGTTCCGAGGCCTTATGTTTACATTGGATGTCATGGGCCCCTTCTCATACTGTTGTTACGTTCACTTATCTATTCGTTTAATATGTTTACATATTGTTTTTAACATTCTTTTTTTTCAAATTTTGAGTTCCAAATTCCCCCGTCCCTTATCCATTGAGAAGGCAGTAGTTACACATGTGGAGTCATGCAAAACATTCCCATGTTACCCATGTTGCCAAAAAGAAAAAGGAAAATAAAGTGGAAAAAGGGTGTATTTCCATCTGCTCCCAGTTCATTTTCTCTCCCAAAGGGGATAGCTTTTTCTTTTTGATCATGAACCCTATGCAAGCTTCTAGGATCTTTGTGTTTTTAATCGGAATAGCCAAGTCTTTCACGGTTGATCATTGTTAGGATTTTGCCTTTGCCATGCACAGTGTTCTCCTGGTTCTGCTCGTTTCAATTTGCATCAGTTCATATAAATGATCCCAGATTTTTCTGAAGCCGTGGTGCTAGTCATTTCTTACAGCATAATGATCTTCCATTGCAATCATATGCCACAACTTGTTTAGCCCTTCCACAATCGATAGTCATCCTCTCAATTTCCAATTCTTTGCCACCATAAAAAGAGCTGCTCTAAGTATTTTTGTGCACATAGGTCCTTTCCCTTTTCCTTTCATATTTTTGGGATACAGACCTAGTAGAGATGGTATTATTGGGTCAAAGAGTATGTACGGTTTTATCACCTTATATTGTTTTTAAATACAAAAAAAAATGTAGTTTACAAAGGAAAACAATTATTGCAATACAGTTATCCCCAAACAACATCAACAAAATTAAGTTTATGGGCCCCAGGTTAAGGCCCTCTGGCTAGTATCTTTTTATTCTTCCAGCATTTTCAAATCACTTGCTGAACTCTTGGAGAAATCTCGAGGAAACTTGAAGAAATATACTTTTTATTTAATGGAAAGCTCCAGTAAGGCCCAAGGAATTTCACCATCTCCACATGACTGGACGTGGAAGAAGAAAGAGAGACCCTGACTACCAGAAATCTGTCAGTGAGGCAAACTTGTGTTGCTTAGCATCAGTCAAACTCCAGGGAAACTTATAATGGTGACTGTCTAAAAGGAAACTGTTGCCCAAAGTCTTTTCTCTGAAATAATTTCTGTGCCATTTGTGCTTTCTTCTATAGCAAATATGAAAGGGGTCTAGCCTAAGGAGGAACTTAAGACTTCTGCCTGGCCTCTTTTGACTTGTGTTATCTGGAAGTTACCCATCCAAATCCTTATGTGATTCCTAATATGCAGAGCAAAAGAAGGCTTATTTAATAGATGACATTAATTCAGTTCAACATGGATTAAATAAGTCCCTTCCTTGTGCTCTCTAGGTTTGGCTATGGGAGAATATGGAGATAGAAAAAAACATGGATAATACAGAGACAGAAACCTAACATTCTCTGCTCCCAAGACATTTATGTTCTACTGGAGGTGAAAAAAGTATATACAAAATAATCTCCTTGAGAGAGGAGGAAGAGAACACCACCACCTTGGGCCACTAGGGAATGCCCTGTCTAAGAGGTGACAGCTGAGTTCAGCCTTCAAGGAAGATGGAGATTCCAAGACATGGAGGTGAGGGGAGAGATGTTCCAGGCATATGGGATAGCTTTTACAAAGCCATGGAGGCAGCAGATGGAATGCCTATGGAGGATGCATTGAAGAAGAGGGGTCGTTTAGCTTCTCTGCTGTTTGTTTTTTAAAGCCCTTCTGACTCCAGTCTGACTCCAGCCCTACTTTTCCATGTTGATAGCATTTGAGGTCTGCATTCTAGTCAGGTTGGCCTATTTGCTATTCAAAAATATGATGTTCCTCTGCTGCCTCTGTTCCTTTGTAAATGCTGTCTCTGTGCCTGGAATGCATTGCCTTATCATTTCTGCCTCAGAGTCCTTGGCATCCTTCAAAGCTCAGTTTGAGAGTCACCTCTTATAAGATAAGATTCTCCCTCAACTCCGGGTGCCGTCCTTATCTCCCCGGAAATAACTTGGTAATAGTCTATATTCTTGCTCCCTCTGCCCCCACCAGAACGCATACTCCTTGTTGCTTATGGGATAACCAGGTGGTCCTATCTAGATGTCTTAATAAGCAGTTGATGATTACAGGATGGATCTCAAGACAGAGAAGAAGGCTGTGCTGAGATTCCTGAAGAAGGGTGCAAAGAAGAGAAGAGGATTTAGGAGAGATTCCTGGGTGCACTCATGAGCCGGGTCAGGGAAATGACTTACGGTTCAGCTAAGAAAACTCAGAAGGAGCAGTGAGATACGTAGGGGAAGCAGCAGAAAGCAGAGAAGACTATCTGGGGAGGTCTGGTGTTGGAGAAGTCAAGCAGGATAAGGGTGGAGAAGAAGCCTCTTGAAGTAAGAGAGTTAACCTTTGGACAGTGTCGATAAATGATGGAAATGCTCATGGCATTGACCATAGCCAAAACTACCGTCCACATTCATATTCTCCTTTGCTCATTTCTTACACTTAGTGCCTCCTCCTGAAACTTCTTTGTTATTTTGTATATGTTTCTGTGCCTGTGCGGTCTGTCCCGATACTTTGTAAGCACTCGAGGGTACAGATTTTCATTTTTGTCTTTGTGTGCCTAATACCCACCACAATGCCTGAAAACATACAAGGTGCTTATTAACAGCTTGATTGATTTACATAAGTTTTCATTTTATTTTTATAATAACTGAGTAAGATAGCTAGTACAAATGTTATTTTTCCTTATTTTTATCATTATTGAAATTGAGAGGTTGAATGATTCCCCTCCAAATTTATGGAGTTAGTAAGAGTATAGATTTAGGGTTAGAACCCATATCCTCTGATCCAGATATATACGGTGCTGGTTCTACTGCATCTCACTGTTACCACTGGTAGCGTTTTAGTCGGAACAAGTAGCAGATTCCAAATACTTTGGGGAATTGCTGTATGACTGGCATGCCCTCTTCTGGTACAGAGTATCTCTGATCAGAGGCAGCTGGATGGTGCAGTGGATTAGAGGGCTGCACCTGGAGTCAGGAAGACCTGAGTTCAGAACCTGCCTCTGACCCTAGATGTGTGACTTTGGCCAAGTCACTTAACCTCAGTTTGCCTCAGTTTCTACAACTGTAAAATGGAATGGGGATAATAATAGCTTGTACTTTCTAGGATTTTTGCAAGGATACAATGACTTAATTTTGCAAAGAGCTTAGCACACTCCCTGGGACATAGTAGGCATTATATAAAATTTTTTAATGATGATGATTACAGTATGGCAGTTCTGCACAATTTAGTACAGGAGTATGTATCTCTTTGCATTGGGGACTCTTGTTTTTTCCCCTGCTCTTCCTTTCCTTTGCTCTTATTTGTTTTTTGAAGCTTCCTGTTGTTCCTAAGTGAAGACTTTTTGTGCCCTGGAAGAGGTAGCTCTAACTTGGCTGAGGTACAACTACAATTATATACATTTATATACATGAATGTATATGCATATTCTTCTTAGACAATGTCTTGTCTTGTCTTTTACTGGCATCCTGATGGCTTGTCTTTCCCACTGGGTCAACAGATCTTCACAGGGTAAAGGGATATTATTGTTGCATTATTTGCCATGTTTTCTAGTTCAGAAATAGTAAGATTATTCTGAGTTCTTAGCATAGGTAACAGCTAGCCTCAGGAATTACGAATTCCACAAACTCTCTGACAAATAACATATTGAGAAGGCCACTAATAACTTGTTTAGAAGAAAAATGCCTTGGAATTCAAATAGGAAATGTGGATTTTAAATCAATTTGTTACTGTTACTGAAATTAGACTTTATATATATAAATAGGGATAAACAAAGATTTTTATATCTCCTAGTCTTTCAATACTTTTTAAGTTGAGTGAACTTAGTGACAACATGGTATGATCAGAGTGCCTTTTATGATGTTTCCTATAGAAAACTTGAGTATAATCTTTGATTTATGTGTTCAGTTTGGTAAAGGAAAGATAATTACCAAGAATCATTTTGTTGATTGATTATTGTCCAAGTAGTTGGTGATTTTTAACATCTTATGACAAAACAGGAAAATTAGATATTACTAAGGAATGCATGATTCTCTCTCTCTCTCTCTCTTTTTTTTTTTGGAGGGGCAATTGGGGTTAAATGATTTGCCTAAATTCTCACGGCTAGTAAGTGTTAAGTGTCTGAGGTCGCATTTGAACTCAGGTCCTCCTGACTCCATGGCCAATGCTCTATTCACTGCGCCACCTAACTGCCCCGTAATTCTCTTTTTTAAAAAAAGATGTCTTATGGGTAGCCACAAATTTCAAAATGCCTAAAATTTCTGAAATATAGAAGAAATATGATAGAAAAAAATTATCAATTTTTTTCCTACTTAGTGTAGTTCATTTTGATATAGTGATATTTTAGAAACTAGGATCCAGAATCAATTTTCGTTTCTCTTTGTTGTACTTGTTCATAAATGACAAATTAAAGGGTGTCACTTAAAAACATAAAGTGACTTATTTTTTCCTTCAACTAAAATTTTAATTTTGGGTAGAAAATGTAGATAGTTAGAAAAATATAGATAGATAGAAAATTTGTTATTAATAGTGTCCAGGAGTCAAATATACATCTTAACACTGTGGGCTATCTGGACACAGGCATTTAGAAGACATAAAGAACTTGCTGTATTTTTAATTGACTGTCTCTTGAAATGGAGGGTTAATAAGTTTTGTGCAGGCAGAGATAATGTGTTTTTAATGGTACTTTAACTGTTAGGAAAGGGTGATATTCTGGGAAGAATCTAAGAATCAGGAGACACTGATTTTAGTACTGACTTTGCTGCTAGTTAGCTTATCTTTTTGCAAATTACTTTTCTTGGTCCTTTTTTGTTTTTTAAGTGAAGGGGCTGGCCCAGATCAGATGATCTGTATATATATTTTTTTAGCTTTACAATTCAGCTTTGTGTAAAAAAAATCATTGAATTTGAATCCCAGTTCTGCCACTTACTTTTCAGATGACCTTGAGCACTTGCTCCATTGTCTAATTTTGAGTTAGGACTAATGATATCTGTAATACTTTCCTCACAGGGTTGTTGTGAGGAAGGTGCTTTGTAAAAGAACTTCATATGTGAAATATTGTTAGATTTGAAATGTTATTAAAAGAGAAATAGGAATATTTAGTTCTTATTAATCTTTTCCACTCTTTTGTAATTTACTAGTGCTTGAGAATGCTTTCATGCATAGATGACCTCATCCAATTAGTTCCATTTTGGAAATACTCACTATTGGTTTGGATCTTTATTTTTTGGCTATCTTAAATATACTTTATTTTTGTAAAAAAGAAACAGCAGTAATGTAAAAATACATATTTATAAGGGGCTATACTCTGGTGAATTCCAGGGGCCATGTGGTGAAATTGTATATGAATTAGAGGTCTAGATTTGTATTTTTCTCAGAGGTTCCCAAAAAGTGAAAATGTAGGGAAAAAGTCAGCTTGCTGCTTTAGTTTACATCACATACAGTTTAAAAATTGGTCAGTTTTAAAACAATTACTCTTTTTTCATCATATAATTGTTATAGGTAGAGTTGGAACATCAGATATTAGAAGACAACTGTGAATAAAAACACATTGACAGGTTTCCAATTTGGTGCTTTATTTTTATAGTTAACAATTTCTGTAGCTCTTGAAGGTTTACAGTTGCTTTCCTCAAAGTAACTTCAAGTAGGAAAGTAATCCTATATAATCTTGTATTTCACAGATGAAAAAGTGATCATAGATAGGTTTAGAGTTGGGTTTTGAACTCAGGTTCCTCTTGATTCAACAAGTATTTTTAAAAATGTATTTTTATTTATTTCATTAAATATTTCCAGTTACATATAAAACACTTTTAACATCCATAAAAAAAGAACTTTTTTGAGTTCCAAATTCTCTCCTTCCCTCTTGCCCCTCCCCCATCCTTTGAGAAGGCATTATATCAATTATACCTGTGAAATCATGTAAAATATATTTCATATTAGCCACTCGCAAATATTTTTAAATATATACCAGAGACTATACTAGATCCTGGAAATAGAAAAATAAATCATGCCCTGCCTTCAAGAATTTTATATCCTAATTTATGTCATGCCATGTTGTGGTAGGTCATGTTAGATCAATCTTACTCCATATCAAGTATAATTTTCTTGATGACGTCAGACAGCTAGGTTTGTTAGTTATCTTCTGGCAGTTTTTTTTTTTCTAATGAATAAGTGAAAAAGCTTGCTCTCCCTCCCCTTTCCACCAAGGTATTTTAAAAACAGATTTTTGTTGTATTAAGAGCCCAGAATATTGCATATTGCAATATTCTCATCTCTCAGGATGAGAATAGAAATGTGAGAATAGATTTTAGTCTATTATTTACTCATCTTTAAAGATAACATTTCATAGACTTCTTAGCTACAATATAGTTATTTCAGTATAAATATACATTCATAGTTTGAGTCCTTCAAGTTAATATTATAAGAGCTTATATTTACATAGTACTTTATACTTACTAAGATCTTTGTACGCTATCCTATTTGAGTTTTCTGTCAATCCCAAGGCAGATTTTTTATAGAAGTGGATTCTTGGGCTCAGAAAGATGATTTAATTTGTCCCAGTGTCATCCCAATAATAAATTTTGGGGCCATGAATTCTTAGTCCTTTTGGAATATTTTCTTTTTTTTTTTTTTAACCATACTTCATATATTGCCTTTTTTTTTTTTGGATGTCTCTGCGATCTCCATTTGATAATTTTCTATAACTTTAATTTCTTCCTGATTATTTTCAGTAAGGGATCAGATGTCATGCTTAATCCTAAACCTTCAGAGCAGTCTACCATGTGTGAAAGACACTGTGCAAAGTCATCCTCAAAACTTTCTATGCACATAGAAGGGTAAGTAACAGAAGTAGTCTGTCATTTTGATTGCCATTCCTTTTAGGAGGGAAGAAGATGTTGGGGAGGGGGGGTGATATGATACTGTATATATCAAATTGCTATTTTGGTTTTGAGCTCTTTAAAAATAGAAGGAGGGGTGTGGGATGAATGTACAGTACAGAGGGGTTGATGTGAGTCATCAGCCTGTCATTATCATTTAGACTAGTTTTCTGAAACTCAACCTTTAAAAGTAGCAACTCAATTTAATTTTCCTGTTGTTAAACTGCTTTTAACATTGATTCTCTCCTCTGAATAGAGACCGGTGTAAAGGGGAGAGAGTAGTTTTTTTGCTTTGGAAGCAGAATATTCTCTTGAATTATTTGATGTTAGATAGTTTAGAAGATCATCTTTCCTTTAGAACTTGTGCTGTTGCTAGTTGAGCCTTTTGTAGGAGATTTTCTTTTGTGATCAGATATAATACTCTGAGATGTCAGGAAGTAGTGTACAATTTTCTAATATGAATTTGAAAAATAATTGGATTCTAAGGACCTCAAATTTGTACTTAAACACTGTTATCTAGTATAGATACTAGTAGCCTAAATAACAGGGAAATTCAGGAGATATTTTTTAGTGATAGGTTTTTGAATAGCTCTGTATATTAGGAGAGAAGGGAGAGAGCATTTCTATATTCAGTTTTTCTATAAGTATTTTAAAAATATGTACTTTTCAGGGTTACTCTATTGGTGAAGAACAGATTTTGCTTACTGCATCATTTAAACTTCTTTTGTAATTGCAGTGACCTTTTCTTTCCATTTCTCTTCTACCCCACCATGTGAAATAGTCAGCTTAAGAGTATAACACATTGTTGATATGAAGTATTGAGTGAAAGGTGAGGGAAGGAAATAGGCATTTTATTAAGCACCTATATGACGGGTACTATGTTAATCACTTTATAAATATTATCTCCTTTAATCTTACAGCAGCCCTAGGAAGTAGTTCTGATATTATCCTCACTTTACAGTAGAGACAGTTGAGGAAAGCATAGATTAAGTGACTTGCCCAGGGTCACATAGTAAGAGTCTAAAACTAGATTTAAACTCAGGGCTTCCTGATTCTAGGCCCAGTACTCTATCCATTATGCCACCTAGCTGCCTCAGTGAATAAATTTTACAGAAACTTAATGGATAGTAATTAGGAGCAGCCTCTTTGAGACTTATTAATGTTTTGTGAAGGCTTTCTTTTGTAGCTTTATTTGGAAATGACACGTGATTTGTAGAATTATTGTCCGATACAGCATTTCATACTTCATGGGTTCTCTGCTTTCACATCCCTGCCTATTTTAACAACTAGGTGAAATATAACAAAGTAGTAATCACTTTCTGGTTTGTATTATTGACTTTTGTGTTAACTGAATATCTCTTTGTTCCATTCTTTTTGGTTCTAAGTTGCTTACCTTTAAATTTGTGGTCATTAGTTCCCCTTATAAATACATTAATATGATCAATATGAACATAGTATTAGATATTTACTTTTTAGGTTAAATGCTGAACTATATCTGAGTTACTATAGTGAGATGCATGTATGAGATTTGAGCTCTTTGGTCCAGAATTTTAGTCTTTTCTGTATTCCAACTAAGTATTTAGCCTTGATACCTGTTACTAGTTATATATTCCTATGTAAGTTAAAATTCTTTAATTTCCCTTAAGGGTATGAGGATAATTAAGAAGTGATGCAAAGATTTGTGAAAGTAGGATAGAATTCTGTTATTTAGTGACATTAATATCATAACTGCTCACTTCTGTGTTAATGAAAAGAGTAATAGCACACAGTTACAGTTATCTCAAGAGAAGAATGCTTGTGATTTATCTTGTAAATGCCTTAAAAGAGACATTCACTTTTAGTAGGGGTTATTACTTTGTACATGGCTAGAAGTTGAAAATGTTTTATTGTAAATAACTTGCTTGATATGCACTGTTTTGAAATTGGTTATTCATTGTATTTATACATTTCACCCCAGAACCTTTTGTTACAACTAAAGTTTATTTGGTAACTTTTATTTATATATTTGTTTTAGTTTTTAAATTTATTTTAAGCTTAAATACAAAATAAAAAAAGAAAACATATTTCCATGAACATAGTTGAACATCAGAGAGGATTCAGTATAAAGCAATATCTGGTAACTTTTAAATGAATTCACTTTTTATTAGAGTCCATCCTACAGAAAGTGTTCTGTTATTAATTCTTTAGAGGAATCTCATCCTCGTAATGGGGGAGTGAGTAATGCCAAGTGTAAAAATTGTGTTCTAATTTTCTGTTTGTATCAGAGTTTCACATCTACATCTGCACATACATACATACATGCATACACACATATACACAAATAAACATACATATGTGTTTATACATAGTGTTAAGACCAATTTTGTAGGAAATTTTTAGCAGAGAACATCTCTACACGTGACCTAAACCAAAGAAGTACTGCTCTGAGACCACACACAAGCCAGAGAGCTGCATCTGATGTTTCCAAAGAACCATAGGGAGACCAGACTTTTATTTTGCTGTTTACGTTTCTTTTTTTTTTGCCTTTTGGAGGGCAATTGGGGTTAAGTAACTTGCCCAAGGTTACACGGCTAGTTTGTGTGTGTGTGTGTGTGTGTGTGTGTTTGTGTGTGTGTGTGTGTGTGTGTGTGTGTAAGTGTCTGAGGCCAGAACTGAACTCGGGTCCTCCTGACTCTGGGGCCTGCTCTTTTACTCACTGACACCTAGTGGCCCCTACTGTTTACTTTTCAAGGGGGATAACCCCCTTTGATTTTTGTCAAAGTGCTTATCCATTTTTCTCTTTTACCCTCACATTGTTTCCCTTATAAGCTCCATAGTTAAGAACCCTAGATAAAGTCTTCATAATAACAATTAGTGATTCATCGAGGAGACTTTATCTCTCAATAGAATCCAGTGGGGAAATGTGAGAAACGATTATTTCTCTCTTTTACTGAATAACTAATTATTGTACTTGGATCAAGGTTTTTAAACCCTTTTCTGATTCCTTATCCAGAAATCAACCAGGGTGGGAAATTTTTCTAAAACACTTACCTAGCCAGGATGACCAAGATCTAATCAAAGACAGTAAAAGAAATTCTAAATTTGGGCTAATGGGTGCATTCCTACTCTTTGGGTTTGCACAGACAAGTCTAGTAAGTGTTGATTCTCCCTTTTGTCAGACAGATGATATGGAAATTGATAAGTCTCTTTGAGATCTGGGTGACCCAAGTCCTGTACTCCAAGACCCTCATTGTAATAAAGCCCACCATCTCATTGTAATATTCATTCTCTCACTAATTGTTAACCAAGCAGAGTTGACTGCCACCCTCTGGAACACCTTCTCTTCGAAGGGTGTATAAAACTGTGAGCCAACCACCATGAGGGTTGTTTGGTCTAAGAGAGATGACCAAATGACCATCCTTTTATTAGTAAACATGCTGGTCGGGGTGGCTGGGTGGCACAGTGAGTAAAAGCGGATGCCGGCCCTGGAGTCAGGAGGACCCGAGTTCGGTTCTGGCCTCAGACACTTAACACACACACACACACACACACACACACACAACTAGTTGTGTAATCTTGGGCAAGTTACTTAACCCCAGTTGCCCTCCAAAAGGCAAAACAAAACAAAACATGCTGGTCTTATTAATAAAATGATGAAATTACCCAGAATATACATACATATATATATATGTGTATATATATATATATATATACACACACACACATTAGAACCTTTTTTTAATAAAAACATCTTATGAGTTATATGAGGACTTCAAACTGAATTGTACATTAAAATTATTTAATGATCGTACTAAGTAATTCTATTTGCTTCTTTTTTGAAGAGTTTTCTTTAAGATTAGCTTCCAGACTTCTTTGAATCATATTGACAAAAAAAAAAAAAAACAACTAAACTAAACGTATTCAGTATTTCCTAAAGAGACCTCTTCTGTGCTTCTTTGTGGTGTAGAGGTGATCTTGAAGTCTTGTAGGCTATGCTAGTGGAATTTTAAGATCTTGTAGTTTGTATTAACATGAGAAGGTTCTGTTTGAGTACCAGTACCTCCGTAAGTATGGAGATATTTATCATTAATAGACCCACTAGGTAATGAAATTGGCCTTGGCAAGCCAGGGAATGAAGAAAAATGACCATCAGTTATGTTCAGGCTTTTACTGCTTTTCTGATGTCATAAAAGGGGGAAGAGGAAGAGCAGAGCAGTAAGAACTTAATATAGAAACTATAAACTTTTAACTAATTGTTGGTTCTTTTGATGTGAGTCAGCAAGTGAAGTGGCATGTACTACTGGAGAAGTTGAGTTACAAAATAAGGTATTCTTGTTATGAACAAAGCTGGAAAGACAGCAAGTTACTTTAGGATACTGAAAGAACCCACAAACTGCTACAGCCAGCAAATACTTGATTTTACCAAACAGAGACATGTTAGCCAAAGGCAAAAGCAAGTTTATGGTATGAAGTCATTTGTAAAATTTTGTGGAGAACCTTGCAAGATTGTGAGTAATATCATCTCACAAAATATTGAAAAACAGTGGAGGGGAAATAAATTTGCAGGAAGTTTGGTGTTAGATCCATCTAAGCCAGACTGTCTGAAGAACATTTTCAGATTAGACTTGGAGGGAGAGAACAAACATGGGAAATATAACAGTCTTGTCAGCATTTTCTATAGTGACTTAGATAGCAATGGAATACCACAGGTGAATTTGAAACTTAATGTACTATTTGAGAAGTGGAAACGGCACTTAAGAAGATAAAAGTTGGTAAGAGCTGTTGGACCAGACAAATTATGTACAGAAGAAATTTGTGCTTTGTGTGACAACATTGTAAAAGCATTGAGGATGAATTTGTATGATTTTTCAGGGAGAAGAATGTATCAATTGACTGAAAATAATGCCACCAAAATGTATGAAGCCACACAATATAGTAGGGCCTCTTCAGTGATGTTTACAATCATTAAACCGAGTTGAACCATCCATAAAGAGGAAAAGAAACCTAACAAAACTTAAATTGCTCCGGTTATAATATGCAATTGAGTAAATTGAGTAGGAAATTCTATGTGTTTACAAATACATCTGTGTTTGATAGAATTGATTAAATCAGAGAAGATTTATAAAATGCTGAGAACAATGCTTGCATATATATGTGTACACATACACAGTATATAAATGCATATTCTGTCCACTCCTTTCCCTGCTAGACAATGACTGCAAATGAACAATGAACAGGAACGAAGATTGAGTAAGAAGAATCAAGTAGACATAATCACATATGAGAAATATTGTAGCAGTTTCCATTAATCTCAAGATACTTCCTGATGCAAAACCTTTTATCTTTTTAACTGCATTCTTCTGTCAGTGCTTCGTACATGGTCACCACAGTATACAAAGTATCATAGTGGCATGTGAGCCAAATGGTAATGGAGTCATAAGCAGTACTGTATTGCAGCATATTACCCATGAAGATTGAGGGGCAAGAAATGGCATGAGAAGTAGTGTCCAGGAAATGTGCAACAAGCAGTTTGTCAAGTGTCTGTGTTTCAGGCAGCATGTTAAGTACTAAGGATACACAGAAAAATTAAAATGAGTCCCTACCTTTACAGAGTTTATATTGGTAATGGGAAGAGCATATGTAAATAGGAACATAAACGATAGTTTCAGAGACTGAAGAACAATGCTGACAAATAGCCAGCACTGCCCTGGTGCATACAGAGCTTTGAAAGCCCTAGAGGAAGGGATGACTAGATGTGTGTTGGATGTGTCACTTATGCAGAATTCATTCCAGGGCATAGATCAGAATTGCATAGAATAAGAAAGTGTGGTTAGGTTAAATTCAGTCTATAAGCTGTTGGAGGAAGTACCCATATTAATGAACTCAGTTCCATTGAAATGTTGATAGGTTAAATGGGCAATTTGTGTGTTTACATACATGTGGTACACATTTGTATGTACATCTGTGTTAATATGTATATGCATTTATATAAATACATCTGTCTTTCCTAGAGTCATGAAAAAAATAGTTTCCTATCATTCATTGTCTTTGAAGCTTCTCAGAGGAAGAGAATCTAGTTTACTTTCTCTAGTCATCGAGGCTCAATCTAATGAAAGTTTAAATATATAATAGCTTTCTGTAACAGCTGTAATAGCTGTTAACTCACTGATGAGAGTAAATGTGGCATATAGTGAATAAAGAGTGGGCTTTGGAGTTAGCAGTCTATTAATCAACATGTATTTCTAAATGTTTACTATATGGAAAGCACTGTGCTAGGTTCTGGGATTACAAAAACAAAAATGAAATAGTCTTTGACCTTGAGGAGCTTCTGTTTTATTGGCAGTTAAACAGCATACTCATATATAAATCTTACAAAGTAAATTTTGGCTCGGTGGGAGGTACTTGAAATATAATTTTTTTGGGGTTTTTTTTTTGAGGGCATTTGGGGTTAAGTGACTTGCCTGAGGTCACATGGCTAGTTTTTGTGTCAAGTGTCTGAGGTCGGATTTGAACTCAGGTCCTTCTGACTCCAGGGCCGGTGCTCTATTTACTGTACCACCTAGCCACCCCAGGTACTTAAAATCTTGAGGGAGACCTAAATTTAAGTCCTGCCTCTGACACATACTGGTGATGTGACTCTGGGCGAGTTAGGACACCAGATCACCCCCTAAGAATATAAATTGCCATATAGTTGCTGATATACATTGATAGAGGGAATTTGATCGCTACCAATACCTCTACTAGTGAAATAAATTACAGGTCAGCAACAATAACGACAAATACAGCTTTTCCTGCTTTATTTGTTACTAGATAGGAGTACTTATTGTGTACGTTGAGAAAAATGCTCCAGTACTTTAAGGATATTTGGTTTTATTGTGGGATTGTGAGAGTTGTAGTGATTGAAAAATCCATCATTCTTTGTTCAACCAAGTGATGAGCACCAGTGAGTTTTTATCTGGGTTGGTTCTTGGATGACAGCTATCTAACCTGTCACCAGACTATTACTTAAAACTCTTCTAGCTGCTAGAGCTGGCCAGGTCTTGTCCTTCATTGGCTTAACCTTTGACAGTCCAGATCACCTACATGCCATTCGTAGTAAATAGAATGAGCAGGGATAAAGGTACTAAGGTATAGGATATATTTCATGCCATGTAGTGGTATGCTCATTTTATCTAGAGTATAGATCTTGAGGGGAACAATGTAGCATGGCTTTAGATTATTGAGGCTCTTGAATCCCAGGGGAAAAAAAATTTTTAACTTTCCTCAGTAGTCAGTAAAGGACCTTTGAAGATTTTTGGGCAGATGGTAGTAATAATGCAGTTATGGTAAGACTAGAGTGGGGAGGAAATAGGAATCACAATCACTCATGATATATTGATGGACTAACAATGTAGAAATCCCCCAACTACCTTTTGGCATAATAGTGGAAAGTAAGGAGGAATAAAATTGTTGCTATAACTATGAAGTGGTTAGTATCATCCACTGCTTTAATTATTTGTCGTTCTTGGACAAGAGCCACCTACAGTCTTATGTAAATGATTAGCTCGTTCATGAAGTTTTATCTAAAAGAGCTTCTTTCACAACTGTAAGAATATTTGGCTACTTTTTCTTGAATCCTGTCCTGGAACAGGGAGTATCTTCTCATCCTGATAACAAAACCTGTCAGATGCATAACACATATTCCTCCATGAGGCCCCCTTTTCTACCTTGATTGATTCCCTCTCCTTTTCTTATGAAAAGTATTACTTCTCTGTCCTAAGTTTCAAAAGAATGCTGATGATTTGCTGTATACTCTAAAGAAAGCTAGAAAGTTACAAACATTTAAAATATATAAATCTGTGCATTAGGAGATTGAAGCTGCAGTCAATCATCAGTTTCCTTAGCATGCTAATACTTTTTTGTCCTTTGCTTTAAATTTCCTCCTATCTTTGACTGACAGGTATTATACTCCCTCTAATGGATACCCCCCAGAAAGAAGTTACAGCCCTCTTGGTTGAGAAAATTCCCTGACACTGGCTTCTGTGGTTCTTTCCATCTCAGATATTCTGTTAAAATGTATCCTGCATTAATTGTCCATTCTGAACCTATCCTATAAAAAAAAGCAAAACAAAACCTCAGACTAGCAGATTCCTGTAAGATAAGTGATCAGTATTTTTTCATAATTAAGGTTTAGGAAAACACACATTTTCTCTTTTTGAATCATGATAGGGAGGGGCTTGTGTGATTGGGGTAAGCTCTTTTATGTTGGCCAGAGTTCATGTTGCCTGGTAGTCTTGTCTTTTCCACTTTGTACTTATCACTCTGTTTGCTAAACCTGTTCCAATGGTCCTCAATGTCAGGAACTCCCCACAGGCCATCATACAGTTGTAATGTTTCATAGAATCCTAGGATCTATCTATCTCGAATGGACCTTGGGAGAACAGGAGCCCCACCTTGCTCCCTTAGCCAGGTGAATGCTTAAACCTTTCAGAAAACCTTGTAGGAAACTGAGTTCACCTTGAAGCACAAGAAATTAATCTGAAAGGTTTGGAGGTTACTCTTAAGGAGGACTGAGTTAAAAATGGATGGATATGGGAAAAGTAAGGATGATCAAATGGCAAGTCTGTGATCTCTGATTGTCCCTAGTATGATTTCAGATAAATTGGGAAAATATTAAATCATTTTCTAGTAGGCTTTAAAAATAGTTTTCTTCATATTAGTCAAGGATGTGTTTTCCAGTTTATGATCCCATGAATTCTGATATAAACTAATATTGTCCTTTTTGTGAGAGTCTCTGAAATCCTTTGAGATAGTTACTAAATTGTACTGATTAAAAAGGGCCAAAATCAGTTAGTGGATATTTATTAAAACCTATGTATGCTAGACACTGTGCTAAATGCTGGGAATTTAAATGAAAAAAAGTTAAATTGCCTTTATGGAGTAAATTAGGGGAGACAACATGTATAGGCATATATTTATACAAGATTAATGTTTAAATACAAGATGATTTCCTTGGGAGAAGATATGTGTCTGCGGGGTAGTGAATCAGGAAAAGTCTCATGTAGAAGATGATAGTTGAGCTGAGCTTTGAAGGAAACTAGAAGTTTTAAGAAGAAGAGGTAAGGGAGAAGTATATGGGGAGAGTTTCTGCAAAGGCCTGGAAATAAAAGTTGGAGTCTATTTGTTAGAAACACAGCTAGTTTTTTTGTTGTGCTTTTTGCTCACTTTATTGAATTATTGAAAAGTTCATGAGGAAAGACTTTTTTTTTCCTAATAAAGAAAACAAGAAAGGTAATGATACAAATTACCTTAAAGACATCTAGTTGGTACAGCGGATAGAGCACTGGGCTTAGAGTCAGGAAGAGCTGAGTTCAGATTTGGCCTTAGACACTAGCTGTGTGTTTTAGTTGAATTTTTTGTTGTGTCCAACTCTCTCTGACCCCATTTGGGATTTTCTTGGCAAAGATACTGGAGTGGTTTGCCATTTCCTTCTCCACATCATTTTATAGATGAGGAAACTGAGGCAAACAGGGTTAAGTGACTTGCCTAGGATCACACAGCTAGTAACTGTCCAAGGACACGGTTCTCTTTCTGCTTCACCACCTAGCTGCCCATTACTATATCTATGACCCTGGGTAAATTACTTAACTTCTATCTGTTTGATCAACTGTATAATAGGGATAATAGTAACGTCTACCTCCCTAGGTTGTTGTAAGGATCAAATGAGATAATATTTGTGAAGCTTTGGCCTAGTGCCTGGCCCATAATAGGCTCTCGATAAATATTTGCTCCTTCCCCTGCTCCTTGAATTTTGCATTCATTTATAGTTGGTGGGCACTATTATTGCTCTTAGTTTCTTTACTTGAGAAAGCTAATTTGAAGATTAAAAACTTAAATTTTTTCTCTCTTTACTTTTTCCTCAGTATGCCTTCTGAGATCCTGCTGAAGATATTTTCTTATTTGGATGCTGTTACCCTTTTGTGTATTGGCTGTGTGAACAAGCGCTTCTATTCTTTGGCCAATGACAAGTAAGAAGAAAACCCTAGCAATTCAATGTTGTATTCTTTTATTAATCACCTGTTATGTATGAAGGGCCTTGTGCTAGTCTTGGGGTTACATAAACTTTAGAATCATGATCAGTTTAATTAGGCAATAGGACACAGGTATCCATAATATGTAATACTAAGGAAGTGTTTCGAGACATGAAACAGTGATATCTGTGACATTCAAGGTGATGTGACAGCTGTCATTCCTGGAAACATCAAGGAAGGCTTTATATGGGGAGTAGCATTTGAATTTAACTTTAAAGAATGGGTAAGTTAGGGTCAGATAAACCTAGAAAAGGTATTCCACATAGTAGAAAGCCTGAGCAAAGTCATAATTGCAGGAAAGTCAGGAGTATCTTACCCATTTTCATATGCATATTGTAAGATTTCCTGGTATAAGGGAAATACTTGAATAGGGAGAATTAGAGTGAGAAGATCTATTGTCTTTTTAGTTTAGTTTTTTTTTTTTTGGCCTTCAAAGAGCATACAATTTCATGAATTAGATTGTAATAAAATTTTATGGCACAACCACACTCCATTACATTCATATATCTTAATTTATTCAGCCCTCCCTAATTAATAGGTACTCCCTTAGTTTAAGTTCTTTGACACCACAAGAAGAGGGGCATACTTATTTTTTTTTGCAAATCAGTCAGTAAGCCTACTATGTGCTAGGCGCTGCACCAAGCATTAGGGACACAGAGAAAGGTAGAAGACATTCCCTGCCCTCAAAGAGTTCACAGTCCCAAGAGGGAGACAGCATACGGACAGCTATGTACAAAGAAGTTACGTGTAGAAGGAATTAAGAGATAATCAATGGAGGGAAGTACTAGAATTTAGATAAATTGAGAAAAGTTTCCTTTAGAATGTGGCATTTTAGCTGGGACTTGAAAGAAGTCAGAAGAGGGAGATAAGGAGGGACAGCCAGCAAAAAGGAGAGATAAAAAATGTCTTATTAATGGAACAGCAACGGGGCCATTGTCACTATATAGCAGAATACGTGGTGGTAGGGGTGGGGGCAGGCAGGCACATAAGGTGTAAGAAGACTGAAAAGATGGAAAGGGGATAGGCTGTGAAAAGCCCTGAATACCAAGCAAAGGATTCTTTGATCGTGGAGGTGATAGGGAGATACTAGAGTTTATTGAGCAGAAAGACCTTTGACTATTTTTTTTTGTGGTGGGGTTTATTTTCATTTTAAAAAATTATTTCACCCCTCTTCTTACAGATGAGGGAACAAGCTTAGAGAGTTTAAATAACTTATCCATTCAGAACTGCAATTTAAACTTCATTCATCTGATTGGAAAGGCAGAATTATATTTAATACTCCTGTGAGAAAACTCTACCTGCTTGCATTTGAAGGTTGAGTCCCAAAAGGGGTGGATTTGATTGCTGGTCCTGTGGGTACTATTTCTGTTACCTTAGTTCATAAGCACCTACCAGAGCCCTTCCAGTTAACAAGTCATTAAACTTAATTAGCTTTGTTATCAACAGCATTTATTAAGGTGGTATAGTTAGAACATTCCCCTTAAAAGTTTAGGGTGCATACTTCCACAAATTTACACACATCCATGGACTTAACAAGTGAGTGGACTCAAATTTAGAGTTTTCCTGTAGTGAGACACTTGTAGAATATGGGGTGGGGGTGGGATTAGTAACTCAACTAGACTCCTAACGTTTACTCTTTTTTTTAATATTCTAAATTTATTTTTTAATTTTTTGTTTTCAACATTCATTTCCACAAGATTTTGAGTTATAATTTTTTCTCCCCATCTTTCCCCTACCCCCACCCCAAAATAGCAAGTCTACTGAATAGCCCTTTTCCCAGTCTGTTCTCTCATATCCTCCCCCATCACCCCCTAACTATCTAGTAGGATAAGATGGATTTCTATACCCCGTTGCCTGTATATCTTATTTCCCAATTGCATGTTAAAAAAAAAACATTTTTTTTTAAACATTTGTTTTTAAAATTTTGAGTTACAGATGTTTTGCCTTCTTCCTTCCTAACTGGCTCCCACTGGGAAGATAAGCAATTCAATATAGGTTGTACATGTATAGTTACCCAAATCATTTCCATAGTAGTTATATTGTGAAAGACTAACTGTATTTCACTCCATCCTATCCTGCCCCCCACTTACTCTATTTTCTTCTTTGACCCTATCCCTTTTCAAAAATGTTTGCTTCTAACTACCCTCTCCCCCAGTCTGCCTTTCCTTCTGTCATTCCCCCTCTAATCCTCTACACCCCTATTTTCCTGTAGAGTAAGATACCCAATTGAGTGTGTATGTTGTTCCCTTCTTAAGCCAAATTCAGTGAGAATCAGGTTGTCCCATTCCCTTTAACCTTTCTGCTCTTCCCCTCCATTGTAAGTTTTTTCTTGCCTCTTTTATATGAGATAATTTACCCTAATCTATCTCTCCCTTTCTCCTTCTTGCAATGAATTCCTCACAATTTTATTTTTTTAGATATCATCCTTCCATATTCAACTCATCCTGTGCCCTCTATGTATACATGAACATACATATGCCCACACTCACATATATATTTATATATACATATACCCTCCTGTACATACATATATATGTTTGTATACGTATATTTGTAATGGGAATGTAAATTTTAAAGATCTTCCCTGCCCCTAGGCTAAGTGCACCTGGAGCCTGAGGAGGGAGGCTTGTTTTTCAGTAGATACTTTTTGATTGGCCAGTGGGTCAATAAGGTTGTTACATTTTCTGAGCCAGGAGAAGGCTATATAAGCCCTGATGTGTAGCTTTGTTTTGAGACTCACTTTGAGAAGTGTTGTGTGATTTGACCAGATGAGACTCTGGGAAGCCGTTGTTGAGAGCCCCACCTCGGCTTTGAAAAACCCAGATGTTGATTTGGTGTGGATGTAATGTTGGACAGTTTGGAAATCTGTCTACTTAATCTGTTTCTCTGTCTTGATAATTCTGTCTGTGTATACTGAAGTTCGGGGTGCTGACCTTTTCCCCTGAACTAGGTAAACGATACATATGTTTGACTGATTAAAGTAAGCTTATTAACCCATTTTGAGTTGCTTTCCTTTATCAAAGCAGATCCAAGAACCTGTATTGGCAGCAAACCCTGGAGACGCTTGGGGTGCTTGCCGCTACAATATTCCCTTCATCTATCCTCATACTGAGAAAAGTCTCATGAGTTACAATTATGTTTTTTTCAAGTAGGAATGTAAATAGTTCAACTTTAATAAGTTCCTTATGATTTCTTTTTCCTGTTTACCTTCTCATGATTCCCTTGCTTCTTCTATTTGAAAGTAAATTTTATGTTCAGCTCTGTTTTTTTTTTTCATCAAGAATGCTTGAAAATAGGGGCAACTAGGTGGTACAGTGAGTAAAGCGCTGGCCCCAGAATCAGGAGGACCTGAGTTCGGTTCCGGGCCTCAGACACTTAACTCCCACACACAAAAAAAAAACTAGCCATGTAACCTTGGGCAAGTTAATTAACCCCAATTGCCCTCCAAAAGGCAAAAAGAAAAAAAAAAGAATGCTTGAAAATCCTCTATTTCATGGAATGACCATATTTTCCCCTGAAGCATTATGCTCAGTTTTGTTGGGTAGGTGATTTTTGGTTTTAGTCCTAGCTCCTTTGACCTCTGGAATATCATTTTCCAAGCCCTCTAATCCCTTAAGGTGGAAGCTGCAAGGTCTTGTGTTACCCTGATTGTGTTTCCACAATACTCACATTGTTACTTCCTGACTGCTTGCAGTATTTTCTCCTGGACCTGGGAACTCTGGAATTTGGCTGTAATATTCCTAGGAGTTTTCTTTTCGGGATCTTTTGAAAGAGATGATTGGTGGATTTTTTCAGTTTCTCTTTTGCCCTCGTGTTCTAGAATGTCGGCAAATTTGCTTGATAATTTCATGAGACAATGTCTAGGCTCTCCTTTTGATCATGGCTTTCAGGTGGTCCAGTAATTTTTACATTATCTGGCCTGGATCTGTTTTCCAGGTCAGTGGTTTTTTCCCATGAAATATTTCTAATTGCCTTCTATTTTTTTCATTTCTTTAGATCTGTTTTATAGTATCTTGATTTCTCATAAAGTCATTATCTTCCATATACTCCAATCTAATTTTGAAGGAGTTATTCTCTTCAGTGAGTTTTTGAAATTCCTTCTCCAGCCCTGGCAAATTTGGCTTTTTAAGGCATTCTTCTCCTTACTGGCTTTTTGGGCCTCTTTTGACATTTGAGTTAATCTATTTTTTAAGGTATTATTTTCTTCACTATTTTTTTGAGTCTCCTTTAACAGGCTGTTGACTCACTTTTCCTGATTTTCTTTCATCATTCTCATTTCTCTTCCCAATTTTTCCTCCACTTCTCTTACTTGATTTTCAAAATCCTTCTTGAGCTCCTCCATGGCCTGTAAGCAATTCATATTTCTCTTGGAGAGGCTTTTGATGCAGGAGTTCTGACTTCGCTGTCTTCTTCCTGCTCCATGCCTTGATCCTCCTTGCTCATATTGCCAGCTAATTACTTTACTTTGGGGTTTTTTGCCATGGTAGAACTCTGCTTCCAAAATGGAGACAGCTTTGTCCCAAATTGCTGGGGTTTTTGCAGCTGCCAGAGCTATCAGGAGGGCATCCTCTCTACAACCCCCACAAGCTCTGGCTCACTGGCCACACACCCCAGGACCACCACCCAAGACTGCAGTCCAGATCCAAGTAGGTTAAAGCAAGAGCTATTACCCTCTGAATGGTTACTTGGCCCCCTACATCTGCAGGCCAGGAGCTCCTGAGGCAGCCACGCCGAGGCGGCTGCAGACGCAGCGCCTCGGCTGCTTCTTGCCTGGGGTGGGGGGCAGGGGCTAGACTGCATTCTTTTATCACCCCTCCACCCCAGTTCCAGAGTTCCACACTCACCTTTTACTTTGTCTTTGGAGTTTATGGGTTGAGAAGTCTGGAAACTGCCACAGCTACTGGTGATTCACTCTCCTGAAGGCTGCCCTGGGGCTGGAAGCACATGGGTCAGGCAGGACTGTGGTTGGCTCCCAGCTCAGTGGGATAGACCCTTGCTGTTGGTCTTCCGGGCTGCCTTCAATGGGAGATTTGTTTTTCTCTGTCACTTTGTGGGTTCTGTAGCTCTAAAGTTTGTTTAGAGTCATTTTTTTTACTTGTATTAGAAGTGATTGGAGTGGGCACTCACACCAAGTTGGTACTTCTATTCTGCCATCTTGGCTCGGCCCCCTTCCTTCTCTCTTTTAAGTTGATCTACTTTTGCTTTTGCTTTTGCTTTATCTGAGATAAGGATTGCTATCTCTTTTTTTACTTGAGTTGAAGCACAGTATATTCTACTCCCGCTTTTTACCTTTACCCTGTGAGTATCCCCGTTTCAGAGGTGCTTCTTGTAGACAACATATTGTAGGATTATGGTTTTTAATCCATTCTGCTATCTGTCTCCAGTCTATGGAAGATTTCATCCCATTCACATTCTCAGTGATGGTTATTATCTGTGTCTTTCCCTCTATCCTGTTCCCTTCCCTGTTGATGCTTTTATTTCTCTCTTCTCCCTTCCCGTCCTTAAGAGTTTTCCTTTTGACCACTGTGTCCCCCCTTTCCCTCCTACTGCCTGTAGGGCGCAGTAGATTTTTATACTTAACAAAGTATGTTATTCCCTCCTTAAACCCAAACCGATAAGAGTAAATTTCATACAGTGCTCCCTCCCTCCTTTCCCTCTACTATAATGAGTTTTTGTGTCTTTTCACATTAAGACCCTAAACTTAATTGATTTATGTTAATCCTTCCTTGTACCAAAACCAATGAGAGTAAAGTTCATATAATGTTCATCTCCTTTCTTTCTTCTACTATAATATGTTTTTATGCCTCTTCATGTGGCATAATTTACGCTTTTCTGCCTCCTCCTTCCCTTTTCTCCCATTATAATCCCTTTGTACCCCTTAATACAGTTTTTTTGTCATCAGATTAGTTAATCTATACCCACACCTTCTATCTATGTATATCTCTCTTAAATGTTGCTATAATTATACAATTCTCAATATTGACAGGTATCAGATTCCCGTATAGGGATGTAAACAGTTTACTCTTATTGAATCACAAGTGGTATGTGTGTGTTTTTTCCTTGTTTACCATTTTATGTCTCTCTTGAGTCTTGTATTTGGAGATTAGATTTTCCATTGAGTTCTGGCTTTTTCATCAGAAAGGTCTGAAAGCCCCTTATTTCATTGAATGACCATCTCCTTGCCTGAAATATTATGCTCAGTTTTCCTGAATAGTTGATCCTTGGTTCCAAGTTCTTTTGCCTTACAAAATATCATATTCCAATCCCTCTGATCTTTTAATGTAGAAGCTGCTAGGTACTGTGTGATTCTGGCTGTAGTTCCATGATATTTGAATTGTTTCTTTATGGCTGCTTGAAGTATTTTTTCCTTGACCTTATAATTCTGAAATTTGGCTACAATATTTCTTAGAGTTTTCAATTTGGGATCTCTTTCAGGAGGTATCTGATGAATTCTTTCAATAACTATTTTACTCTCTGGTTCTAGGACCTCAGGAGAGTTTTCTTTGATAATTCCTTGGAGGATGTTGTACAGGCTGTTTTTTTCATCATGGCTTTTTGGTAGACCGATAATTCTTAGATTATCTCTCCTGGATCTGTTCTCCAGGTCAGTTGTTTTTCCAGTGAGATATTTTACATTTTCTTCTAATTTTTCGATCTTTTGTTTTGTTTGATTCTTATTTGTCATAGAGTCATTAGCTTCAACTTGATTGATTCTAATTTTTCATGAATTATTTTCCTCGGTTAGTTTTTGAAGCTCCTTTTCCATATGTTCAGATTTCATTTTTAGGGAGATATTTTCTCCAGTTAGATTTTGAACCCCCATCCCAGTTCCCAAATTTTACTTTTTAAGGATTTGTTTTCTTCAGTGAGACATTTTTTCCCATTTTGGCCAATGTAATTTAAAAAGAATTAGTCACTTTATCTTCTGCCCCTATAATTTGGCTTTTAAAATCTTTCTTAAGCTCTTCCAAGAGTGCTACTTGGGCTTGAGATCAGCTCATATTTCCTTCTGTGGTCTCAGGTGTGAATACAGGGTCCATGGTGTCTCCTGAAAGGGATTCTTCTAGTTCACAATGATAGGATTCAATCTTCTTTGGTTCTCCCTTTGCAAGTTGCTTCCAGCCCATTGTGATTGCCTGTTTCCTGGCTTTTAAAGTGTATTTCTTCTTCGAGGGTACAGAGGGCTCTGACCCATGATTCTCAAGCTAGGGGCCTGGCTGTTGACTTTCTGTGCTGTAGCCTCTGGGGGTCTAGACTGAGGCCAAGGCCAGAACTCTCAGTGTTTCCCTTAAGTTACCTTGAGGCTCTCAGAGTAAGGTGTGGTGGAGGGGTGGTCTGGCCACATCAGGTTTCCAGCTCTGTGCCCTGGGGCTACAGATTCACCGTGGGCTTCTGTTGTTAGAGCTTGCTGGCTCCACCCCCCTGGGCTTTGGAATCTCCCACTGGTCAGCTGAGATGGCTTTTGTTGGGATGCCTTCCATCCTTCAGTTCATGCAGGGCACAGCTTCAGTCACACTCTTCCTCTAGAACTCCCAAATGTGCTACTACTCCCACTATTTCAGGATTTTACACTGGGGCAATAATCTCTGGGTCTTCAGGGTTAGGGAGGGGAATTAGAGCAGCTAGGCTTTACTCCGCCATCTTGGCTCCCAGAAGTTCAAGTAGGTGATTTTTAAACATCCAGGCTGTGGGCTGATAGCCTCAGGAGAAGCTGCTATCGCTGCCTCGGGCCCTGCACTTTCTCTTACCCCGCTCCGACAGATCCTCTATCCCGCTGTGAGAAGTCTGCGAATTGCCCCTGCTGTGGGTGAATCTGTTGACCACTGGCTGGGGTTTGCTTTCTCTCTGCTCTAGTCTGGTCTCTGGTCTGTGCTGGTGCAGCCCCTGCACGCTCCACACTCCCTCAGCCCAGTCCTTCATGCGTACATTCCTGGACTGGGAATCTGTCACACTCCATCTCCCAGTGGATTCTATCACTCTAAAATCCATTCAGATTCACTTTTTAGGGTTTACTGACAGAATTTATGGAGGAGTTAAGGTAAAGTCCTTCATTCACTCTACCATCTTCGCTCCACCTCCAGGTTTCTTATTTTGGCTGCGTTGACTTTATTTGTGCAAAAGCTTTTCAGTTTTTGTGTAATTATTTTTATCTTGTGATATCTCCTGTCCATTGTTTAGTTAATAATTTTCCCTGTTACCTGAGTTGAGAAAGCTATTTGATTTTATTCTCTCCTCATTTTTGTGGTATAACCTTTTACATTCAAATTTAGGATCCATTTTGAGCTTATTTAGCATATAGAATAAAATGTTGGTCTAAACCTAATTTCCCCTAAACTCCTTTCCATTTTTCCCTTTTGTTGTTGTTCAGTCATTCAGTCTTGTCTGACTCTTTTTCATTCCTCTTCACTGGTATCATCTGCATATTTGAGACTATTGATATTTCTCTTGTCAACCTTAATTCTGACTTTTGATCAATGTAACCTAGCCTTCTGCATGATGTACTTTGCACATAAGTTAAATAAAATGATAATATACAGCCTTGTCATACTCCTTTTCTGGTCTTAACCCAATCAGTTATTCCGTTTTTGGTTCTAACTTGGTTCTTGATCTGCACACATGTACCTCCAGAGACAAGTAAGATGATTTGGTATCCCTCTCTCTTTTGGGACTTGCCACATATTTTTGTGATCCACATTGTCAAAGGCTTTTATTATACTCAGTGAAACAGAAGCAGATGTTTTTCTTGAACCCCCTTGATTTCTCCATAATCCAGTGAATGTTGGCAATTTGGTCTCTAGGTTCTGTTTCTTTGAAAACCAGACTGTTCTTCTGGTAATTCTTTGTTCACATATTGTGAAGCCTAGCTTGCGGAATCTTAAGCATAACCTTGCTGGTGTGTGAAATGAGCACAGTTGTCCAGTGTCATTCCTTCGAATGTTCAAATTACCATACAGTTGCCTTCATTTCACACAGATTTGGCAAACTAGGCTTCAGCCAAAATATGTGAACTAAGAATTTTCTAACCTTTTTTTGTCACATGGGAATTTCTCTAAGTAATTCATTCTTGTGTTTAAGCAAATGACTATTGAGTTCAGTTACTTTTTCATTTTTACTTATCAAATCTGTTCAATTGAACACTTTTCTGATTTTAAACCAATATCAATTATTTTACTAAGTGCTTTGAGGTATTGTTTTCTTTTGTTCCTACTTTTCCCCCCTCATTGCTTCCTTCCAGATGCTAATATTTCCTCTTAAACTTACTGCTGGCTTCTGTTTTAAAATACATGCCTTTTATTAGCTTAAAAAGCGAGCCTTCTATGCTTAATATTTTAGAGAGTTTTTTTTGGCATATTTGAGTGCTGTACTTTGTTAATATATCATTGCAGCATATAATAATGTGTGTTTGTGGGTATGTACACATGGCCTTGTATGCACATAGTGTGATGCAGTATAATCTATCCAGTTGCATGCTTTAATTTGGACAGTGTGCATCTCTCCTCTTCCCTTTTCTTCAACCTTTCTACCTATTTCCCCTTTCTTTTTCCTTTTATTTGATGTTGACCCCTCATCTCTACTTCCAAGGAGGAGGGAATCTGGAGTTCCTGCTATTTTCTGATCTTTAGATCCAGTTTCCTCTGTTCATGGCCTTAGGTCACTCCAGTTCCCTTTCTGTGTCTAGAATGGCTTGTCATACTATTTCTCGATCAGGGATTCATCATCAGTAGTCCTTCTGTTAAGACAAAGGACTACTGGGACTTAGCATCTATCCTGCTGATATATTG
This sequence comes from Petaurus breviceps papuanus, assembly GCF_028583685.1. Lineage (NCBI taxonomy): Eukaryota > Metazoa > Chordata > Mammalia > Diprotodontia > Petauridae > Petaurus > Petaurus breviceps. Next base: position 215,007 of record NW_027186304.1, read on the forward strand.
AGAGGCCTTGGGTATTGGAGTTTGCCCTGCTTTTGAACCCAGAGGGCCATCACCCTTCTTTGTTAGCTCAATGATCTTATACATTTTGTTTCTCTCAATTAGAATGTGAGTTCTTTGAGAACAACCTGTCTACATTTTTCTGTTTGTGTATCTCCAGCATATGGTAAACCACATGACTTGGCATACAATAATTATTTAATACCTTTTCATTCATTCATATACTTTATTTTTCTAGTATGGATAGTTGGACTGCTTCCCTTTTGCATAGCTATGGTTCTCACCTTAAAGGTCTTTTGCTATTCTGGGGTTTGATATAATTAGTCCAGGGTACTCATAGGAACATTTGGAAAGAAATGATAGGAAATACTTCTTTAGTTTAAATTTTATGCTGGATATCTCCCATAGTGCTAATGAACACTTAAGTGAGCCAAGGTTTCATTTTATTGTATTCCTCTCCTGACCTTGATACTTCATGGGTTGTTGATCAGAGTTATCTCCATGGTCCAATTCTTCCATTTAGAGCCCGCTTCATCATACCATTTTCATGTTTTCATGTATAGAATGCTAATATGTACTTGGTTCATTTCCTCAAGTAGAGAATTACGTTGTTGGTTATTGAACAAAGATCACATATTAAGAGTACGTATTAAGTGAAATAAATATTTTTAAACTTGTTGAGAATTTATGGGACTTAGTGCTGTTCCCTTTTTCAACCACTGACACAGCATAAGGTTGCTACAGATGATATGGGATTGTTGTAAATTTTAATTTTGTTTCATGTGGCCAGAAATATAGTATATATTGATTATGACCTTATTGTACATCATTAACCTTTCTGTGTTAAGGTAGGTAGGTCCTCAAAAAGCAAATCTAATTTGTTTCTAGTACCATACTCAAGGAGGCAGGGTGCAATAGAATGCTAATCTGTAGTCAGGAAGACTGCTTTTCCCAAATTCAAACTTGGCTTTAGACACTGACCCTGTGACCCTGGGCTAGTCACTTAACCCTGTTTGCCTCAATTTCCTCATCTGTAAAATGAGCTGGAGAAGGAGATTGCAAACCATTCCAGTATCTTTGCCAAGAAAACTCCAAATGGGGCTCTGAAGAGTTGGACATGACACAATAGGAAAAGTGACTAAGCAGCAACCATACTAATCAATACCTCCCGTGCTTAGGCTACCCTAGTTTGCCTTTCTGGGGCCCAGAAATCATAGCTATCCATGGAAATAAACTTTTTGTGGAGGAAGTAGAGATGAAAGATGAATGGTTTTTACCCTCAAAAACAACAAATGTATTATGGAAAACTTGGTTTGGTCACAAAATGATTGTTTCTTGAGGGTAAGTATTGTTTTCATTTTTTGTCCTTGTCTCCTTATCCTCCAGCAAAGTGCTTGGCACGTAGTACACAATTGATAGGCTTGTTGAATTTATTTTAATTTCTAGTACTTTAAGCATACATATTTATTCAGGCAAAATTACCCATTTTCTTTTAAATACTTTTGAATTATTTTTACAAATGCAGATGAATGGTGTTGAACTGAACTTTCAGGAGGCCCTTTCGTTCTCAGTTTTTGCCAGATTATGAAAAGTAGATTAAAGATTGGGTGTAAAAGATGTCACATTGTATTATGGTAAACTAAACATGTTGTGTTGTGGGGACTTGAGATGATTCCAGATTGCTGCCAGGTAGATTCATGAAGCACTTGTCTTTAGAAAATAAATTGTAGAAAAAGTAAAAAGCCTTCCTGAATACATAGAATGTAATGTTTACTCTTAGTTTTGTCTTGTTGTCTTTTGACATTTTGTTGTCATTTTTTGTGGTTCTGTTGTGATTTTATTGTTGTCTTTTTTTTTTTTAGCTCTTTTGTGAATCTCAAGGTCATAGGACCAAGAGAAACCAAATGCTAACATTTTGCAAGTCTAGACCCTGTATAAACTTAGTCTCTTTCCTGAGATTCTGTGTAAGTAGTCTACTAAACTCCTTATAACTCATCTTCATAGTAATAAATGGATTCTATGGGGGCGGCCAGGTGGCGCAGTGAGTAAGAGCTCAGCGAGTGAGAGCGCAGCGAGTGAGAGCACTGGCCCCAGTGTTGGGATGACCTGGGGATCGAATCCGGGCTCAGACACTTAGCACCCACCCAGAAACACCTGGCCGTGTAACCCTGAGCAAGTTACTTAACCCCGATTGCTTTAAAAAAAATGGATTCTATTGCCACTGTATGGTTTGTTCCTATGCCTTTCAGGGCTGTTCAGGAGGATGAAAACCTGTTCATTTACTTCTTTAGTCTGTGGGAACTACAGTGATCTAATACTGTAGTTTCCTGCCTAACTTCCTATTTCATAACCAGTAAGTCATTAAATATTATTAAGTGGCCCCTGTGTGCCAGGCACTGTGCTAAACATTGAGAATATGAACAAAGGCAAAAGGCAGTCCCTGCCTTCAAGGTGCTCCTGGTCTAATGGGGAAAGAAAATACATAACAAGAAGCTAAACACCAGGTTTTGGGGGGCATAGGATATTGACTTGGGGACATGATGACAATCCAGAGGACTATGACTGGGTCAAAAATAACAACATGCTTGTTCTGGGGGCCCCCTTATATGGAGGTTCTGGGAAGAACTTTCTACCCTCTCCAGTCAGAGGAAGAGAGTGCTATGGAGGTATGAGTTTCAGAGTTAATGTAATCTTGTGGGATGATGAGATTTGGGGGGGGGCTCATGAAAGTCCCCAAGATTTCAGCCAGGTCGGAAATGACTTAAGCTTTTAGAAATCATTTTAAGGGAGTAGAGGTACAGTATGATAGAGGACAAGTTTTGCAGCCTGGGTTTAAGTCTTCCTTCTGAAATGTATGTTATAAGATCATCGAAAAGTCAAACTCTCATTACTGCAGGAAATTTTTGAAGACTAAGGAATTGCTTGAGTTGCTGGGGTTTGTATACCAGAAAAAACAAACAGGTAGCAGTTTATGGTTCAACTCAAACATTTATTGAGCACCTCCAGTGTCTAAAGACTCTGCTTCAGTTAAAAAATATTTGTAATCTAAACTATTTTCCCTTTTCAATAAAAACAGTGAAAAATTCTCCAAAGTCCTGTGATAAAGCAGGAATTGTACCCTCCCCCTCACTCTAGAAAAGTTTTCTTTATTTTTGTTGCTGAGTTCCCCTGCTTTTTTCCTTTACATCTTCAGTACAAACCAAGTTTTTTCTTCAATATTGTGATAATTTATATCCTGATATGATTATAACCAACATTGATACTAAGAAAAGTGAGGTTCTGTGAATTAATCATTGTCTACATATTGAAGTTGCTCTTTTTTTTAATGCAGAGTCTCAATTTGTTTTAACATTTTTTCTGCCTTTAATCAGGTTGTGATCTATGATTTCATCAGTGTGGGATCTCCTTCCACCTGTGTAGATTGCAACTTATTGCTGAGGTAGCCAATATGTTTTGGAAAGTTGTTTGAAGGTCAGAAATTAGTGTCAGAGGTACAATTCAAACCGAGTTTGTTCTGACTTTGAATTCAGTGCTTTAGCTACTATTCAGGGCTGCCTTTCACCGCTTCTGGGACAATTGCAGCCACTTCCAGTTTGGTCTTCCTACTTCAGATCTCTTCCTTCATCCAGTCCCTCCTCCGCACAGTTGTTGAAGTGATTGTCCTAAGTTGTAGGTCTGAGCATGTCACCACCCTGCTCACTAAGCTGTAGTAGCTCCATATTTTCTCTAGGATCAAATATGAACTTCTATGATGGGCTTTTAAAATTCTTCCCAGTGTTGCCTCTTTCTGTTTGTCCAGTCTACTTAAGTATCACCCGCTCCACATTCTCCACAGTCCAGTCACGCAGTCGCCCTGGATGTTCCTTGTACCTGATGTGCCATCTCTCATTTCTGTGCTTTAGCACTAATTTTTCCTCATGTTCTTTCCTAACTTGTACCTCCTGGAATTCCTACTTCAATGTTCATGTCAAGAATTACCTACTATAGGAAGCCTTTTGTGGTACCCCCAAGTATGATTTTTCCTTTCCAAAATCACTTTGTATTTTATTTGTATATGTGTTTTTTATATCTATATGTGATCATGTCCTCGCTGTTAAATGTAAGCTCCTTGAGGAAAAGAACTTTTAAAATTTTGCGTTTGTAGGTGCTTTAATGTAGTGCTTCTTAAACTTTGGGTTGTGAAGGGGTCGCGAGTGGAAAAAGTTTAAGAAGCCCTACTTTAATTCATGCTTGCTCATTCATTGGAGGATTTAGTTGTGATTTAGTGCAAAGAGTACTGGATTTGCAATATGAGGAACTGAGTTAAAATCCTGGTTTTTCCACTATTGTTTTTGTGTGACCTTGGGCAAGTCACTTCTCTAGGCCTTAGTTTTCTTACCTACAAAAAGAGGGGGTTGGACCAGAAAATATCTAAGAACCTTTTAAGCTCTGAAATTAATGAACTGATGAATTTCTTAGGTGACTCAATTACTGTGGGTTTGTTTTTGGCTTTCAATAATAATTTTGAGTATCAAAGGGCCTCCTTGCTTGATTACCACTGTTAAAAGGAAAAGGGAACTTAAAATTTATTTTCTTTAATTTTTCCCAGTTTTATTTGGTTCAGAATCTACTCCGCTTCTTTTTCACCGAAGAGATCAAACTGGGAAATGAATGCAGTAGAGAAGACAACTGTGTCTTTGAGCCATACATCACTTCATGACAAAGAAACTGGATACTGGAAGAAAAAATATATTGTGAAACAAATAGCAGCCGGAAAAACAGCTGTAACTCAGCTTCTGAAACCTGTAAATCCATACACAGGTCTGCCCGTGAAGACCAAAGAAGCCCTGAGGTAAGCCACAAATCACAGCGTGAGGAGCGCAGGTCTTTCCCATGGTGTAAGGGTGAATGTTTAAGGGTTGATTTGAGATTGGTGAAATACTGTGTAAGTGCAAAGAGTATTTAACATAGGCTACTAAGATGTTTTGTAAAGATAACAACAAAATGTTGATCTTTAAGCTATAAACCCACGGCTCAGGAGGCCCAGATCTCTGAGTTTACACGAAGTGGATCTGATCTTGGGAACCATCCCAGAATTTCAGTGTCTGTTTCTGGCTTCATATAACCCACCCCAGAGTGTTTTCTGAGAAATCTCCAAATACAGTTTTATGTGTAGTTCATTTATAGGTTTCTACAGATGTGGATGAGTCCCTAGATCCCATGCAAATATTGAAAGTAACAAATGCATGGAAGATAGAGGACATCCTTTATCTCATTCCACAGAAAATGCAGGTGTACAGGACTCATAGGATCTCATGAACACATGAAAAAACCACAGTGTTCTGGGCTGGGCCTGACTTAGGCTACACTTTTGGTAGTAGGTTGGATGTTAGAATAAATGAGATGTTTGTAGGTCATGTAAAAGTTAAAAGGAGATTTAGATAGCCATGCAAGAGAAGGATATTCAACAAAGATGGATATTGAGGTCAGTTCACACTGATTCATTGGTCCATCAACCAAGAATCAGGGAGAGTGCCTGAAACTTGGCTTTTTTTGCTATAGTCATGAGGGAACAGGTTGAACCCATACTCCCCTCACAAAACCAAGTCTTGAGGATGGCCTCAATACTTTTTAAAGAAACATTTGCCTAACTGCAGTGGGGGTAGGAGTTCACTGAATACAAAAACGATCCTGGTAAGTAGCCCAGAGGTAGCAGCACGCTTCTCCCAGGTGGATACTCCTGTAGTTACGCGGGACTTGATTGTGTCCAACTCTGTCTGTATCAGGTGTTTTTAATCTGGGTTTCACAGAATTCAGAGGGTTCTGTGGATAGATTTCAGAGAGGGGTCTGTGGACTTAGGACTTTTAGTATTTTGATGATAGCTATGTTTTAGTATAATTGGTTTCCTTAGTAGTCCTGTGTATTTTATGTATTTGGAAACATAGGCTTTACCAGACTTCCCAAAGGGGGTCTGTGACACAAAAAGCTTAGAATTGTTTAAACCAGACGATCATCTCGGGCCATTTTACTGAATTCCTTCTCCTAGAATGCACCAAAGGGCATTTCTAAAGCAGCTAAGTCCTCTTAACGTCATTGAGACTTAGGAGTTGTCTTTTGTCTGATTAAAAAGGTGCTAACAGGCATGTCCGTGTCTAGTAGGGGGAAGTGTAGATAACCAAAGGTTCGAAACAAAGGTTTGATTCCTCTATAAGCTAATGAGATGATTAGAAAATTCTTCCGATCAACCCTTTATGCTATAGAAATAATACAGAGAACTAAAGCAGTTATATTATTTACCTCCAGGAAATGTATTAAATCAAAGAAGAAAATAATGGATGAATGTGTATTTTTAGCTAGGCAAATCTTAGGGACTTAAATTTTAGCTTGTTGGAAACAAGATTCTTCTAACAGGAATGCCAACACTTGTGGCTCCAGAGGAACAAAGTCCCTTCCTGGGTGAAGACCAGAGTACAGGCCAAGATCATGCCACCTCAGATACACTGAAACCTTACAGATCCCAGAATTAGTTCTGAAATCACAGCATCATGAAAAACCTAAAGACTGGGACAGTGCCTCCTCCACCCAGAGAGAAGAGACCCAACTTTTAGCATAACGTTAAAAGTCAAAAAATAGGCTGGAAAAATTGAGCAAACAACAAAAAAAGAACCTGACCTCAAAAAGTTATATTGGGGACTGGGAAGAACAAGACACAAATTCAGAAGAAGACACAATGTAAAAACAGGTACAAGCAAATTCTCAAAGAAAAATGTGATTGTAAACAAGCCCAATAAGAATTTCTGAAAGAGCGCCAAAAGGATTTTAAAAATCAGAGAGGAAAAGTTGAGAAAAGAAGTGAGAGGGATGCAAGAAAATTATGAAAAGAGAATGAACAACTTGGTAAAAGGTACACACAAAAAATAGTGAAGAAAATGACACCTTAAAAAAACAGAATTGACCAAATGATAAAACAAATGCAGAATTCTACTGTAGAGAACTCCTTAAAGAGTAGATGATCAAATGGAAAAAGAGTTTCAGAAGCTCACCGAAGAAAATAATTCCTTTAAAAATTACAAGTGGGCAAGTAGAAGTAGAAGTTAGTGACTTTATGAGAAATCAAAGTATTATAAAATAGAACCAAACAAATGAAAAAATAGAAGGCAGTGTGAAGCATCTCATTGGAAAAACCACTGACCTGGAAAATATATCCAGGGGAGATCATTTAAAAATTATTGGACTACCTGAAAGCCATGACAAAAAGAGGAGCCTAGAAATCATCCTTCAAGAAATTCTCAAGGAAAATTGCCCAGATATTCTAGAACCAGAAGGCAAAATAGAAATTGAAAGAATTCACCAATTTCCTCTTGAAAAAGATTCCCAAAAGAAAACTCCTAGGAATATCATAGCCAAATTCCAGAGCTCTCAGGACAAGGAGAAAATATTACAAACTGCCAGGAAGAAACAATTTGAGTATTGTGGAAACACAATCAGGATAACGCAAGATCTAGCAGCTTCTACACGAAGGGATTGAAGGGCTTGGAATATGATATTCTGGAGTTCAGAGGAGCTACGATTAAAACCAAGAATCACCTACCCAGCAAAACTGAGTATGATACTTCAGGGGAAAATATGGTTATTCAGTGAAATAGAGGACTTTCGAGTTTTCTTGATGACAAAACCAGAGCTGAACAGAAAATTTGACTTTCAAATACAAGAAGCAAGAGAAGCATGAGAAGATAATAGGAAAAAGACATCGTAAGGAACTTATTAAAGTTGGACTATTTACATTCCTACATGGAAATACTATAATTGTAACTCATGAGACTTTTCTCAGTATGAGGATACTTGAAGGGAATATATATATATATATATATATATATATATATATATATATATATTTCAACTGTACATGGCACCTTTTCAAAAATTGACTGTGTGAAGGTATAAAAACCTCACAAATGTAGAAAAAAACAGAAAAATTAAATGCATTCTTTTCAGCCCATAATGCAACAAAATGATATTCAGTAAAGGACCATGGAAACATAAAATCAATTGGCAGCTAAGTATTCTAATCCTAAAGAATGTGGAGTTCAGAGAACAAATCTTAGAAACAATAGTTTCATTAAAGAGTGACAATGAGACAACATACCAAGATTTATGGAATGCAGCCAAAGCAATGCTTAGGGGAAAATTGATCTCTCTAAATGCTTACATCAATAAAATAGAGAAAGCAGATCAGTGAACTGGACATGCAGATAAAAAATCCAGAAAAGAACAAATTAAAAATCCCCAATTAAACACCAAACTGGAAATCCTGAAAGTCAAAGAAGAGATGAATGAAATTGAAATAGAAAACCCATTAACTTAATAAAATTTGGAGTTGGTTTTATGAAAAAAATCTAATAAAATAGATAAACCTTTGATTAAAATGATTTTTAGAAAAGAGAAGAAAATCAAGTCACTAGTATAAAAAATGAAAAGGGTGAATTCACTACCAATGAAGAAGTATTTAAAGCAGTTATTAGGAGTTATAAGATCAACTAATGTGCCAAAAAAGGAAAGTGACAGATTTGGAGGGGATGTTGAGAAATTAGGACCCTAATGCACTACTGGTAGGATTGTGAACTGATCTAGCTGTTCTAGAGAGTAATTTAAAACTATACCCAAAGGGTCATAAAACTGTGCATACCTTTTGACTGAGCAGTGCTACTAGTCCATACCCTAAAGAGATCAAAGAAAAAGAAAAAAACCTATGTGTACAAAAGTATTTATAGAAACTCTTTTTGTGGTGGTAAAGAATTGGAAGTTGAGGGGATGCCCATCAATTGGAGAATGGCTGAACGAGTTGTAATGGAATGCTATTGTGCTGTAAGAAATAAGGAACAGACTGGTTTCAGAAAAACGTGGGAAGGCTTACATGAACTGATACAAAGTGAAATTATAGAACCAGGAAAACATCATATACAGTAATAGCAGTATTGTACAATGATCAACAGTGCACGGCTTAGCTATTTTCAGCAATACAATGACCCATGACAATTCTGAAGGACTCTTTTTGAAAAATGCTGTCCACCTCCAGAGAAAGAACTAATGGAGTCTGAATGCTGATTGAAGCATGCTTTCTTCACTTTCTTTGTCTTTTGCAACATGGATTTTTCTTTTTCTTTGCAACATGCAATATGGAAAGATGGTTTGCATGACTGCACATGTATTATCGATATCAAATTGCTTGCTCTCTTGAGGGGAGTGGGGGAGGTGGGAGGGAGAAAATTTGGAACTCAGAATTTTTAAAAATAAATGCTAAGTAAAAAAAATTTATTGAGAAAAAATAAAATAATAGTAAAAGGAAGCAAGATCTTTGAACCTGACCTACATTTGTAGAATTGAATTAGCTCCTTTAATATACCTATTTGAACTCCTCAGTATAACATTTTTATCTTATCAAAGATAAATTTAAGTTCTTTAACTCCATTTTCTTCCCAAATAGAGTATCTGGATTGAGTTGGGTGATTGTATTAAAGGAGAAAAATGGCAAAGAGTACATCATGGAGCAGGCCGAGTTTTCTGTGAATGACACATCTGTTACAGTCATGTGGCATGGGAATAACTGGCCACGTATAGACAAGCTGGCAACACTAGACTTATGTGGTGTGACACCAGTATTTTTGGACCGCTATAAGGTCCCCACCAAAAATGGGTGAGTTTCATCCAGATTTATTATTGTTAGATTAGAAAAACTTGTTAGTGATAGTTGGTTGACATTAACTTTTTTAACCCTGAAGTGCAATTAAAGATTGCATCTGAAAACTCACTGTTTCTTTTCTTACTGCTTGATCACTGCTAGAATAGAAATAAAAGGTGGTGTCTGTGTGTGTGTGTGTGTGTGTATGTGTATATGTGTGTGTATATATATATATATATATAAATACCTCAGTTGTCTAAAATATTAGTCTGGTATGTTCTATATAATGGAATTTTTTTTTTGCTTTTTTTTTGGAGGGCAGTTGGGGTTAAGTGACTTGCCCAAAGTCACACAGCTGATGTGTCAAGTGTCTGAGGCCGGATTTGAACTCAGGTCTTCCTGACTCCAGGGCCAGTGCTCTATTCAGTGCGCCACCTAGCTGCCCCTGGAATTTTTTTTTAGACAACTGAGGATTAACCTTTTTTTTTTTTTCCCTACGCTTTATATGAGACTCTCTATTACATTCTACCCTGTTGTAAGAAACTGCTAGGTGGAGGGGTGGCTAGGTGGTGCAATGAATAGAACACTGGGCCTGGAGTCAGGAGGACCCGAGTTCACACACCTAAAACTTTACTAGCTGTGTGACCTTGGGCAAGTCACTTAACCCCAATTGCCCAGCCTTCCCCCCTCCAAAAAGCAAAAAAACCAAAAAAAGCTGCTAGGTGGAACAGTGGATAGAATTCTGCACCTGAATTCAGGAAGAACTGAAATCAAACACTTAATAACTGTGTGACCCTGAACAAATGAATTCATCTCTGCTGCCTCAGTTTCCTCAGTTGTGAAATGAGGATTATAATAGCACCTATCTCCCAGGGTTATTTTTGGGGATCAAATGAGATAAAAGATATAAAGTACTTAATAGTGTTTGGCACATAGTAGGTGCTTGATGAGTGTTTGTTTTCTTCCTTCCTTAAAGTTTAACAGACACAACTTCACCTTTACTTATGATTCAGTGTTCTCATTAGAAGTTATTATATTTCATTGTGGATTGTGTGGCAAATTGACTTCACTGAACCTATAGTTCAAGCAAAGCAAGTGATCGTTTGAATACGTTCTATCAGCTTGGTTTTTTTGTTTTGTTATTTTGGCCCTTATAAAAGTATAATATGAAATATGTAGCTGCTTCATCTCTCAGTCTACATGACTGTCTAATAATGATCTAGAGAGGGAGTGGACATTTGATCTCATGGCTACAGAGAACTCATAGATGAGAAAACTGCTTCTACCAATACAGATTTGCACCTTCTCTATAACTTGTAGTTTTAGCAAGTTGCCTAGTGGGGTGGTTAGGTGGCTCAGTGAATAGAGCACTGGCCCTGGAGTCAAGAGGACCTGAGTTCAAATCCGACCTCAGACACTTAATATACACACACACAAAAACTAGCCACATGACCCTGGGCAAGCCACTTAGCCCCAATAGCCCTACCTTCCCCTCTCAATTAAAAAAAAAAATCTAAAAAAAAAAAGTTGCCTAGGGCATTGAAAAGTTAAGTGACTAGTCCAGGTTCACACATCTATGTTCTCACAGTCATAGATGGGATTTGAGACTGGATCTTGCTGATTCTGGGGCCACATCAATATATACTTGATTATTCTGATTCTTTAAAAATAATGATAATGACAAATAAGATTTATTTAGTACTTTAATTTTTGCAAAGTGCTTTACATATACCTAATTTGAATGCTTATAATAATCCTGTGTGATAGGTGGTTATCTCCATTATACAGCTGATGAAACTAAGACTGAGACATTAAAAGACTTACCCAGGGTCACAAAGCTAGTAAGTGTCTCATGAGGTTTGAAACCAGTTCTACTTGAATCCAAGTCCAGTGATTTACTGTACATATTTCTCTAAAAATTAATTGATGTCTTATGTTTTCTCTAAGATCCCTTCTAACCCTGAACTTAATTATCTGGTAGTGAGTTATTTTAAACCTCAAAAGGTCTTCAGATTCACTATCAATATCCTTTGGCCTTTCAGCAACCTTCAAAACTTGGCATTCTTATAAATATTCTTAGTTGCATGACATTCTTTCTTTGGAAAATGGAGAACATCATACCATTATGCTTTGGTTGGGAAATATTGTTACTTCGTGGGCTTTTATAATGTGCCCACTAAAGCATGGAATTAAATTTCTGTAAGTTCAGACCTAAATGGAACATTTGTTTCGTTTTGTTCCACAGCCTAGCTAGGACACTTAACATATAGTAAATGATTAATAAGTGGTTAGTGCTGCTGGTTCTTGTTCTGCATGATTTGAGTTTCTTCTGCTGGATAATTTTGGGAAAATGTTCTTTGTGTGCAGCTATCCTCTTCTAGAAGTAGACAGGAAAAGTTTTGTTAATTTAATGAAGATTTGAAGAATGTTTTTGGTAGTGTTTTTGTTTGAGTGGGCAATTTATGTGACCCCTTTTAATATGCCTAATGCAATGAGACTTTTAACAAAGATGTAGCTTTATAATGCATATAGCCATTTCTGGAGATTGCTTTCTGGATTATTTTTTTAGATTCAGCAAGTGCTATATCACTTGAGAACATGTAGCATATTGTTTACAGGTTTTAGGCCAAAAGTACAAACATTAATTTAAAAATTAATGAATAAAAATCTAACTTAAATAGACATTGTTTTGCTTTGACCTGGAAAGCTAGGTAAATGCCCCTGCATGTCTCAAAATTGTCATAATATCTGTGATGATAGGTGTTAGTGAAAAATGCTAGAAATTATTGGGGAAACTCATCTGTAATTTGTTCCCATTGATTCTCTGTGGGCTTTAGCTAGTACCTGATAAATTATGGTAAACACACTAAAAACATATTTCATGAATTTGTTTTAGTAGATGTTTTTATTGCATATATATGTGTGTGTCTGTGTATCTATCTATTCAATATCTATTTTCGTTAGGAAGGAGTAGGAGTATTGTTATAGATTAGCGTGACAGAAAAAGAGAAACCATTGTGCCCTTCTCTACACCCCCTTTTTCCTACCTTATAGTTAGTTGTAGATAGGTAAATCAAAACTCCTTTTTGGAGTGATTTGAATTTTTTCTCAGACTCATTAATTTTCCTAAATCAGTACTTTGCATGGATTGTCTCAAATTTATGGGAAATGCTTGGTTAAATATGCCCATTGTTGCTTGTGAATACAGGGCTAATTAAATGATGTTTCTTTAAATAGGCAAAGCTTTATTCTCCTAAATTCCTCAATATTTTCCAGTTCAGGGCATGTAAATTTTGCACCAAGCTGAGAATTGTTATCCATGTTCATCTGGTCATCTACCAGGTTAGCCATGTATATATGTTTTCGTGTGTTCATGATGAGACCTCTAGACAAGGTGTGAAAATTTGTAGCTCCCTGGTATTTCTCTCTACTGGAGGACTTTAGCCTTCATTGAAACATGCAGTTTAAGACAAAACAAATACCCATATGCTATGGAAATTATTCAAACTTACTTTTTATCTCCTTCAATGCTACGCCCTAACAAATATCTTCCTTGCTTCTCTATAATCACACCATATGCTCTCGATAAATTAATAGGTACAGAAAATGTCTATTTTGCATATGCGTGCATAGCATTAGACTAGCTAGCGTGGTTCCTTACCCTGTGTAGGTTTCCTTGTCATTTAAAAAAATTAGAATCAAGTAATGTAGGTCATAGAGACAGGGAACCTGTGGCCCTCTAGGTCCTCCAGTGCAGCCCTTTGACCGAATCCAAACTTCACTGAACAAATCCCCTTAATAAAAGGATTTGTTCTGTAAAACTTGGACTCAGTCAAAAGGCTGTAACCAAGGACCTAGAAGGCCACATGTGGTCTTGAGGCCTCAGGGTCCCCACCCCTGCTCTAGGACAATGGAACACAATAAAATGAGACTAACATTTATTATGCACCTGCTGTGTTCTGTCCTGGGATTTGGGAGAGAAAATTTTAGATGATGCAAGATCCTTTTCCTGATTGTTTGCTAGAGAAACATGACTGACACATAAGTACAACATGAAATAATATGTTTGACTCTGAGGAGGGAGAATAAAATAAGACTTCTTAGAGGAGGCAGCTTTTGAATTACAGTTTAAATGGGGGGGAGGTAAGTATTGAGCAAGTACAGATGACATTCGAGGCATAGGGAACTCTAGGAAGAACTTTGTGGAAATGGGAGCAGGGCAGTTCTGCTAAAGGATAAAAAGCCATAAATGTGAACCACTAATAAACAACCCTAGTGGTGGTAACAATAGCTGATAATCAGAAGTTGTGGGGAGAGTTTTATGAAATAGAGAGGGAGCTATGTAGCACCATATTTGGGAAAGCACATTAAAAGGATATGTTTTCAGTGTGCATAATAGTGGGATTATAGGTTTGGGTCTAGAAAGGGATAAAATATCATTTTACATATGAAGAAACAAGCTTAGTTACTTGGCCAGATTCATGTAGGTATAACTGTACCTCATGTTTGTGAAGCACTTTAATGTTTTCTTCATAACAGTTCTGTGAATTAGGTAGGAGTATGAAATCCTAATTTTATGGATGGACAAACCAAGGCTCAGAGAGGCTGAACTACTTATGCTGTAGTCATAAAGTTATTACATTTCAGAGCCAGGATACCAATCCAGGTCACTTAATTCTAGATCCAGTGTTCTTTCTAGTATATTTTGCAATGTACCAAAATGTCTTGATGTGTTAATGGAGAATTTTCATTTACCCTTTTCCTATCGAATTCCACATAGGGGTTAGCTGTATAGCATGTTAGTAAAACCTTTAGAATTGGCCCTTGAAGTAATGGCCAAAACAACGTTTAGAAGAAATCTTTTTGAAAAGATTCTGTTGGTTGCTAAGGATGAGGAGAGTCTTAGGTGATTATTATACTGTTTGCAATATATTTTATTGTTAAATTTGATTTTAAGGTCTAGCTAATGTTAGCTCACTTTTTCAAAATTTCTGCTTTTATGTTATTTGTAACATTTATTCCCAGTCATTCTAAAGAAAATTTTCTACACTATCTGCTTGTATGAAAATATTAAAAACAGGGTTTGTTTTGTAATTTGTTTTGGGTGTTACCAAGTCAACATTTGTAAGTTCTTTACTAGTAATGAATTTAGAAGGCTCTTTCAATCTAAAACAGTAGTCTGATTTTTCAGATATCCAGTTTGTTTTATTGAAGAGCAAACTGATATAGTGCAAAGAATGATGGACAAGATAAACATTGTTTGAAATTATGATCCTTGCACTTAAGAGGTGTTATCTTGGGCAAGTCATTTAACATTACTGAGTCTCAGTTCCCTCATCTGTAAAATGAGGATAATCCTTGGGCCAGGGGTATTCAAGAAAAACCTTTTGTTAATCTTAAATTAAGCATTCTATAAATGTGTTTTATTTTATTTTCTGCACATGACTTTTAAATCAGCTTAGATTTATTATTTTTTCTCCACTTGGTCAGCATCATTTATAGAGTATCCTTTGTGACTAAAGCACTGTGTAGTAGATATTAAAGGAAAGAGAGAAGATAGTTTTGTCTCCTTTATTGTCTTTTGACTAGGACATTGAATTGTAGAGAGAGTAAGAGGGGAAGACAATTTGAATGAGAAGTGAAATTAAATTGATGGCCTGGTATTTTCCTATTTGTTTACAAAAGTTAGATTTTTTTTTTCTCCTCAATGTTGTCACCTATTATAAAAGTAGATTTTTAATATTTTCTTAATTGGCATTCTTACATGTGATAATTAACAACTTTGATAATACTAAAACTCACTTCTGTCTTTCCTTGGTTTGGCATTTGATGTTCAAAGACCTCGAAGGCGTTCCCTAGTTGCTGAGTACAATCTGACTAACCTAACTAAATCCACTTCGATTGGCTCTGACAGACTTATTCGGACCTTCTGCCTAAACCCAGGGCTTCTAGTTGGTCTGTGGAAGGTAAGATTGGAGTCCTTTTTGTTTAGTGACGTTCCATTTACCTCTGTATGAAAACATTGGTATGCATTTGCTACTTATAACAGGTCAATATTAGGCTTTATGATGCATATGTTATCACAACCTATACTCACTGTTGTAATGAGTTTTCCTATATTCTCAAGGTTTTATTTAACTATTAACCACATGTGAATGATTAACTAGTCCATATTTCTAGCTGTGGACCTCTGACTTAAGTTGCTAATTGTCATCAGGACATTAAAAACACTGACACCTGAATTTAACATGTTGAAAATGTTTTATCTCTACCTTGACTCCTTAGACTCAACATTTTTGTCTCTTTACTTTCTTTGGTCCTTTACACACATTGTATCACTAACCTCTGCTAATTCCTTCTTTATGATGTCTTTTGGATTTTCTCCTTTCTTTTCACTTCTATAGTCATTACTTTCCATCAAAAATCATTACTACCCATTATCTTTCATTGATGGATAAATATGCCAGCTCTCTGGTTGGTTTCTTTGCCTCTCATCATCCTCTATTCTAATCCATTTTGTATACAGCTACTGAGATAATTGTAGTGAAACACTTGTTATCACATCACTTCTCTGATTCCCCTAATCCCAATTAGGTTTTCACATTGACTCATATCAAATCCAAACTTTTTACCTTGGCATTTAAGGTTTGCTTCCATCTATATTCCTTTTTTGCCTTATCTTACCGACTTATTTCACATATAAACTACTCTGTGTAGACTTCTGCTCCATCTAAGCTAACATCCTGCCATTCCTCCTATGCCACCCTGTGACCTGCATGAGTATATGCTTATCATTGCCTCAGTTGCACTCCTTCCCCCACCGGCTCCAACTTGTCGTCACGAACTCGATGAGAACTCACTTGCGTTTAGGAGCCTGCATGATTGTCGCTTCATGTGAGCTTCCCCCGTTTGTTACTCCCTCCGCACCTTTCCACCCTGTTACTCTGTATTGCATCAGTGGATGTGTGGCTCTTCTGTGCTTTATCTGTGTGTGTTTCATCTAGATTTAAGCTCTGTGAGGCTCAGGACCAGGTCTTTTGCTGCTTTTACACTCTTCCCCTGCACACTCACCCACAGAGACGATGGTGGTGCTTTTCATAGAGTAGACTCTCAGTGAAACTTGTGGATTGACCAGACAGGACATTGAACATCATTTACCATTTTAGAAGAGAATTTAACCATTTCCCCTTCCCCTAGTAAGTCAGTTTCTTGTTTTTTACTGGGACTAACTATAAGGAACTGACTCTCTTTATAGAGTTAGTTACTCTGGGTAAAAGAGAACACAACTTGAAGGTATATTCTTATATTTTCATACTTAGGTCAAACCTTTGTAAGTTTGAATAATGGGCTGATAAAACTTTATCCCATAGGGGTTGAGGATTCTATGCCACCATTTTCATTCTGGGAATAGTGTATAAAAGGGATGGTGGGGGTGGGGAATCATGTCTCCTGTGGCGTTTATTACTTCCTCCCTCCTGTACTCATTTTGTCTTAATTCTTTCCCCTTGTTTTGTGGATTTAAATAATTTGGTCCTTGTCTTTTTCCTTTTGTCTCTTGTTTGGTCTCCTTCAGGTTATACTGTAGAGATGACTTGTAGGAAATTTAGTTCAATTCTACAGACATTTATTAAGTGGCTACCATATGTAAGGTACAGTACTAGGTCCTGGGGATACGATATAGTCCTGGTTCTGAAGGGATTTACAGACGAATGCTGGGTAGGAAGGTGGGGACAAAACATGTACAGAAATAGATATATTACAAAATAGAATGTGATAAGAACAAAGGATAGTTCCATGTGAGTTCTATGAGAAATTTGCAGAAGGAGAGATCACGTTGAGCTGGAAGAATGGGAAAGGCTTAGTTGAAGTAATGTCAGAAGAACTGAACTTTGAAGGAAGAGAAGGGTTTCAGTAGGTTGACAGAAACGGAGGTAGTACCTACAAGTCATGGAGTCTGTGCAAGTATATAGAGGTAGGGAAAGTACAGGAAGGGATTGGGAAGCCCTTAGTAGTCCAGTTGGGCTTAAATTCAGAAGGCAAAAGGAAGAATAATGTGAAGTAAAGCTATAAATGTGGATTGGAGCTAGATTGCAGAAAACCTTGAATTTCATTTCTGAGCAGTGGTAGATTATTTTGGCAGCAATGTTTAGGATATATGGGAAAGCATTAGGGACCAGAAGTCAGAAGACCAAGCTTTTAAAACTATTTTAAAGCATGAAGTAATGAGGCTATGAATTTAGGACGTTTGCAGTGTGAGTGGATAGAGATAGATGAATACAAGAGATATTATGGAAGTAGAATTGAAGTAATTGGCAATTTATTATATATTGGGAAAAGGAGGGGAGGAGTAAAGGTACCTTAAACATTTTGGAGCCCGAGTGACTTGGATATCAG
This sequence comes from Petaurus breviceps papuanus, assembly GCF_028583685.1. Lineage (NCBI taxonomy): Eukaryota > Metazoa > Chordata > Mammalia > Diprotodontia > Petauridae > Petaurus > Petaurus breviceps. Next base: position 233,057 of record NW_027186304.1, read on the forward strand.
TACTATCATTAACAGAAGCAGGAAGTTGGGAGGAGAAAGTTTTTTTGGGGGAAAACATAGATTGAAGCTCTGGTTTGATATTCAAGCAGAGATAACTATCCGTGCGGTTGGAAATGTAGTAGTGGAAGTCAAGGAAGAGATCAGGGTTGGTTACATAATCTAGGGAATCTTCTGCATGGAGGGAATTAAACCATGAGAGTGTGTGAGAATAGTGAGGAAAAGAGTTAAACTTTTAACTATCTCATTATACCGTTAATGATGATGATTACTGGGGAAATTAACTGTTCATGTTAAAGTTGGATTGTTTTTAACTTTCTTTTCTCTTTGTAAAGATTACTGATTAAACTTTATTTTGAAAAGGCCATAAATATTTTCAGTGTTAATCTCATATGTGTGTATATGTATATTATTAGATAGATACATCTATATCTATCTGTCTATCTATATCTAGCATCTTGTTCCTTCATAAGTGCCAGGACGTAGGTTAAATATTTATGAGTATCACTTATAATACAGTGTTTGTGTGAATTGTGGCTTTCCTGTATGTTAGTATAATATATGTCTTATTAAATAGTAATTCTGTATTAGCAGTAATAATACACTAATAGCATTGTACCAATCTTGTAGTAGTAAGAAACAGCATTTATTTGCAAGATTTATGTACCAATTTCTTTAAGAAGACCTCATAAAAATTAAAGTAGTCTGGGTGAAAAATGTATTCTTTGTAATTAACTTTCCAGAAAGAGAAGGAAATGGCTTTTGTTATGGCGAATCTTCATTTTCATCTACTGGTGGAGAGAAGCACTTTAGGCTCAGCCACTGTGTACGTACTGAATTCTTGTTTTTCATGTTTTGTACAGTAAATGTGAAAGAGAATCAGAGTTTTAAATCACCTAATGCTAAGGATCATTACAAAGATCTTCAAACAATTGGCACAGCCCAGTGACATGTTGCTGCTGAAGTTACTGGATTATTCATGAGCATATTTTCTTTATATATTTGGGTCTAAAAATGTGTCATGATTATGGATGATTAAAGGGGACACAACTTCTGTTATAGAAAGAAGTTGCTTTTCTCAGTCCCCTTTGCTGAGAGAATTCTTGCTTTCTTTCTCAGAAAAGATTTGTGATTTATACCTTTTATTGAATAGGACCTAATTTTTCTGAGTTGCAGTCTTTTTACCTAGTTTTAAGAAGTAGAGCTACCTTTGGCACATTTTTCTGCCCAAAGGTATTCTTTTGTTGCTCATCAGAATGCTGAGAAAGGGATGGAGTTGCCTTTAGATAGTCAAGAGTCCTGGGAGTATGTTTCTAAACACCATAGTTCAAATGTATTCACCTGGGGGGGGGGTTACCCATGCATATTCTGTGTCTTCTAGTTGCCCACAGAACTGATGCCTTCCAGTAGTTTGGAGAAATGAACATTTTAAAGGAATTAGCAAAGGCTATGTCATTTTAAATCTCATGGAGTTATAATGTTGAGAATTACTGGGAAGCCTGTTGTCTTTTTATAGTAGATGGGGGGGAGGTATGTGTGTGTTTTTAAAAAATAAAGTTATAGAACCCTAAATCTTAAGGACCCAAAGTTGGCTTTGTGTTTTTACCTTTGATAGTGTTTGTTGAGTTACATGTTCGTGTGTATTTTTTTTTTAAAGCCCTTATGTGCTGCCGCCTCACACTCCTTTTCTGGATGACATTGACCAACAGTATGGACTACATGGTTATCAGCTCCATGTTGACATGCACAGTGGTGGAAGTTCCTACCTTTGTGGTACCTTTCGTAATCTCTTCAGCAGGAAAGGTGAAGTTGATTGAATTTTAATTTTTATTTTACATTTTTGAAGTAGGAGGGTCTGGTGAACAAAGGTATTAATTAGCAGTTTTTAGGCCCTGTCAAACAGCTATCCGCTTCTCTTTACACATGGCACCTTTCCCCTTCTGTGACACCTTTTCCCTTCTTAGCTGTAACCGGTATATCTTACATGCCCAGGATGTGTGCTGTTTGTTTCTGCGTTCCTCTTTGCCTCTTCTTAGCATCATAACTGTCCCCAACATGGCAGCCATTGTATCATCTTCCCACTGGGTGCTTGTACTGTGTTCAAAGCCTTCTCTTCTCCTGATCTCTTCAATTCCTTGTTGGTAAGGGAACAGTAGAAAGAAATTTTGGCAAGAGGGATGTTGGGGAGAAGCCTCATCTTCTGACTGTGCTTCTTCCTTTTTGGCCTACAGCCTCCTTCAGCCTTTTAAACCTGGGCTGACTCTACTTAGTATTTAGTGCCAAAGTGCTTCCTGACTATGGGATAGGCCCTAGAGCCTAGGCTGTGCAAATCAGTTATAATTCCTGCAATGGCTGGTGGATATGTGTATAGCATAATGATGGGGGAAGAGGACAGGACCTATGTAAAATAGGAATAAGAAGAGACTGGTGCTGTGTTTTCTTATTTATTACATCTGAACCAAGCCAAAGCCAAAGCTAAGCTTGGGTCCATAGCCATACAAAGAGAAAGGGAAAGAAACTTGAGGTGAGGAGGAGAGGGGAAGGGAAAAACTAGGGAAATTTTGGTGATTAAGTTATAGGGAAAGAGCAAATAAGAGCACTGGGTGAAGTTAAGACAGAAGAAAGAGAATGGGGTGGGAGGGGAGCAAGGAGAGGGATGGATGTTGTGGCTAGGAATAGAGGGAGCTGGTAGACATGCTTAGGTAGAGTGGGTAAGGGCAGTAATAATTCAGAGGAGCTATGGTGAAGGATTCGATGACAACTCGCATTTACATCATGCTGTAGCATCCATCTTCTTCTGAAGCACCCTGCATATACCACCAGTGGGGAGACCACTTGAAGCTACTTCTCCTGACCAAATATCCCCAGTTTGTTTAACTGATTTATCACATGGCGTGCTCTCAGGGCCTTCTACTGTTCTGGTTGTCCTCTGAATATTTGCAAGCATATTTATGTCTTCCCTAAAATGTGGTACTTAGACTAGAGTCAGTTATTTCCATGTAAAGTCTAAACAATGATCGCTCTATTGAATCTTCAGGTTCCTTGGTTCTGGGTATTATGCTTCTCTCCATTCAGTCTAAGATCATGTGTTTAATTTATATCACTAGCAATTTGCTAAATGCTGAGATCTTTTCTAGATGCACTCTCCTATCTAGTCATATGACTCTCAACTTTATATTTGAAAAGTTGATTTTTGAACTTGAGTATAGGTTTCATTCCTAATTAATTTCATACTACTATATTTCTTACAATATTCTAAGAGACCCTCACGATTTTTTTGGATCCTCCCTGTCATTCATTGTGTCAGCTATTTCTTCTGGTTCTGTGTCATCTGCAAATTTCATAAGCATTCTGCTTATATCTTTATGCAAGACATTGACAGAAACGTTAAGTAGAATAGATCCTTGGGGTGCTCTGCTAAACACCTTTTTCCTAGTTAATATAGAGTGATTAATGTCTACTCTTACAATCTAGCCTTTTTGCTAGTTCCAAATCTATATAACTATGTAACATCAGAAGACATTAAATTAGTGTGATATGACCTGTTCTTGGTGAAGTCATGCTGGTCTTTGGTGATTATTGCTTGCTTCCTTTGGAAATGGTTACTAAGTTCCTATTTAATAGTATGTTAGAGAATTTTGCTAGGAAGAAAAATCAAGCTTACTGGCTTATGCTTTGCCGACTCTTCTCATATAATCACAGAATTTCAGTTGAAAGGTACTTAAATGGCCATCCATTCCAACCCATCACTGAAAGGAATCCCTTAGCTTTAGCATACCTTACAAGTTGTCACTCATCCTCTGCTTGAAGACATTTAGTGAAAGGGAACCCACTACCAATTAAGATAGTCTGTCTCACTCTTGGACGACCAAATTTTTCCTGAAATCTTACCCACATTTCCATATTTGTAATTTCAGCCAATTTGGCCTGGTTCTGTCCTCCAAAAAGATGGTTTATTTCTAATAAAAAAAAGTAAATCACTTGCCCTGCTCTAGTCCTACAGCATTTCCCATGTTCTCTGTGATCTTTCTGATCATAATATCCTGTCTTTCTAGCTTTTCTCTCTTTCCCACACTTCCTAAACCGATTCTTTCCCCTTACTACAATGACAAGGTGCTCCCCCTTTTCCTCATGCTTAGTCCATCACCTTTCCAAGTCCCTCCCTTTATGATCTTTTATGCTGTAGGAGTTAATCAGATCAGTTATACATCATCATCCCCTTTTCTTTCCCTTGCTTACTTGTTTTTCTGCTGTTGGTGCCTTTTTACCCCTCAATATTTCATTATTCACTATCCGGTTCTTACTCATAGGATTACAAACCTAGAACTCTATGGGATATCATAGTTCAGCGTCCTTACTTTACAGATGAAGAACTCAGAACTCAGCCTCGACTGAGAGGCCTGAGGAAGTTAAGTGACTTTCCAAAGGTCAAGTAGATATAGTAATTATGAGGAGTGTCCTCTAAGTATAGAGTCAAATCTTTTTACAGTGTTCTGCCCTCTATTTTCTGTGTTGCTGTAGGAAATCATACAATCATGCTAGCTGGGTCCTTACAGATTTATGTTACATAATTTTAACTAGGCCTTCACTGATCCACAGTAATCTTTTATATTCTTCCCTAATTGACCTTCTGTCGTACCGCCCTTAGCCCCTGTTCCAAATTCCCAAAAGGAGGGAACATCTCTAACACATATCAGAGGAGGGACTTTTCTTATGCAAAACAGAAAACTGGGAAGGTATCTTTGGAGCTGATAGACCATTGCTCTGGTCTGGACACACTATTCCACTGTCATCTACTTGAAGAAAAGAAGGAAGGAAACAAGCATTTATTAAGCTCCTACTATATAACAGACATTGTGCTAAGCACTTTACAAATGTACTATTTGGTCTTCACCACAACCCTGCGAGGTAAGTGTTATTATTATTCCTATCGTATAGTTGAGGAAACCGAGGCAGGCCGAGGTTAAGTGACTTGCCCAGGGTCACATAGGCATTGTGAGACTGGTCTCAGGCTGGATTTGAACTCAAGCCTTCCTGACTCCAGGTCCAGCATTCAGTCCACTGTGCTACCTCGCTTCCTAAAAAGTCATGCTTTAAGTAAAACACTTTTAGTAAGTAAATCTTATGCCTATGTTTTCCCTTCTTCTTTATAATTCAGAAAGAAGATTGCTCCTTTGACCTCTTGCTACACTTCGCTTGCCACATCCTAACTCTGAAGTAGTGCCTCCCCTCCTCACACACTGAAATGCAACTCACAGAAATCTCTTAACCTTGCTGATTGGCTGTTTTAGAGATTCACGTATTGCTCCATCGTCAGAACCGTCAGGTTCCAGCATAGGCTCCCTGTCTCAGTTCCCATAGAAGTATTTCACACTCATCTTTCCTACTCGAGCCCTGTTCCCTCTCCTTTTACGTTCTTATCTCTTTTCTGAAAAAATGGAGGCCATTGGACGTGAACATTCTCTTCATCTCAAAACGCTGAGATATCTCCCACTCTTTATTGGTTTCCCTCAGTCTCTGAAAAGAGAGAGTCTTTTTCCTTGCCAAGGCCAGCCCTTCTCTATGGACATTTGATTCCTGATTCCATTTCTTACCATTTTTTCCAATAGAGTGCATCCTCATCCCTCCTTTTTCTTGAGTCTTCAGCCTTTCTCTATCTACTAATTCCTTTCTGTTGCCTTCAGACATGTCCAAGTCTTTGCCATCTTTAAAAATAAAACAAAAACTTTATTAGCCCTCAGAATCCCTTCAAGATATCATCTCCTCTCTGTCCTCACTTTCATAGCCAAAGTAATTGAAAAACAGCAACTATACTCACTGTCTCAGCTTGTTTCGCTCCCACTCTTCAACATTTAGCTTCCTGGCTTCTAATCTCATCAATTCAACCAAAACTGCTCTCTCCAAAGTTACTAGTGATCTCTTATTTGCCAAATCTGATAAATTTTTCCCAGACCATCTTCTAACTCCCTTTCTCCTGCATTTGATATTACTAACTACACTCTCTCTCCTGAGTTTTTGTGACATTGTTCTTTGCCTACCTTCCTGATCACTCCTTCTTAGTTTTTTTTTGTTGGTTCATTGTTTGTAATATTTGCATTATCCTGGTCTTTCCCCTTGCTCTACATATCAAATAAATCACTCAATCTTTTTGTTTTTGTCTTTACAAAATCTCTTAAATCTTACCTCTTCCTTCTAATTAAGATAGCTGCCACTTTAGTGCAGGTTTTGTCTCTTGCCTAGTTCCTAATTGGATTTTCTGCCTCAAGTCTCTCCCCACTCCAGTTCATCTGACACATTGCTGTTAAAGTAATTTTCTTTAAATGCAGATCTGACCACGTACCTCTCCTACTCATTCAACTTAAGTGATTTCTTGTTACCTCTAGGATAAAGTACAAAATTCTCTGTTTAGCTTTTAAAACATATTACAACCAGGCCCCAACCTATCTTTCAAGTCTCTTTAGATCATTAGTCCCTTCCTGCACTCTGTAAATCCATCTCTTTTCTGTTGTTTGCATTGGTCATCCCATGTACCTAGAATATATTGTGTCCTTCCCTTGCCTTGTAAAGTCCCCTTTTCCCTTTTAGTTACTGTCTGAGCACCATAATCTTCACGAAATCTTTCTTGATTTCAACTACTAGTGCCCTGCTTCCTAAAATACTTCATATATATTTGTATTTATTTATTTATTTATTGTTAATTTATGCTGAATAGATTTTAATATGTGCTTCCCCATTAGAATATAGACTTCTTTCAAATAGGGCATTTATTATACTTGCATCCGCAACAGCAGCCAGTTCGTCAATGAACATTGATTAAATTCCTATTATGTGTTAGGTACTCTAGGCACTGGAGACGCAAAGAAGGGCTTTGACAGTCCCTGCTTTCCAGGAGTTTATAGCCCACCGTGTCTGACACTTAGACATTTAATAAATACTTGTTGACTTATTGATAATTACTTGTTTGGAGGATCTTTTGATTAAATGAAGGACTTAAAATGGATAAGAGAAACCAAATCTTTTCCTCATTTTTAAATTCAAGCAACCTTCATTCCAGTTGCTGTAGTAAATAGATTTAATTTAATCTCACCTCCTTTTTATTGCCAAACTCCTATAAAAAGTTTCTGGTTAATATTTGCTTACTTCTCAATCATAGGATCATAGGTTTAGACCTGGAAGGGAACTCAGAGGTCACTAAATCCAACTCCTTTAGTTTTACACGTGTAACTGAGATCCAGAGATGGAAAGTGACTTACCCACAGTTACACAGTTAACAGTTTCCAACACATGAATCAGACCTAGGGCTTCCTAGTTTCAAGTCTGGTGCTCTCACTAGTACACCACAATGCATCTTTTCCCTTATGATCAGGTTTCTGATACAGCCTCCCTTCCCTAAAGCACACTCTTTCCACAGGATTTTGTTGATGTCTTAACTGTTGTTAAATCCACTGGCCTTTCCTTAGTCATTGTACTTACTGACCTTTCTACTGTTGCAGACATCTGCCTTCCTGGCTTTCTACTATTTTTTTCTCATTCTCATACGTGTCTGACAGCTATTCCTCTGTCTTCTTTGCTGGCCCACCATCTATCTCCTACTCTTAATCATGAGTATTCTTCAACGTTCTATCTTTTCTACCTTTACACTCTATAAATGATTTTTAGTAGCTTACTTTTTATCACCTAAATTGATGGATACAACCCTAATGTCTTTGCTGTATCACCAAGCTGCTTATGGAGCTTCTCTAGCTGAATGTCCATTGAGCATCTTAGACTTAAAGTTCCCAAAGTTCAGCTCAGCATCTTCATCCTCCTCTTTCCCCTGCCTTTAGCAACTGAGGGAAGCATTGTCAAGTTTGCAACTCACAGGAGTGTCACTTCATTTCTGGGTTTCATTATCAGTTACCTGGAGTATTGTAATAGTTCCTTAATTGGCTCCACTGCTTATAGCCTCTCCCTTTTGCAGTCCATCCTTCACTCAGATGCTGAAGTAATTTTCATAAGGTACAGGTTTGATCATGTCACTCCCTTGTTCAGTACCATGAGTGTTTATTTGCTTTAATGAGCTCTGTGAAAAAATACGAACTCCTGAGCCTGACTTATAAGGCATCCATCTTACAATCTGACTCCTCCCTGCCTTTCCAACTTTATCTTATATTACACTGTTATTAACAAATTTTACCACCAATTTTTCCCTTAAGTCAACTCCACATTCATCTCCTTTGCATTTGAATACATTGTACCTGTTATTTAGAATACTTTCCTTACTTGTCTGTAGCTCTCAAATTCTGTAGCTTCCATTAAGGTTCAGTTCCAGTGCAATCACTTGTGTGAAGCCTTCCCTCATCTGTCTAGTTGTTAAATGTTCTTCACCTTCTCAGATTACATTGTATTTATCTCTAGTGGAATGTTAGCTTCTTGAGAACAAGGACTATTTATTTTTATCTTCCTATTCAGGTAGCTCACACTGCTTTGCACATAGGTGATTGTCCAATGACCATTAAATTGAAGTTAATAATTTGCCTGGGAATTGCATAGTAACTTCTAACCAAGCTGTATGCTGTTTAACGTTTGACCTTTTTCTATATTTGTCAATGTGCATTGTTTCCTGACTGGGAAGATGTGTTCTCCTCTATGCACAAGTATATATCTTTCTCTTAGACTTCAAATTTCTCAAGATTAAGGGGCTGGCTTGTTTCCTTAATTTGCAGTTTCATTTATAGATAAGTGAGTGTTTAAGAAAGATTGGTTAGAAAACCAGTGAGATGTTGTTAGGAGGATTGAGAGGACTTCAACGTAATTAAATGAAACGAGGTGGCTTTTTATTCAACCAGGAGCCTTTTAAAAAACAATAATTGAAAGAAAAAATTAAAGAAATTGACCCCAGACTTCAGCCTAATTTGGTGTCAGAATTCAAAATATATTTCCTTGTAATACCATTTGACTCTTGTGAGAATTCAGCAGAGGGCACTATTGCTATCAGACTTTTAAAAGCAACTAGTGTCCTACAGTTTTTGACTAAATCTCATGTGGTCTTGTATATATTTAGTATTTAGTAACCTGCTGTGTCATTTCTTTTGATGAGTTCAGCATTCTGCATAATGTCCCGTTCCCTCTTCCCCTCCCCCCCTGCCCCCAACAGTGCTTTGTCGTGGCATTCATCCTTAGAATTTACACTGTTGTTTTCTGTTCCTCTATTAGCTAAAATAGGGTCTTGTCAGGGGTGGCTAGGTGGTGCAGTGAATAGAGCACCAGCCCTGGAGTCAGGACGACCTGAGTTCAAAACCAGCCTCAGACATGTAACACACACAAAAAACTAGCCGTGTGACCTTGGACAAGTCACTTAACCCCAGTTGCCTTCCAAAAAAAGCAAAAAATAAAAATAAAATAGGGTCTTGCCTAAATGATTGATTTTATGATAGTGACCCTTTGAGCTCTATTCTTTTTTGTTCTCTTAGGGAACAAACATAGGTCTGCATAGAACAATAAACAATAATGAACCAAATTTCTATAGTTAAAAAAAAAAAAAGTTTTGCCAGGCATTTTCCCCACGCTTTAGTGAAGTAGAACAACTATTATTTTTATACTGTTGATGTTGTTTTCAGTCACGTCCAATTCTTTGTGAATGCAATTGGGATTTTCTTGGCAAAGATGCAAGAGTAGTTTGTAGAAAGTGTCTGAAGCCGGACTTGAGCTCACGAAGATGAGTCTTCTTTATTCCAAGCCCATTGTGCCATCCAGTTGCTCAGCAGAGAGGTTATGGCCACATGGCTAATAATGTGCCAGTGATGGAGAAGAAAAGTAACATGTGGGAAACAGCAGGTATAGAGTAAAATTACTTCATAGGATGAGGGGAATCAACAGAACAATAGATAGAAAGACAATACGGAATATGGGGGCATTAGTTCTGAGAAAGGAAAAATGGTATAGAGATGAGGAAGGGGAAGGTTGACGTTTTTCTTTTTCTTTTTGGTCTTCAAGGAGCACATTTTAAAAGGCTGACTTTGGTCAGCCTTTAAGACAGCAGCTTTGCGGCTCAGAATAGAGTGTTGGACCTGGAGTTCAGAAGACCAGCATTCAGATACATACAGTCTGACACCTACTAGTTGTGAGACCTTGTATAAGTCAATTAACCTTTAAAATGTGGATGATAATAACATTTGTTTTCTAGGTTTTTGTGAGGACAAAATGACATATTTATGAAGTTCTTTTCAAACCATAAAGTGCTATTTAAATGCTAGTTGTTGTTGTTATAGGCTAGAGACAGCATGGTACAACAGAAGGGATAATTTATTTGGAGCAAGAGGATCTAGGTTCAAATCTTATCTTGGTTAGCACTTTTGTCACTTTGGGCAAGTCACTTAATCTCTCTGGGTCTTAGGTTTCTCATTGGTAAAATGAGAGGGCTGAATTAGGTGGGCTCTTAAGTCCTTTCCAATTCTAAATCTATCATCCTATGATCTTCCTTTTCTTCTGTTTTTGATGTGCTAGAGCTAGACCATTGGAACACTTCACAGTTTCTAAAATGGCTAGGCTCAGATGACAGTACTTAAGAGAACATGCTTTTTAAAAAAAAACACAGTAGAATCTGGGTTATTTATTTTATGGTTCCTTTTTTCTAGCATTTTGTTTTTGAATAAAGATCCTGAGGATGAATATAAAGAGAACATAGTCCCTTTTTCTTTTTTGAGGGGGTAAGAGAGAGAGAAAATTTTTCAGGAGAAAAATTGATAGTCTTAACTTACAGAGTCCTTGTTTCCTGTTCTTGCCAAATGAGCTCAAACTTGACTAGTAGACAGTGTAAATATGTATTCTCACCTGTTTGTGTGTTCCATATTTTATTATTTAGCTGTATGTTACTCTCTTAGAGATACCAGGGCTACATAGCCTTTGGGAAACAGAGAACATGTCTTTCTGAATTATTCAGCATAGCACTTGTGTGTGGTACTTGATTAGTAAATGCTATTCAATGATAATGCTATAGCCTAATATGTTTTTTTTCCCTAATTCCATTAACAATTGATATATTTTTAGGAAGAGTTGATTTGTGTTTAGTTAGGGAATTTTAGCTAATAAACTTCATTCTTATCTACCTTGTTTCTCCCTACTGTTTATTATCACTTTTTTTTCTTTTTAACTTCATTTTTAACAGTTTCTTTTTTTTCCACTTATTTTATGGAAAATAAAACCCCCTCCCCCTAGTTGGAAGTGTTAACGAGGCTAAATTAATTGTGGATATTTTGTAGTTAATTGCTATGGCTCCTTTTGATGAAAGAATAAAAACGAGAGGATAATGCTTTGTAAAAAATGGACCTGGACATTAGTTATGGCTTGTTTGGTTCTTGAAGAGGACCAGAATGAGATCACAGTGCTGGCGGTAAAGGTACAGTACATCCAGCTGTGGCCGATCAGACCAATATGAGATGTGGGAGGCTCGTCTGCAGCTCAGGTGCAAATAGTCCACATGAACATTTGGAATAGAGATGCTTCTCAATGGATACATCTAGTTATGGCTAATGTAAATTTGAAGGAAAATTATAAGCCCTAGTGGGTAACCCTGTTTCACTATTGCTATAAATTTTTAGGCTAGGAGAGACTGCAATAGACAGTGATCTCTTTCAATGTAAGTCTGATTCAGTTAACTACTTTTGGATGTTGGATTGGAATTCAGTTTTTGACACAGCATCAGCATCTTATTATTTTCTCATGACTGTTGATTTTATCAGCCAGTTGTCCTTGAACAAATGGGTTATATTTTAACTACCTCCTTTTATATTTGAGAAGAGATGCAGTATTTTCTCATGACTGCCTGTAAATCTTGCTTTTTTTTTGGAGGGGGGGAAGGCAGGGCAATTGGGGTTAAGTGACTTGCCCAAGGTCACATGGCTAGTTTTTGTGTTAAGTGTTTGAGGCCAGATTTGAACTCAGGTCCTCCTGACTCCAGGGCCAGTCCTCTATTCACTGCGCCACCTAGTCACACCCCCCTCCCCCAATCTTGCATTTTTATTGGATATCTAGTGAAAAAAAAAGATCAATCAGAGGTCCTGGTTTCAGATCCTGGTTCTCTTATTTATTAACTGTCTGATCATGGGCAAATTGCTTAACTCTTCTCAGTTTTTACGATAAATAGGTTGTGCTAGATATCTAAGGTTCCTTCTAGGTCTGAGTCCTGTGATTTTAGGGAAAATGTCTAGTGCTTTGAAATGCTGTCTTACTTACGTTTGTATATATTTCATATTAGTTTTAGTAAATGTGGAGTATTCTTTATTTCTTGCATTTAAAATTTTTGTGGATAACTAAAAAAAAATCACTTCTTTCTGGGAGGGAACATCTGGATAATCACCCTTATTTCTGAATACTTTACTTTCTTCTCTCCTACCTAGCAAGCCATCCTTTATAACAAAGAATAAAGAAAAGGGAGGGAAAAAAACGTTCACTGGAACTAAGCAGCATATAAACCAAGTTTGACAGTATATGTAGTGGGCCAACTGAAAGGAATTGGAAGAGGAGGTCATCTACTATTTTGGCTGAGCTTGATTATTATACTTATACAGCATTCAGTTTCACTATTTTTGTTCTTTCCATTTACAATGTCATAATTTTATGTACACACATGTGTGCATGTGTGTATCAGCTAGGTGGTACATTGGATAGAGTGCCAGGCCTAGAGTGAGGAAGGTTCTTCTTGAGTTGAAATATGACCTCAGACACCTACTAGCCAGGTGACCTTGCGCAAGTCAGTTAGCTTTGCCTTAGTTTTCTTATCTGTGAAATGAACTGGAGATGGTAAATCACTCTGGCATCTTTGCCAAGAAAACCCCAAATGGGGTCACAAAGAGTCGGACACAACTGAAAACGAACAATGACATAAACACACGTGTGTGTACACATGCAGTTTTTTTCTCTTTTAACTTCTTTTGACATCAGTTTATATGAATCATTCCGTGATCCTGGATTGTTCATTTCTTTACATTATAATCATAACAATTCTTTGGGCTACCTGCCAACTTTTACTTATAGGTTGAATTCTCTGTGGAATGACTGCCCCAGGTTCATGTTACTCTCTGGCTCCAAACTCCTAATACTGTAGTTCCCTTGAACTCCTCCAAATTGGATCTTCATATCAGATTTCTCAGATAAGGGTTTGGTATCCCAGATATGTACTAAATCACAAATGGGTGTACACATATGTACACACGTGCATGTATATACACATACATATATACATATCTGTTTGTATGTAGTCAGCAAACATTCAGGGCTTATGTGTCAGGCATGACATTAGGCATTGGGGAAACAAGGAAATGCAAGAGACAGTGCCTGCAAGGAGTTCAGTCTACTGGGGAGACAACATGCAAACAACTGTGTACAGAAAAACTAGCCTCGGACTAAATTGGAGACAGTCACCAGAGGGAAGACAGAAGTAAAGGGGAACAGAAAAGGCTTCCTTAGAAGATGGGAGATTAGCTGGGATTTGCAGGAAATCAGGGAAGCCAGAGGAGATGAGAGTGATGGTTACAGACATGAGGGAGAGTCAGTGGAAATGTCCAAATGATGGAAGGAGATTTGTCTTGTTCCAGGGACAGTAAGAAAACCTTTGTCGCTGGATCACACGGTATGTCTGTGTGGGGAATAGAACATTTAAGAGGACTGGAAATACAAATACATAGGTTATGAAGGACTTTGAAAACCAAACAAAAGATTTAACATTAAATCCTGGAGGTGATAGGGAGTCACAGGAGTTTTTGGAGTGATTGTAGTCAGACCTTCTCTTTAGGAAGATCACTTTGGGAACTGAAAGGAGGATGGGCTGGAGTGGGGAGAGATTCATGGCAAGGATACCAGTTAGTAAAGTATCGCTGCAGTACTTCCCAGAATGCTGAGGACCCACACTAGGGTGATGATGGTGAAGAAGGAGAGAAGGTGGTGTGTGAGAGGAGAAGGCAAAATCAACAGACATGCTAGAATCCATTCCCTAACACATAAGTTGCCGAAAGATAGGACAGACATTTTTCAGAAGAAGAATGTCAAACTGTTAATAACCTGAATGAAGGTTCCAAGTCTAAGAAAAAATTTACATAAAACAACTAAGGTTTCACCTGATACCCAGTAAATTGGCAAAGATGACAAAAGATGGGAAAATTCAGTATTGGAGGAGTTGTAGGAAGATAGGCATTATTAATGCATTGTTAAAGCTGTGAATTAGTACAGTTAGTTTGGAATTATGCAAACAAAGTGACTAAAATGTCTGTAATTTGACCCAGAGATTCCACTGTTAGGCATATACCCCTAAGAAGTTATTGATTTTTTTAAAAAAAAAAAAGCTTCCAGATTCACTCAGATATTTATAGCAAGCACTTTGTGTAGTAATAAAGAACTAGAAAGGAATGAGATGCTCATCCATTGGGAAATGGCTGAGCAATCTGTGGTACATAAGTGTAATAGAATATTATTGTGCTATAAGAAATGAATATGACAAATGCAGAGAAGCATGGAAAGGCTTATAACTGATGAAAGAACAGTATAAACAACCATAATGTAAATGAGAAGAGCAACCATCACAAGATAATAGGTAGTGAATTTGTAAAATTATCAAAAGCAAGCATGGCCATGAGCTAAGACATACCTACTCCTTTCAGAGTTGGGAGATATGTAGATCTGGAACAATGGGTATATTTAAAAAAATTTTTAGATTCATGAATTGATTTTGCTGATTATTTTTTTCTTTTATTCTTTTTTCTCTTTAAAATTTTCTTTGTTATATGGGATGGTGTTTGAATACAGGGGGAAATTTTGGTGATGTTAAAAATAAAAAATTATTTTAAAAAAGTCTTTACTGAAATAGTAACATAAATACATAGATACAATCTCTCTCCCATAAACCTGGGATGTTTGGCTTGTCTTGGCTTTAAGCCTTTTGTCCCCTGTGCCACCGAGTCCTGATACCAGGTGCTTTCCTCTCTACAATTCAATTCCACAACTTCATGCCCTTTACCAGATGCTGCTGTGTGTTTTCACTTGTAATATGCTGTTGATAATTAGGAGACATAACTCATCTTTTCCCTAACATCTTTTGGAGAGGGTAGTTTACTATTTTAGTTGATTCAGAGTTAGCTAGAATGCTTTTTAGAGTCTACCTGGTGCATGGCTGATCCCAAACTAGTCAACTTTCATCCAAGGGCCAAAGCCCTATGTAATTCTCTTGGATCAAGGAGGTATTTCATGCTTTGTTGCAGGCTTTAGGACAGTGCTTGGCACATAATAAGTACTTAACAGATGTTGATTGACTTATTTAAGACAATTTGTTTTGTCAGTCTCTTATCGATGGAATTGATTTCTAATTCTTTTTTATTATGAAAAATGCTGCTATAAATATATTGGTGTATATAGTATTTCTTTGTTCATCTTGGGGTATGTTTTTAGAGAGAGGCTCTAAAAGGATGTGGACAGAAGTAGAGATATTCTTAATATTCACCATAAATTTAATAATGAATGCTTAGTCCGTGGTACCTCTTGGAATTTCAGTTAATTGAAGTTTTTATGTATCAGCTAGTCCAATCATTATATAGTCTTTATCAGAACTTAAAATTATTGTTGACAGTTCATTTCTAGTATTTTGAAATCTGGGAAGTTGAATTCAGCCAGAAATTCTTAGAACGATTTTCCTTAACTGTTACATTCCTTGGCAGACTAAACAGTTCTGAGCTGACAGAGATTCTGATCACTTGTTCAGAAATATGAAGACTAACACCTCTAGATGAATAATGCTGAAATAGGATTAATGTTTTTTTTAAGAGTTTTTATTACTGCAGCCTCACCTCTTAAGTTGGGTAAAGATATTTGGATAGCCAAACACTTTTTGATGTAGTCAGCTATCTTTACAGTTGAAGGGGCAATATTAATTTAAAAATAATCACAGCGTAACATATTCTGATGTTTTATAGTATTATAGCTTTATAGAATTTTGTTACACATGAATAAATAGAATATATTCCTAAAGGCATTCAGCAAAACATTTTAACTTCCTACTGTGTGTAGGTATCAGAATTTCCTGGCTTCTTCACTTTATACATTATTTAATGACTTTGAACCCTGAACCAGATGTATTAGAATAATAGTTCATAAGCAAAAAACACAGAACTGTTGCATACTAAATAAGACACAAATATTTCTTCTGTAGTTCAGTATCTTCAACGTTACTTTTCAAATATGGGAGAAAGAAATTTATTATTGTTAACCTTGTACACAACTTCTTGATATGAATATGCAATCAGCTTTTGCATGTTAAAAGATTAAAAAGACTTGATACCTCCCCACCCCCAACATTTCCTGTTTTCCCTGAGCCTCCTGGACTATTTGATAAGGGATTTTTAAAATTAAACAAATAGGAAAAAACCTCATAAATATACCTAAGTTAGGTGACCATATTATGTCTACCTGGCTGTATTCAATTCCACTTAATAATCATCTACGGTATATAGAGTATTTTATCAAGTATCAAGGGAGATTTCAAAGTTTCAATAAGATACAATTCCTGTCACAGCTTACTATCTAAACGACAGCTGTGATGCAGGGTATCTCAAATGTATTAGTTTTTAAGCCATTGGAACTTACAACTTCACTAAGATGCTTTAGGACACCTTTTCTATACTTATTGGCTGAGCAAGTAAGTTTCTATTTTTTTATGTAGTTCTGAGTTGTATAAACTCATACAGAAATATTTAGAGGAAATGAATTTTTAAGGGAGTTTCATAAGAATTCTTTTTAGATAGTTACATTTAAGAGAGACAGATTCTATTTTCATTTGACCCCAGCAGAATAACATATTACACAGGCTTTCCCTCATGTTGGTTTTGCTTTTGCTTTAGAGTTTTTGATTATGTCTTATACTTAGTATGACTTGCTGTTACCAACTTTTGATTTTAAATCTAGACAATTTTTGTATTTTGAAAAAAAAATTTTGGTTGTTAACAGGTACATATTTTCTACCAAAAAATCTTTATCTTCTTTCTATGAATTTGTGCTTTCAGTATATCAATTAATAACTCTCAGTTATGGTTTTTATTGTATCATGTCATGCAAAACAAAGTTTAGGGTAGAAGAAATACAAGTGTCATTCTTTTAACATTTTTATTTATTTATTTTTTAGTTTTCCGCATTCATTTCCACAAGATTTTGAGTTACAAATTTTCTCTCCATCTCTCCCCTACTCCCACCCCAAGCTGGTAAGCATACTGAATACCCCTGCCCTCAATCTGCCTTCTCTTATGTCCCCCTCTATTCCCCACACTTACTATCTTGTAGGGCAAGATGGGTTTCTCTATCCCATGTATATCTTATTTCCTGGTTGCATGTAAATATGATTTTTAACATTGTTTTTAAAACTTTGAGTTCCAGATATTCTCTGTTTTTCCATCCTCACACACCCTACCACTGGGAAGATAAGCAATTCAATATAGGTTATACATGTGTGGTTATGCAAAACATTTCCATAGTAGTCATGTTGTGAAAGACTAACTATATTTCCCTCCATCCTATCTCGCCCCCCATTTATTTCATTTTCTCCTTTGACTTTGTCCCTTTTCAAAAGTGTTTGCTTCTAACTACTTTCTCCCTCAGTCCGCTCTCCCTTCTATCATTCTCCTTCTTATCCCCTTTCCCCCTACTTTCCTGTAGGATAAGATACCCAATTGAGTGTATATGTTATTCCCTCTGTTTAGGCTAAATCCAATGAGAGTAAGGTTGACTCATTCCCTTTCACCTTCCTGCTCTCTCCCTCCATTGTAATAGCTTTCTCTTGTGTCTTTTATGTGAGATAATTTACCCTATTCTCTTTCCTTTTCTCCTTCTCCAATATATTCTTCTCTCACCTCTTAATTGTATTTTTTAGATATCATCCCCTCATATCAACTCATTCTGTGCCCTCTGTCTATGTGTACATGTGTGCACATATATAAACACACACACACATATATATATATACACACCCACCCACACACACTTATATGTACATATATAGGTATACATTTTTTGTGTGTTTGTGAACACACACACATTCCCTTCAACTATCCTCATAGTGAGGAAAGTCTCATGAGTTACAAATAATGTCTTTCCCTGTAGGAATGTAAGTAATTCAACTTTTATAATCTCCTTATTATTTCTCTTTCCTGTTTCCCTTTTCGTGCTTCTCTTGCTTCTTGTATTTGAAAGTCACATTTTCTGTTCAGCTCTGATCTTTTCATCAAGAATTCTTGAAAGTCCTCTATTTCATTGAATTTCCATATTTTCCCCTGAAGTATTATACTCAGTTTTGCTGGGTAGGTGATTCTTGGTTTTAATCCTAGCTCCTTTGACCTCCAGAAAATCATATTCCAAGCCCTTTGATCCCTTAACGTAGAAGCTGCTAGGTCTTGTGTTATCCTGATTGTGTTTCCACAATACTCAAATTGTTTCTTTCTGACTGCTTGCAGTATTTTCTCCTTGACCTGGGAACTCTGGAATTTGACCGTAATATTCCTAGGAGTTTTCTTTTTGGGATCTTTTTCAAGAGACGATTGGTGGATTCATTCAATTTCTATTTTGCCTTATGGTTCTAGAATATTAAGGCAGTTTTCCTTGATAAGTTCTTGAAGGATAATGTCTAGGCTATTCTTTTGATCATGGCTTTCAGGTAGGCCAATAATTTTTAAATGCTGTCTCCTGGATCTATTTTCCAGGTCAGTGGTTTTTCCAATGAGATATTTAACATTGTCTTCTATTTTTTCATTCGCTTGGATCTGTTTTATAGCATCTTAATTTCTCATAAAGCCATTAGCTTCCATTTGCTCCAATCTAATTTTGAAGGAATTATTTTCGCCAATTTGGCTTTTTAAGGCATTCTTCTCCTTGTTAGCTTTATGGGCTTCTTTTGCCATTTGAATTAGTCCATTTTTTAAGGTGTTGTTTTCTTCAGTATTTTTTTTTATCTCTTTTTAGCAGACTGTTGACTCGCTTTTTGTGATTTTCTCACTTTTCCCAATTTTTCCTCTACTTCTCTTGATTTTCAAAATCCTTCTTGAGCTCCTCCGTGTCCTGTGACCAATTTGTATTTTTCTTGGAGAGGCTTTTGATGCAGGAGTTTTGACTTGGTTGTCTTCTTCTGTTTCTATGTTTTGATTGTCTTTGTCATCAAACAGTAATTCTATAGTTTGATTTTGTTTCTTCTGTTTGTTCATCTTGCCAGTCAGTTACTTGACTTTTGAGTTCTATGCCACAGTAGAACTCTGCTTCTGGACCTGAGAGAGCTGCAACCCAAATTTCTGGGGTTTTGTGCAGCTGTTGTCAGAGCTTCTTCCAGGCACCTGCCTCAGAACTGTGAGGATGACTGCCTCTCCACAGCCTCAACAAGTTCTACCATGCTAATGTTCCTCACGCCAGGACTGCTACCCAAGACTGCGACACAGATCCAAGTTGGGCAAAGCAAGAGAATCCTGCCTCAGCTCCAGCAAAGAGATTCCTACAAATGCCCTCTGGTCAGCCCCTTGCTCCTCCCACCATCTGTAGGCCTAGAGCTTTGGAAGCAACCACTGCCCCGGGGGCAGAGGCTAGACTATGCGCTTTTCTCACCCAGTTTCAAAAGAGTTTCTCCATTGATCTTTCTTTTTTGGAGTTCATGGATTGAGAAGTCTGGAAAGTGCCACAGCTGCCAGTGGTTCACTCTCCTGAAGTCTGTGCCAGGGGTTTGCGATCTGTTCCCAGCCCATTGCAACAGACCCTTTCTGTCGGCCTGCCAGTCTGCCTTCAGCGGAAGGTTTGTTTCTCTTTGTCACTTTGTGGGTTCTGTAGCTCTAAAATGTGTTTAGAGGCATTCATCACAGCTATTGGAGGTGGTTGGAGTGGGAGCTCAAGCAAGTTCCTGCTCTTACTCTGCCATTTTGGCTCTGCCCTTCACAAGTGTCATTCTTGAGATAAGGCAAAAATGATTTCCTAGTTTTTAATTTTTCATTAGATGTAAAATCTTAGACTCATAGCTTACAAATTTGAAGAGACCTTGTAAATTGTCTAGCCCACAGGTATCAAACTTGTACCCTGTAATCCACATTGCTTCCTACAACTCATGAATGCAGCCTGAACCAGATTAAAAGCGACTTGCCCAAGGTCACACGGCTAATGTGTGTGTGTGTGTATGTGTGTGTGTGTGTGTGTGTGTGTGTGTGTGTGTTAAGTATATGAAGTTGGACTTGAACTCAGGTCCTCCTGACTCCAGGGCTGGTGCTATACTCACTGCACCACCTAACCGATCCTTTCAATTGTTTTTAAGAAAAGTTTGTGATCACTGAATCTGTAATTTTTCAGAACTTGCCTCTTTTTTTTTAAACCAATTATAGCAAAAACTAAGAGCAAATCTCTGTGCAAAGATCTCTTGCCATCTAAATTGTACTTTTGATCTCTTCTGTATAGGGACAGTGTAGCTAACTAAGCATTTTCTCTCTACTGCTAAGTATATCTCTTATTTAGGAAGTGGGATTGTTCAGATCATGGCTATGGATATCATTGTTGATGTAAGAGGATGTTGCTGTGTATGAATGATGTGTCTATCTAATTCTTGCTCCTGGTCTTTTTTGTATTTAAGGTAGAGGGAGAAAAATGAGGCTTTGATTTAATGGATATTGGAAGCAGTTTTGTATTGCAATATAGGAATAAACCTATAGTTATTTAGTCAGTCGCCCTTTCTGTTTCTGCATAAGCATTTAGTTAGATTTCCATGATCATTTCGGTCTCATATCTTGTCTGTGAATTTTGAGAGTAACAGGACCTCAGAAGAGGAGAGAGGAAGTGATCTTATTTTTCAGAACTTTAATATAAAATGGATTAATTATGCTGTCAAACATTTTTAACCATTGGACTTATTAGAGGTGGTATACATCTAATTTGGTGTCATTTACTTTGTCTACCCTTCATTTTTCTCCTTTTATTCCTTTTCTCTGTAGGGAAAAAGCTGTTCCTTATATTTTTATTTCACTTGGAACTACCTTAAGAACTAATTGTAAAATATTGTGTCACACACACACACATCCCCCCCCCCCCTTTTTAAGGTTTGGTTTTTTTTTGTCAGGGTTCTTTGAACCATTTTTAACTGCTCATGGATGCATTGAATAGCATTGTGGAAGCCTACTTGTTTCAGGCACTATACCATAAGCTATACTTTCAAGGTTTTCCAAAAACCAGGGCTTGAGGCTTTGCCTCTTAAGGCAAGTTTCATAGAACATACATTCCTTCATTCTGCTTTTTTTTTTTAAAGCAATTGGGGTTAAGTTACTTGCTCAAGGTTACCTGGCCAGTTATTTTGTGTGGTTGCTAAGTATCTGAGGCCAGAACCGATCCCGGGTCTCCCGACTCCAAGGCCGGCACTCTTACTCACTGCGCCGCCTGGCTGCCCCTCCTTCATTCTACTTTTAAGGTATTCATGGTACTTTCTGTTTTATTTCTCTCTAAAGTTATTCCTCCACAACTTTAATTTGCATGGTACATTCATAAAATTCTGTTTGTTCATTCCCTCATTAATGTTGCCTTCATATTTGTTATATTGAATTATAAAAGATTCTTCTTTGTAGTTCAGGTATTTCTACTTGCACAAAATATTTTAGGCTTTGTACTACCTGTTCTCTCTCTTGCCTATCGACTCACATTAAATAAGTGGTAGACCATTACTTGGTGTATTTCCATAGATGATTAGGGGAAAAGGAAGAGAACCTTTATGTTCAAAAATGTTTATAGCAGCTCTCTTTGTGGTGGCAAAGAACTGGAAGTTGCAGGGATGCTCATCAATGGGGGAATGGCTGAGTAAGTTGTGGTCTATGATTATGATGGAATACTACAGGCTGTATTATTAAGGAATGATGAGCTCAGCGATCTTAGGAAAACATGGAAAGACGTGAAATAATGAAGAGTGAAATGAATAGAACCAAAAGAACATTGTATACAGCAACAGCAACAATTGTTTTAAGAACAACTTTGAGTGAATAAATTATTTTTATTATATAAATACTCAAATTAACTATAAAAGACATTTGAAGAAAGATACTATTTGCATCCAGAAAAAGAATTGATAAATAGAAGTGTGTTTAGAATAATTTTACACACACATACACTTACTCGCATCCCTCTATCTGTCTGTCTATCTTTTTAGCTCTCTGTCTATTCATATGTACCTATTTCTTTTTAATGTCCCATCTCTAGGGCAGGGGAAAGGAGGGTAGGAAAAAAATGTACACCATAATGTCGTTTTACATTTGAAAGGAATAGCAAGTTGTGCGTGGTAGTTTCATGTACAATCATCTTTTTAAAAATATTGTACTATGTTATAGAAATGATGAGGTGGTGGGACTTAGACCCCAAAAATCCTTAAGACCATGTCTCTGAAAGGAACTCAGCCCCTCCCCTCCTTGTGAGAAAATTTTCCCTTGTTGCAGGCCTGACTCAGTAATTCCCTTATTAGAGCAAACAGGGGTGTCTGGCCCAAGGATTTTTGTCCCTGACTGGCCTAAGGGCTCTTCCTCCCTCCAGATCCCCAAGGTCCATGTCTCTGACAACTCTCTCAGTGTCTGGTATACTCCCTATACTTTTGTATCCATAGCTCCCAAAGATACCTGGACCCTTAGATGACCTAATTAGCATTCCTGCATTTCTTTCCCATTCCAATTTTCTATATAAGCTCTAGATTCACCCCCACTGAGGTGCAAGCTCCTCAAAGGAACTTTGCCAGCTTCTGTTGGCTTCATAACAAACTGTCTCTTGACGGAAAGACGGCTTGAGTGTTTGAATTTATTCCAGGCAACTGTGCCCTGGCATTCTTGGGGACCCAGCACCCCAAACCACCATCCCCAACCTCTTTAAAATACTTGTTTTATTCAACATATATGTGGTAATGTAATAAAAAATAAAAGGGCAATTAACAAAAAAAGATGAGTAGTACAGCAGCCATACTTTTTTAATTGCTTATATGTGCCATCTGTAACCAGTGCATTTTTTTTTTTAAGCAATCGGGGTTAAGTAACTTGCTCAAGGTTACACGGCCAGTTATTTCTGGGTGTGGTGCTGAATGTCTGAGCCCAGGATTCAATCTCCAGGTCGATCCCAACACTGGAGCCGGTGCTTTTACTCGCTGAGCCACCTGGCCGCCCCTAAGCAATTGGGGTTAAGTAACTTGCTCAAGGTTACACGGCCAGGTGTTTCTGGGTGGGTGCTAAGTGTCTGAGCCCGGGAATCCATCTCCAGGTCTTCTCAACACTGGAGCCGGTGCTCTTACTTGCTGTGCTACCTGGCCACCCCCAGTGCATTCTTAATACTTTAGCTTATAACAGTTGCCATTGACATCCTGAACTTTAGCATTCATGACATGATTTTTCTGGGACCATGCCACACTCTTATATTCTTCCTCTGTTATTTGGTCTTGCTTCCATCTTCTGTACTTTTGTTTTTAAAATCTAAGTTGTTGGCTGAATTCCCAATGCATCTGTTATTCTTTTCAGGCAAATGCCAGTTTCTCAATTTTTTCTTCTCACTCGAATTGTTTCCATACTCGAACTTCCCTCATCCCCTCCTGGACTGACCACCCGAAGCATAATACTTCATGGTATCCTACCTAGGTTTCTTCTGAATGCTTTGAAATCTGCTTTCCCCACATTATGTGTGTCAGACTGTGTTCAGATTTCCTCTCCTCTGTCACAAACACTAGGAAATGTTCAGTTCCTTTCAGAGTTCCCCTCATTTCCACTCCAGCAATCAGCTCCTCCCTGATACTGAGTATCAGTTCCAGAGTAGAAATTCTCCTTGTTGGTTCTTCTGCCTTTTGAAAGATGAAGTTACTACTAAGGAAAACTGAGACATTATCAACTGTTCTGCTTTTGGTACAGAGAAAGAGAGTTCCAGCAGATGTATGGATGATTGAAATCCCCAATCAGTACTATGTCATACCACTTCCTAGGTGTGCGGTAACCTGTTTCTCAAACTTCTTCATTATGTATTCTTTTTGTCCTTGTAGTGTGTCGAACACTATAAAAGTAAAATCACTTCTATTTTTCCTTCCTCCGACTTTGACCTCAAACTTTCCTCCTGTTAGATTTCCTCCTATAATATCCTTCTTAATACACAGTGCTACCCATTCCCCAATCTTTTACCGTCTCTGTTTCTTTTGAATAACGTATGCCCCGTCATGGGGTTCATTTCATCAAATCTCAAGAATACTTATGAAGTAAATTTGCCTTCTTTTTTATTTTGCAACCTCTAGTTTCTCTTGGTTAAAGGAGAAGCACAGATTAATAAAAAATAGGAAAGATGACATCTGAGTAATGATTTTAAAATGAAATAAAAAGTTTGTACAAAGCCTGCTTTCAACTACTATAAAAGCATGAAGGATTGTACAAACACATTTCATGATAATCATTCCTAAATTTAGAACTAGTTCAGAAAAGGTTTAGTACTACAGTATGTGTGGGAGGAGGCATCTAGGTGTTTGCTGGGTCTGGAGACAGGAAGGCCTGATTTCAAATCTGATCTCACTAGCTGTGTGACCCTGGGCAAGTCACTTAACCACTGTTTACCTCAATCCACTAGAGAAGGAAATGGCAAACCTCCAGCATATTTGTCAAGATAACTCCATGGATATTATCGGGGTATTATGGTCCCTGGAGTCACAAAGAATCAGACACGATGGAGAAGCAACAACCAATGTGGAGGAGACCCTTTTTTTGACCCTTAGAGAATGGGAAAGAATAAGGAATTCCGAATAAAAACCATAGATAATGCTGTTACTGTTGCCAGCTTTCATTCTGGGTTTTCTTTGAAACATGTTTGTGTCTCATCTGCACCTCCTTATATCTCGTGCCGTTTGTTTCCCAGTGTCGCACACTATTTTGCCAGGAAAACGTAATACAGTTTTTTGTTTAGTACATACTGATTAACTGTTATGTGCGAAGAGAGCATCATGCCAGTTTGGTGGGGGAATGCAAAGAATTTTGAATCTTGAAGAGACTGTAGAGATCAACTAATTTAACACCCTTAAGTCATGGATGAGAAAATATGGCTCAGGGAAGTTGTCATTTGTCTAAGAGCACACATCCCAAGGATAGGACTCAGATCTCCTGGCTTCCCAGTGCTTTCTAATGAGACATCTGCTTTTAAAGAGATTGTAATGTAATGCCAAGCAAAGGCAACTTCCCAGGTTCAAAATACCAGCATAGGTGCTCTCTATTTTATTCAGTAACAAACCCAGAACAGAGAAGATCAAAACATGACATCATTCAAAATACAGCATTTACTAAGTGTGATTAAATAATCTCCAAGTACTACCCCACCCCAGGACTTTCCAATCATTCAATCAATTACAAAGTCTCTGTTCCAAATACTTCTCCACCCCTAGGCTATACCTTAATTAAGTCCACCGCAAAGCCCCTCTTCTCAAATGGAGATTAGTTTCCAAACATAAGTAAAATACATTCATTTGCTCAACCATAGAACACAATAAGGTCAAAAGTTCCCCACCCCTGGATCACAATTTAATCTACCCCAGAGTTACATCAAGTTTAAACACAGCACTTAATACCCAAATGGAGGTCTTTTCTTCATCTTGACACGAGGCAAGTTCTCAGCAATCTTAGTTCCTGGGGAGACAAGGCTTAGCAAGGCCATAAGATACATTGCCAGTCCCTTCATGAATTTATCCTCTGTCTGTAGAACAGTCCTAGAACCCCTGAACACATTAGCAAAGCCCTCTCCCAGGATTTCTGTAAACATACAACAAGAAAATCCTTCTTCAGGGCTTCTGAACCAACAGAAAGGCTCCCAGACCCCTGCAACAACAGCACTGTCCTTCACCAGTGGACAGTATTCATTCTGTCTGCCGGACAGTCTCCAGACCCCTGCAACAACAGTACTGTCCCTCACCAGTGGACAGTATTCACTCTCTGTCTGCAGGACAGTCTCAGGCCTTCTTAACCAAATGCCAGGTTCCAGGACTTCTTCAACAGGACAGTCTTTCACCAGTGGACAAATCTGGCAAAATAACATCAAAACAGACAGACAAAGTACCAGCAAAACAGCCATGTCTCCTCAGTCCTTGGCAGCTCAGGGGGCAGGTCTCAAAAGTCCAGGGCAATTCAAAGCGGCCACCAGCAATCTCTTAGTCTCTCTCTCTCCACGAGGTGCTGCTTCCAAAAAGAACTTCCGCCTCTCTCTTGTCTCTCCAAATCTACATCACCAGCTCCTCCCACTTCAGGACTTTCTTTTCACATCAACAAGCCCATCCCACAGGTGGGATTAACAAACTCTGGGTTTTAATACAATCAATTTGAAAACCAAGCCAATACAGGGGAATCTTTAATTGCCATTACTATCACAGAGATTTCCCTGCTTTTAGAATTTTTTTTACTACTAATTCAAGAAGTCCTTAGAGTAAAATAAATCATTTCCCTTTTCTACTTTTGATTCTAGGAATAGGGAGTGATTTTACTTTTTCCTTTAATACCATATTATGCTCCAGACAAGAGAATTATAGTCTTGTTTGCCAGTAAGACTATTTGGTAATTCAATTAAATGAACATTTATTAAATGCTTGTTATGTACAGAGTAATGTGTGAGGAACTGGGGAATTCAAAGACAAAATTAAAGCCATCTGTTCCTTAAAGAGATTACTTTCCATTGGAGGGTGGAAAGGAGTGGAGCACAGCATATATTTTTCTGTTTGGATAGTGTAGTGTGAAGGAATATTTCAAATTATATCCCATCCACACGTCATTCTTTAATGATTCTTTTTCATGTGCTCATGTATATTCTCCACAGAGCATGAACTCAGTGTATTCCGGGTCCTTTCAGTCTTCTTCATATCTGCATAGGTATCAGTGAAGCACACAAGATTTCCATGCCTTATATTTGCTCATTTTATTTAACTGGCCTCAGTGATATTCTCTTTATGAAGCTTTTGGTACACAGTTCTTTGTTGATAATATGTATAACCTATTCACACCCACAACACATCTTTCCATTGACTTTGGATGATCTATAACTTAAGTACTTTGAAGGCCTAATTGGTACCCATATAGCACCACTAGAAAAATATCAGTGTTTAAAAAATGGGCTTTTGTCTTAGGGGAAAATTTGGGGGTCATCAAAAACACTGGGCAGTTTTCTAAATGCATTTAATTTTTTTCTCTTCCAAGAGGAAGATTTTGATTTTTTTTAAAAAATTTTTGATTGTGCACCCCATTCATTGTTGATCTCTATCCAATGGTCTGGACAATAGATATTCTTCATTTGCTCTGCTTTTTAACTTTATGGATAGTTATGCTATTCTACTGAGTAATTATATATCCCTTTTAGGAGTTTTTACATTTTTATAATTTTTAAGTTACAATTTTAATGTATAATCATTTTCCCGATTTTAAGTTCTTTGCCTTGAGGGTCTCAAAGTTCATGATTGTGTTTTGGGGAGAGCTCAGTCTTCATCATGTATAACAGGTCTTGTAGAGTCCTTTGTCTACTTTATATAAAACCAAGGTTGTGAAGGGCTAGCTGACTAAGTAGTTTAAAATAACATCTCCCTTGGAGCATCCAGATGGAGTTTACAGCATGTAGCCAACAAGGCTAATTCTATGGACAGTGTCTTAATATACCCCTGAAAATGGCTTTTATACGTTAAAGGCATTTTGCATTGTAGGTGGGGCTAAAGGTTCATCTTATTTTCTATGTAGCAAACACATGTAGAAAATCCATCTTTGTTTGGAAAATATACCTATAGAGTGCGATGATTTTTCTAGATGGCAGTTACCACATTTCACTGGCATTTGTGGATCTCCTAAGTGAGGAAAGTCAAGGATCCTATATATTCTCTAGAAGCAAGTTGTGTTTACTTTACATTCACGAAAAATTAGAAAGCCTACTTATATATGTACTATAGGATGAGTTAAAGAATTCACAGATTTGTTGGTCAAATACAGAGGAACTGAGTCCTATACCCAACAAGAGTAGTAATTGAGGATTTTATGTCATCTACAGCCTTTGACAGTTTTTTTTGTTTCATTCTCTGAACTTTGTTTTCCAACTTAAAAAAAAATGTATCTTCCTTATGCCTTTTCTTGACTTGAAATCGCTGAGTATCACAAAATATGTTGAATTACTTTTGAATCGTACACAATTTCTTGACTTCCTCATAGATTGCAAATAGGAGTTACCACTGAGTGCAATTTTTATTTATAGTTGCTAATGTTGGTGGTCTAAAAATCTTTGTGATTCTTAGTATCCTCTACCCTATTTTCTACCACTGTACTGTTGTTACTGAAGAAGTAGAAGGCAGCTCTACAGGCATGTAGTATGTTATAGATTCTATTCTTTTTCATGGTTTTTATAGCTAGAGAATTTATTGCCTAGTGCCTCCTTGGTGATGTTTTCCTATATTTAGCCAGACTGGCCTTCAGAAAATATATGATGTCCATTTTGGAGAGTGTACTTTAAGCCTTTTCCTAAAATATAGGCCCGATTGATTATTGGCCCCTTGTCACCTCCAGGATCAAGTACAAATTCCTCTTGTTTGATGCTCAAAACTTTTCACCGCCTAGGCCCTCCTCTCCAGTGTTCTCATAGTTTCCTGTTTGCCGGTTTTCTTTGATCCAGCGATACTAGCCTCCTTGCTATTTCTCAAACAAGACACTAGATCTCTTGGCCCTGGGCATTTCGTCCAGCTGTTCCTTATCCCTAGAGTGTTCTTCCTTCTCACCCCCACTCACTGGTTTCTTTTTTAAGTTCCAACTAAATCCCATCTTCCACAGGAAGCCTTTCCGTATCCATCTCAATTCAAGTTGCTTTTTTCTCTTCCTATTCATCCTGGGACATGGCTTGTTTGTACATGTTCATTTACTTCTTATCTCTCCCTCCCTTAGATTGCAAACTCTTTGAGGGCAGTACTGCAATTTGCTTCTTTCTGTATCTATAGCACTTACCACAGTACTTGGTACATAGTGGGTGCTTATTAAATGTTTATGAACTGACTGATTGGTCTCTCTAGTATTGTAGAATCTGCCAGATTTTGCACAATGTTAGTGTAGTTATTAAGAACCCAGGGTCACCTTCACACATATATAAATAGAAGATAATTTGAGAAAGGGGAAATGGTTAAGAGAGAGATGGAGGGGCTTTTTATGTTTTTATTCATGCAGTAATAATTTGGAGTATCAGAGAAAGCTTTACTGAGGAGGTAGCATCTGAAGTGAACCCAGGAGGGTTCACAATATTCCTGACGAAGAGAGAATGCTTCCCAGGTATAGGGATAACAGATTTCAGAGAGGAAGGATTTTGCAGACTGAGTATAGGCAACACCTATTTCTGTGGTTCAGTTTTTTTGAAACAGAATGCAGACAGGAGAGTAATTAATTATCAAATAAGGCTAAAAAGTAGCTACCTTATGGAGCTCTCAGACATCAGAGTTTGTATTTTATCTTAGTATAAGACTTTTCAGTATAATTGATTTCCTTCATAATCTAGTGTATTATTCATTTAAATACATTATTCTGCGATCTCCATGGGTTTCACTGGTTTCCAGAGGGATTCATGACATAAAAAAGGTTATGAACCCTTGTCCTTTAGAGGTTTTAGGGAGCTACTGAATTTTAAAACAGGGAAATGACATGATTCGATGGTTGCCCTAGGAAGATTATTTTGGCATCTGGGTGGGAGAAGTATTGTAGAAGAGGGAGACTGGAAGCAGGAAGATCAATAGTTGGCTATCACAGTAATTCAAATAAAGGATAATGATGGCCTAAACTCTTGGAGAGTAAAAAGAGGGGGACAGATTCGAGTGATTTGTTCACATGGAATCAACAAGATCTGACAATTGTTTGACTTGTCTGTTCTTTTGCCATTTCCAGAGGTGACTCCTCTGGAAGGTTATGAATATAGACTGATGTGAGAATTGTGGTGACCTTGATATAAATAATGAAATTTGGAGGCAAGACAAGTAGAGGGGTAGGTGGAAAAGAGAATATCAATTTTGGACATTTTTTCATGAGATCACATTTAGGACAAATAACTGATATGGGGCCTAGAATTCAGGACAGCGATTAGGGTTAGATGTATAGATTTAGAAGTCTGCTTCTTAGATGTGACACTTGAATCCATAGGAGTAGATCCATGGGAGAATGTATAGACTAAGAAGAGAAGAGGGCCCAGGACAGACTTTGAGGGATAGTCATCTAAAACAGTACTTTTTAAACTATGGGTTGTGACCCCATATGGGGTTGTGACCCACACACAGTTTAAGAAGCACTGAAGAGTGACAAAATTTTAAGAAACTCTGATCTAAGAGAACAAAAGATAAATGATTATCCACTAAAAGAACTAAAAATAATCAAACAGGTAGGCAATAACCTAAGAGAGAGTAATGTCATTGAAACAGAGACAGTAACTCAAAGAGGAGAGGTGGTTAACAGTGTCCAAAGGTATATAAAGGACAAGAAGGAGATTGTTTCCTTTGAAATAGTTATTAACCTTGGATTGAGTGATTTTAGACCACTGGTGGAGTTCTAAGCTGTGCTATAAAGGGTTGAAGAGTGAATGGGATGTATGTAAATCAAGACAGAACCTGTATACCATTTTTTTTTTTAGAAGTTTATTTCTGAAACTGGAAGGATGTCAGTCACTTGAGGAGACAGTGGATGGTTAAAAAATATTTAAACTGTATTATAACATAATTGATTTGCTTTGTAATCATCTGTATTATATTTTATATTTAAAAACATTATTCTGAGGAGTTCTTAGTTCATCAGATTGTCCAGGAGACTGTGACACTGGAAGGGTTAAGAATTTCTGTTGTGAAGGAACAAATGTGAGGCCAGAGAAAGTGGGGTGATGGATTGAGGGAGTAGGAAAGGATGGAGGGGCTCAAGTTTATAGTGAGGAGGGGTATGAAATTGAAGGAGAAATAAAAAGACAGAAACCTGTGCTTAGACAGGGAAATATCAATGACCAAATTAGGGTAATGGTGTGTTTCAAAAAAGTCGAGTCCAAGTCAGTAAGCAGAGTAAAAAAGAGAAACAGAGATCAGACTGTTGTATTAGAATGAGGATTGGACTGGGAGCGAGAGGACTTGGGTTCAGCAGCACCAGTACTGCCACCTAACTAGCTATATGATCATGTGCAAGTCACACACTTTTCCTGGACTTATATTTTCTTATCTGTCAATGAGAGAGTTGGCCTCCAGAGTCCCTCCCCCCCCCTTTTTTTTTAAAGCAATTGAGGTTAAGTAACTTGCTCAAGGTTACACGGCCAGTTATTTCTGGGTGTGGTGCTGAGTATCTGAGCCCGGATTTGATCCCCACACTGGAGTTGGTGCTCTTACTCGCTGAGCCACCTGGCCGCCCCTAAGCAATTGGGGTTAAGTAACTTGCTCAAGGTTACACGGCCAGGTGTTTCTGGGTGGATGCTAAGTGTCTGAGCCCGGGATTCGATCTCCAGGTCTTCTCAACACTGGAGCCGGTGCTCTTACTCGCTGTGCTACCTGGCCACCCCTCCCTCCCAACTCTTAATATTCTTTCGAAAGTTTGTTGTTTGTTGTTCTTTGCTCTCAATGAAGACCAAAATGACATCACTATGCGAGTGTCAGGTTTCAGCATGTCTGTGTAAAGCCACTCACAAGCAGCTCTCCTGAGGACTGCTGCTGTGCATGGATTTAAGGATCTAACAGCATCGTATAATGAACTCTCTGTTTATTCAGTAATAAACTAAAGCATAGCATTCAAAATAACATAACTTACTACTAAGGTAGGCACATAGTCTTAAGCAAAGCATGTCATTCATTACATCTTACGGTCATCTTTAAGAGGTAAGAGAAAATATAAGCACCGTACATCCATAGGTTACAATAAGTTACAATCTCATCAGTCAATACAGAGTATCCAAATAGTTTTCTTTCATCTTAACTTAGCCTGATTTACAAACCCTCTGCTCCTCCTCCCCAGGCTGACCGCTCCGGCTCTTATTCACAGGCGGGCAGCTCCTGTTCTGTGTCTCTGCTAACAGGGACTGTTGCACTCCAAACTCTTTGCAGTTTCTGTTTCTAGGAAGACAAAGCTTAACAGAGCTACAGCAGTGTTTACACACATTACCAGCACTAGCATCTCAATTCACTTTCTTTCTGAGAAATCAGCACAGATCAACAGAGTGCTTCTGTCTGGCAAAATACACAGATCAGCAGTGCTTCTCTCCAACAGAGATTAAAATCAACAGGCAGAACGCTTCTGTCTGACCAAGTAACACAGACCAACACAGAACAACCGAGTGCCGGCATCACAGCATTCTCTCTCTCTCAGCTCCGCTTGCTTCCAGCTCTGTCCCAGCTGTTCTCAGCTCTGCTCCTTCCTGCTTTCACCTTCCTATTCCACTCTTTTGGCAAGCTCCTTCCACCGTGGGCTCTATGTGATTACTTTAGGCTTATTAAGAGTTGAAAGGTCTTCAAGTTCCCTTAGATCTATTAAGGGCAGCACATATTTATATACTGTTTCCAACTGGGACTCTTGATACAATCAAAGGCAAGGCTCAAAGGCTCTTGACTAGCTAAAATAAGTAAGTAAAGTACTCCTTTGCTTGCCATTACAGTCTGATTGTGATGATCTCAGAATTCTCTACCACAGGTTGGACACAGAGAGTCTGTGTGAGCATTTAGGGTGAATTCTCTAAATTTGTGTACATCGCACCTCTTTTGAACTATTTCAGTTCTGCTTTGCTCATAGAGCACAGCACCTTCCCTGATGTGGGCATGCCATGCTGAGTGATCCGGTACCAGTGCCTCCCATGTCACACAATCAGTTCCAAAGTTCTTAAGAGTGTCCTTGTATCGATTCTTCTGACCACTGTGTGAATGCTTGCTCTGTGTGAGTTCTCCATAATATAGTCTTTTTGGCAAGTGTACATTTTGCATTTCAACAACATGGCCAGCCCACTGAAGTTGCACTCTGAAGCAGAGTTTGAATGCTTGGCAGTTTAGTTCGAGTTAGGACCTCAGTGTCTGGTACCTTTTCCTGCCAGAATCTTCCTAAGACAATTCAAATAGAAGTGATTCCGTTTCCTGGCATGGTACTGGTAGACTGTTCGGGCACATAACAATGATGTCAGCACAATGGCTCTGTAGACCTTCAGATTGGTAGTCAGTCTTCTCTCTCATACTTTCCTATGTTCTCTATGTAGTGCATCTGATTGTGAAGGATTTAAAAACTTTGCTGAAGAGGTTGCAGTTGATGCGGTAGGTTATTGGAAACTATTGTAGGTTTTTGAATGGGGAAATTATATAATGAAAATAGTGGCATGTGAATTGCTACGGTGCCTCAGTGTGGCATGTAATTGACCCTTTTATTATTTTTTTTGAAAGCTGTGTCAGCAGAAAGCAAGAAAAGGCTGTATGTGTGGGCCAAGGACCAACCTAGGTAATTTTGGAGAGGATTGTCATAAAAGGCTGCCAATCAAGCAATGGAGATTCTGAATATAATGATTAGTGAAGATTATCTGACTCTTTTTAGTGGATCTATAATGTATGTTAATGAAATGAATATACAAACTTATGAAATAATGGATCTTTTGAATAAATTTTGAGGTCTGGCCATGAGAAGATTAGAAATGAGAAGAGATGCAAGTCAGGGAGACCATCTAGGACACTGTTTCTGTAATCCATATGAGATAACATGAGCCTGCACCAGAATAGTGAAAGTGAAATGGATAGAAAAGAAGTGATTCTGAGATAAACGAGACAGAATAACTGCCAGGCCAGACTGGTTTAAGGAGTGAAGAAGAATCAAAATGATGTGATTTTTTTATAGGTTGGTAGACTATTCTGTCTAATCATTGACAGAAAAGAAAGGGTAGCATATTTAGTGGGAATGACAAGTTTAGTTTTAGATGCTGTTTATATGGCAAAAACAAAACAGAGGATGTCCCATGGACAGTTAAAAGGATTGCTGTGATGTTGGGGAAGCTATTGGAACTTGGCATAGGGGATTTTTTTATTAGCTCCCTTAAATGAAAAGACTTTAAAAATACTGATTCTGTGAAAAGAATTGTGTTGGATATCAGCTTAGAAGGAAGAGTTGAAACTACATTTGTGAATGAATTCATCAGTGCAATATATGATAAGGAAGAAAATATGAAGATAGCTTATTTTGGGGAGCAATCATAGTGAGGAGATAAGGAGAAAACAATTACAGAAAGATTTAAGAGGGAAGTAAGAGAAGCAGAAAAGTACTATGTCATGAGGGCTACAGTAGAAAGAAGTAGGCTGGGCTAATGGAAAGAAATCAAGTTTCAGAGTCAGGAGATCTTAATTGGAGTTCTCGCTTACATTTACTGGTATTGTGGCCCTGGATAAATCATTTAACTTAACCAGTACTCAGTTTACCCCAACTATAAAATAGGGTCAATGATAATATCGCTTATTTCAGAGAGTAGTTTGTAAGAAAATTGATTTTTTTTAAAGCATAAAGCAATGTAGAAATGTGAGGTGGTTAGTTCTCAATTTTTAATTTGATTTTTGACAACTTTTCTAATTTAATTCTAAAGGTTTCTTGATGTGAGCATTAATACATATCTAATAGCTCACTTTCATTCACTTAAACTTGTATCTTTAAATACTTTGAAATATAGGTAGGAAATTCACTAGTGTAAATATGAAACCAGAAATGGAAACAGTATATGTAAAACAAAACTATTATAACAACATCAGAAATTCAACATGAAATAAGCAAAAACAATATGA
Organism: Petaurus breviceps papuanus; assembly: GCF_028583685.1. Classification (NCBI taxonomy): domain Eukaryota; kingdom Metazoa; phylum Chordata; class Mammalia; order Diprotodontia; family Petauridae; genus Petaurus; species Petaurus breviceps. The sequence goes on from NW_027186304.1 coordinate 267,813, forward strand.
AATAAGAGATCTGATTCACTACTAGAGGCAAGTAGGTGGTACAGTAAATAGTTAATTGTTTGTATATCTTGAATACTTAAATCTGGGCCTGGAATCAGGAAGACCAGAGTTCAGATGTGGCCTCAGACCTAGCTATGTGACCTGGGCAAATAACTGCTGTCTGCATCCATTTTCTCCAGTGTAAAATGGGGAAAATAATAGCACCTGCCTCCCAGGATTGTTGTGAGGGTTAAGTGAAATAATGTTTGTAAAGTACTTAGCGTTTAATTGTTACTTAACGAATGCTTGTTTCCTTCCTTTCTGTTAGTTGAATATTTTTTCTTTGATTTTTCCCTCGACTTTCATGTATGTGTACATGTGATGATAGTACTATGTAGCTTTGAAACTGAAAAACTTTTAAATGATCATTCCCTACTGTAAGTTATTACAGAGTAATGGTGAAAGAAGTCCTGACCTCTAAGAGAAAACATCGTTCTAACTGTGTGATTCTCTAGTAATAACAAAATAAAGACATTCTGTGATTACTAATGGGAATTAATATCTATTAACTCAGACAATTACCATTCAGAAACTGTTGGTTTTTAATCATGGCCATTTTCTACAACCTGGTAAGTCTGAACGACATTCAAAAACAAGTGACTTTTTCCTCTTTGGCAGCGGTCTGACTCATCCCTGCCCTGGTCCTACTTAGTCCAGAGTCTCTTGATTTTGTGCATGGTTGTGCAGTAATAGAGCAGGGCAGAGTCACATCTGGTTCATTCAGAATGTCATTGTTATTTCTCCTCAGGAGGCATCACTGCTTTACAGGCTTTTTCCTTTGCTCCCATTTGGCCTGCTGAGACAACAGTGTAGCTGTTGTTTGGCAAGGGTCAGGGTTTATCTGGCATCCTTTCTGATGCCTGGGGAAAGGAGAGGTAAGCTGCATAGTTCTTGCTAATTACTCAGCAGCAGCAAAGGGAGTGTGCACAGTCTGTGTCTTTGGACTAGAATGAAGACTTTCAGATAATTACAGCTTGACTCACTTTATGTGGTCTATACTGTTAATGTCTTCCAGCAGTGCACAGAAATATCTGTCTTTAAAGCGGCTATCTTCCTTAAAGCAGGCCATTGTGTCACAAGGGAGGCAAACAGGGAAGCAGTGGATTCCATCTATTAACTCCCCTTCATTTGTGGAATAGTGTATGTGATCACCACAGTAGGGCTTTTACTGGCCATACATCTATATATACATCACCTTTTTTGTGTTCTGTCGCTTATTCCTCTCCCTATTTATCTGTTCACCTGTCTTCTGACTTAAAGAAGCTAGACTACATATCAGTGAAGTGAGGGTAAAAGGAAATTTAATATAGCCTGCTTTTCTTCATCACTTTTTGTCATATTTTGCCTAGTAGACATATCACTTAGCTTCCTTCAGGTAAGTTTCTTTTTCTTTGGGGACCACGTGTCTGTCCTAAGCTAAAAGATGTGTCTAAATGGTAGAGCTACCTAAATCTGGAGCCAGTTAGAGACAGAAGGGAGTGCTTTTCTAGTTTATGAAGACCCTCAGTTGCTGTACTCACCACTCTTGCTACCTTTCTTTGATTTCTACTTGTTTTTCCTCAACCGTTTTCCTGAGGCTTTGGTGAAGAAGGCAGATAGAGGTGCCATTTAGTGACTTGGTGGTCTTACAGTCCAGGGTTCCTCAAAGACCCATTTTTATGTCGTCTCCACAGTGCTGCCTTATTTGCTGTTGTGGCACTTGAGCTTATTGGAACCTAGTTCTTGTTAGTCATATGAACTGTCTCTCCTCTTTCATATTTCTCCCAGGAATACCCTACTTCTGTCCAGAGAGTATAGCCAACTACAGAACGGTCAAGGAAAAAAAAAATCTCCACTTTTGCTCACTTGGTCTCTTTGTTTTCTGTGGCTTAGCCCTAGAATTCTGGAAGGCAAAACAAGCCTTTTTTTTAAAGGATATGCCTGTTGTTACCAATCCTTAAACTTTACTACAAAGTATGAGGCTAGGGGACGAGGATACAGTTGTAAGTATACTTTTTTATTCAGAAAATATAGCTGAAAATGTTGTACTGTATTTTAGGGTAAGGACAAGAGTTGAATTCAAAGGTGCTTTATGTAGAGTTTGAATATTTTTAGTAAAAGTTGACTAAAATAATTTTAAAATGTTTTAGTTTCTTTGAATAAAAATGATTTTTATGATTGAATATTCACTTTTTAAAAGTTCCCTGGGTACATATCCTAATGAAATGTGCTACTTACGCCTTTGACTAAGGTGCTACTTATGAATTTATCACCGCTATTTGTTGAACTGTGATTCTGTGCCAGATGAGATGGTAGGCACTGTCAGGCAATAAGCATTTATTTCATGCCTACTATTTGTGAGGCTCTGTATTAAGCACTAGGCATACAAAGAGAGGCAGAAGACAGTCCCTGCCCCAGGGGCTCATAATCTGATGGTGAGGGATATGAAGAGGAAGAAAGCCATGCTGCCAAGGAATTGGTTTTTTAGAAAAGATAAAGCATTGTATGAAGTTCTGACCTCTGTAAGTGACTTAAATATACTGTTCGCTCTAAAAATTGGCAATTGATAAAGATAGACATTGATTTTGTCACCAAATATTAGAAGAATTTAACCCAAGTAAAGCAGTTGCCTTAGCTAGGAGTCCCCAGTACGCCCAGAAAGCCACTTATCTAGCAAGCCTTTGATCTCTTTGCCGGGCAGAAATCTGATGCAGTAAAGGGCATCAGCAATTAGAATACAGAGTCATTTACAGATTGTTTGGAGGATGATAGCAGAAGTTTACAAAGCAGTATCACTTCATGAAAGAGTGCAAAGCTGTGGAGAGAGAAGTGAGCTTGCAGAACAACTGGCATGACATCCCTCAACCAACAATTAGGCTCCAAACCAGGCATGCACAACCTGTGGCCTGCGGGCCTCTTGTGGCCAAAGGATTTCGGGTAGTTGGCAAAAAATGTAGAGGATGCAAGCTGCCCGAAATCCTTTGTGCCCGTGGACCAATAAGCATCCTGTGGGGCCTAGGCTGTGCAGGCCTGCTCTAAAAACTGTAGCAAGTGCTGGAGTTAGGAAGAAAAAAAGGAAAAACAGCTCCTAATCTCAAGAGACTGAAATTCTAATGGAATTTACATTAATCAAATCATTCCAGAAGTATTCATGTTGTTTTTTGTCCTTCATTTTTGAAGAGGCCCAGTGGCCCTCATGGAGTGATGTTCTGACTCATGAGTGAATTGGATTTAAGGGAGAGCACCAAGTCGTCTGCCTCACTCTCCCTTCCATAGTCATTGAAGTTCAATGGCAGGACAGAAGTTAAGATGACTGGTGACAGCTCAGGATAACCTTGGTGTTTTCAGTGTGACCAAGCTGTAAGCGCTCCACAGTGCCTGCTGCTTCAGTTGCCTTCATGACTGTTGGGAAAAATTGTTCTTATTCACCCATTCTTTGGAGGAAGTCTTCACATGCTTAGGGTGGACACCCCCTTACCTGTCATTGGCAGTTTTGAGGCCTCTTGGTAACCCTCAGCCTGGTTTAGCCTTTCTGCCAAGAAGGTTTACTAAGATGGGCAATTTACATGACGACCAAAATAATTTAAGGGAAAACACCATAGAAAGAATTCGGAATTCTCATCAATGCATTCACTAATCATGGCAGTATAGCTGGTAGAGAGGAAGATACTAAACAATTGCCTTTTTTTAAGTCAGGGAGGATTTTACCAAAAAAAAAAAAAAAGAGGACATCAAAATATATTGACCCATATTTCTCCTTTGTTTGAGAGCTTTGATATCTCGGTATTCTTGGTGAAAAACAGGAGAAGGAAAGAAACTGGTAGTGTTCCCAGATGATTTTCCGTAACAGACCACATCTCTACAGAAACAAAACAGACAGGAGAGAATATAAATCTATGGAGAATGTAGATTGTTATTGATTGATTACAAAATAGCATATGACTTGGTAGGAAAAAAGTTTACTCTTAAAGGTTTTTATCCAAATAAGCTCTTTTATGAATATGTAAAGATGGAAGATCTTTTGATTGATCTAGCCAGAGAGGACTTTTTTTTTAGTGACCTGATTATCCGTATTTCACAAGGAATATCATGGAGATGTGTGCTTGCCAAAAGTATTCACTGCTGTCATGGAGAATGTCCTACACAGAGTCCAAATAGAAAAAAAGATACTCATTGGCTACGAAATATTCTAGATGTTCCTGTTCATAGATAACATTGTGCTGCCTCATCAGTGAGAGTCACAGCAAACAAGACCTTAAAAGAAGTGTGCCTATCTATCATAAATGAAACCAGAAGTAGAGGCACCCCTGTTACTCAGATTATGTGATGCAGTTGGGTGAGTATATCATTGAGTTAGTCCATCTTTACATGCATCTGCGACAGCCATTGCAGATAGATAATAAACCAGACCCGGAACTGAACAGAAAAATGGGAATGGATTGAATTTAGGAAATTATGTAGCGCTTCAGCAGTATGAATCTGTTTCCAACAAACCAACCAATCTTTTTAACATCACTGTTCTTATGATGATATCATGTGATTATAAATCATAGAACATGATCACTATAGTCTCCAGAGTTCCAGAATTTCAGGTGACACGGAGACCAGTAGAGAGCTGCATCATGGGTACAAGTAAATGAAGTTTTAATTCCAGACAGTGACTTGCATAAAGAGCACAATATTAAAAAAATTATCAAGAATTTATAACAAAGTAACCAAACCAATCAAAATAAAGATCAGTTATGTAATGAGAGAAAAGGGTAAGATAAAAAGCTAAACTGGACCAATGCCCACAAAATGTTAAAACACTTAGATTTTAGGTTAGTTGGACTAGGTCAGCAACTCTCAACCTTTTTTTTTTGTCATGGCTCCTTTTGGGAGTCTGATAAACCCTGCTCTGAATGTTTTTAAGCACATAAAGCAAAGTTCATAGACTGCAAAAGAAAATATATCAAAATATGATTATCAAAAGTTTTTTTTTTTAAAAAAACACAAAGTCATGGACCTCCAAATTAAGGCCTGACCTAAAGGAAGCCTTTCAGATCCTTGAGTATATTATTTTTGGAAGACTTACAGGCAAGATATTGACAAAATTGCACCGAATGAGAAATGTGGTTATGGGTTGTGTTCTTCACCTTGAGGCAGCTAGGTGGTGCAGTGGGTAGGGCCCTAGGCTTGGAGTCAGGAAGAGACAGGAGTTCAAATTTAACCTTAGACTAACTATGTGACCCTAGGCAAATCACTTAATCACTGTTTGCTTTAGTTTCCTCACATGTAAAATAGAGACAATAGAACCTATTTCTCAGATTGTTGTGATGTTTATGTATTTGTACATAAGTGCTTAATAAATTCTTCCTTCCCTTCCTCCCTGTTGGAGGTGGTATCCCATCACTGAAATCATAGATCAGAACTTGTGTGTGCATAATGTATGTGTATGTAAGTCCATAAGTATAAATGTATCTGTACACATATATGTATGTATGAATGCATGTGTGTATGTATGTAATTGTTAGGTGAGCACAGATGAGGGAAAGATCATTTCTGGGGACCAAAAATAGGAAGTAGTACAGGAAATTATTATATCTTATCCTGCTTCTTTTCTTTGAAATATCTGATCTGCTGATACAGCGTTGGTTTAGCTTTACATGGTTTAGTTTTACAGAATCATTTCGAGCTTTTTGGTTCATAGCTTACTTGTGTGCTCTGGACCTCTCTCATTTTCTAGTCACCTAGTTCTGATGATGCTGGCTTTTTAGCCATCTTATTGCCTCGTGGCCATTTCTCTTATTGCTGCTTTATCAAACCCTTTGGTTTCTTTTCTCCAAAATCTCTGGGTTCTCTTTTCTTCTGAACTTTCTTAGCAGATCCTTCAGTCACAAGGGGACTATCTACTGGTATTTTCTTCCTTTGTCTTTGTAGACATGGAGCTGTTTCCATATTTTCCCACTCTTGTCAGATTAGAAGATTGTATTGTTCTCTTAGCAGCCCCGTAGTTGCTGACTAGTGATGAACAAGATTACTGGTTTCCTTCCCCTTGACTCTTCTCCAGGCCTCTGAACTCTCATTCCAAGGATCCCACAGGCAGGGATATACCAGCTCATACTAGTTTGGGGGAGCTAATGATTATGTTTTCAGCGTGAACATTTATTTACATTTTGGAAAATGGCAATTGCTACACAACGGGGCTTGATTTATTGTTTTGTTGATTGTCTAGACTTAACGTGGTAGAGGAAATTATAATAACACAGATTAAACTTCATTGTATCATGTGCTGACTTTTTTTTCCTGGAGAGCTGCTTGTTAAATATTTACTATCTCACCCTTGCCCTCACTTGACCCAGGCAAGGTTTCTGGCAGTTTTTCCCCCATTTTGTCTTAGTTGTATCAATGTTCCTAGCTTAGATAATTTAGACATAACCACATAAGATACTTCTGATATGAAAAAAACATATAAGAAGAAAGAGCTAGGTAAAGAGAATTTGAAAGCTAAGAAATGACTAATTTGTGATGTACTATGTTGATATTCAGTAACTATTTTTAAAAAAAAACTTTTCAGATTTCATTAAAAATGGATATATGAAGCTCATCGTTATAAGTTTTAAAAACAATGCACAGCATTTACCTCTCATTGGAAAAGTTGGCCTCTGTTGGAAAACAGATGTTTTTGCTGGTTGTATACAGGTAATTGTTTTTTAACTTTCTACAGACTCTTCAAGGTATCTGGGTCATTGTTTAATAAAAATGTTCATATTTGCCAAGTCTCTACTTTTCTATCCTCCCCAAGTATTACAAAACCCTATGCATAGTATACATTTAGAGCCAGAGGGACCTCAAAAGTCATCGTTTTACAGATAAGGAAACTAAGAGCCAGAGAGGTGAAGAAGCTTGTGTAAGGGTTACACGGGTACCCTCAGGGCAGCAAGGCTGGGATTTGAACTCAAGTCTTCTGACTCTAAACTCAGTGCTCTTTCCACTGAAATCTCTCACCTTTTGAGGGGGCTAGGAATGTTTTAAGGTGTTTCACTGCTCCCCCATTATAGTTCCAGAGTGCCCATTTTTATTATTTCTTGTGCCTGCCCATATTCTCAGCCCCATCTTTAACTTCGTAACTGGATTCTGAGGTGTACCGAGGTGTTTGGGAAGATAAGGATGAGCTTGTATGTAGTATGCAGCTTTAGGCTACTAAACAATAGTGATTCCATGTTGTTTTTACTTCCTGCTTTCCTTGTCTTGGGAGGGTAGCAGCCAGGAAAAGAATGCAAAAGACTACTGAAGACCCTCAGATCAGAGAGGGGAAATTGATTTAAAGAGTTATTAGTCTATTTGAATTACTAGGCTTCTTTTTAAGAATACAAATACAATTTGGGAAATTGGGCCCATTGGTGATTCATTTCCTTAGTCCTGTTCAGTGGAAAACATGGTTTGTATGACTGAGACTTGGAGTGAAAGAGAAGGAAAAGGTGAAAGGAAAAAATGGAGACTTTATTAGCTGTCAGTGAGGCTAATTTTCCTGGGCTTCTACTTTCCTCTCTCTCTTTATTATGGCTACTGAAGGATTCTCCTACTATTTACAAAATGTCAGAGTTGGAAGGGACCTCAGGGACGATTGAGTCCAAGCCATACCTGACCAAGAACCTTTCTGCAACATCCCCAGTAAGTGGAAATGTAACCTCCACTTTAAGATGTCTCGTGAGGGAGAGCTCATTATTTCCAAAGACAATTTATTTCACTTTTGGATAGCTCTAATTATTAGGACATTTTCAATACATTCATCCTAAAACTGCTTCTTTGTGACATTCACTCATTTTCTTAGCTCTGTCCCTTGGAGAAAAGGTGTCAGACGTATAACCTGCAGCCCGCAGTGCTCCAGGATGCTGTCTGAACCACGTTAAAATGCAATTGGGAAATACTTAACAGAATAAAAATACAATAAAACATATATAATAGTAGATTTTAAAACTAAGTCAATATGCGACACAGCTGGAAATTTTATGTCCCTGACTGTAATCTAGTGTCCTTTTTATTACACTAGGTTAAAACTGAAAATTTTTTTTCCCCTGAGATTAACATTTTACATGGAAGATCATATCTGTTGGACTGTCAGTAGTACCTGATCTGTATAGATGAGTATAAAGGATGAGGTCATTTCTAAGCATACTTTAGAAATGCTTCTGTTGATATAATTAATGATGACAATATATGTGTTTGTATTTAATGAACATTCACTAAGTACCTACTAAGTGCTGGGCACATTTTTATGTTATTTCAGAAAATGTAAAAGGTTAAGTCAACCCTAGCCTTCAGTCTAGTTTAGAATCTGATATTTTATCTATTCTATTGCTACATATTCATTGGTCCCTTCAGTACAGTCAACCTTGGCAATGCCTTTCCTGTATTTACGGCATTTTTTATTTCTGTTTTATATGAAGAAATATATTCCATATACAGATTTGAATATTAATGTTTCTAAATAAATGTGTGAGATTTGGCATCACCTTTAGTTATTAAAATATATATAGTTAAATTAACAGTTTATTTTCAGTTAAGAAAATCTAGAAATACGTGAATTGGGGGATAATATAAGATTTGCCTTGCTTAAAGCCCTTTTATACAGGTATATTTAAGTTATGGAGTGATATTCCAGCTAATTAGTGAGGTGATATTACATTGAATGTGTATAGACAATAAATCATATCTGTAAAAATGGAATTTCTCCTTGGAGAATTTGACGCTCCATGTCTAATTGCCATAGCTTGCCCGAGTAGACCTTTGTATCTGACATATTGCATGGTAAGTAGGGCTATTTGTGCAGAAAATTGATATTTAAACCATTTGCACATTTAGTTTTGACTGCTACTTAGCTGTTAGTCTTATAGCTAAGGGAGATTGATTTTGGGCCAGAGTTTAAAAAAACCTAGGCCTTCTTTGGTACTGTTAGAACTTATTTCTGCTATGGTGCCTTGCACATGAGAGGCACTTAAATATTTGTAGAATCAATGAGATTTTAGAGGTATTCATATTGATTATACTGATTTGCCTCAAAATTGGGCCTTACTCCTCAAAACTACCCACTGGAAATTATGATGCAGAATTGGTATTTTCTTCCTCTGTGGCTCAGTTGTTTGTACATGAGGATAAGAGGAATGGGAATGGAATAGGGAGAGTAAGAACTACTTAAAATTGAGAAAATTGAGAAAGTTGAGAAAATAAAATTCAGTTCTGGAGTGAAAACCAAGCCAATACAGGGGAATCTTTAATTGCCATTACTATCACAAGTGTGGCAGAGGATATTAGTATATTATTAAAGTAAGTTTATTATGCTGTCCCTGTTCAGTTTAAGGAGATATTTTGGAGTGGGGAGTAGGAAAGGAAGATAAATTTTAAAATGACCTGAGCATTTCCTCCTCCTTTCTCTTGAGATCTTTCTATTTTCTCAAAGGCCTATTAAAAATTAGATTGATTTCTTTCATTCCTGATCTGTTAGATGCAACAGGACACACCTTACAAAACATGCCTGAAAGAGTTATCTATCCTGCACATTTATGATGAGTGAGGCCCGATTCTAAATGTGTCTCCCCTTGGACAGGTGGTCTCCACAAGGCTTTAAGTCCTCCCAGCATAGTATTTAATATTCACTAAATCTGATATCATGTTGAGACATTGGATCAAATGATCTTGCAGCTAGAATACATAAAGGATCGGAGTTTCAGGGATAAAAGAGACCTTAAAAAGAATCTAATTCAACCCCTTCATTTTATAGAAGAAGAAAGTGAGTTCTTGAGGGAGAAAGTTACTTGACGGCAGAACTGATATTAGAAATCAAATTGCCTGTCTCCTATAGATGCCTCTCATTCTCACTAAAGGAATTAAATACAAATCTCCTACAGCAAGGTTGAAAGCAAAATATTTTTGAAAGTTTGGGATGTCTTGAAAATGACTGCCCTCGATTTTGATTTGGAAGCTTCTAATGCAGAATTTTCTCAATAACTTTCAGAAGTCTGGGCTAATATTATCTAATTAAGTACTAAAAGTATTTTGTAATTTTCTTTGTCTTTATTTTGTAGAACTGTTATATGATGGATGTAACCCTTTTGGATGAAACAGAGAAACCATTTTGGTGTTTCAGTTCCCCAGTTTGCATGAGACCTGCTACCAGACCTTCTGACTTTTTTAATTACAGAGGACGTCACTTTTATGTAACCTACATGGACTCAGTAGGAAAAGTGAATTTGGAGCTGGTCTGGATGGAAGAGACAGAAGAATACTATGTTGTTAGCCTGGCTCTTTACCTAAGAATAGAAAAAGTAAACAGTTGGTTTGGAACAAACTACTGACCATCAGCTGGCAGGAAATTATTTTGCTTCTTAGTTTTTTTTGTTGTTGTTGGTATTGTAAGTTAAAATAAAACTTGTACCATGATTGCAACAGCATGTCTAGTGCCTTTAATGTGGAAAAATATAAAGTATGGTTATTTTTGCATTGTTTCTTTGGATGATTTCTGAGATACTAAAATATATGAAAAATAAATATCACAATAAAATCTTCCTGTAAAGATTGTGATAAAGGAAAGATATTTCTATTTGTTATCATCTGGAATGATGATATAATGCTATGTAAGTAAGCATGGTTCATCTAATAGCATATAATCACTAGTGCTATAAATGTATTTTCTAAACTGGCAAGAATTCAGAACATCAGGATAATATTTAAGTATCAACTTCACTAAGCTCTTTAGAACTAGAAGATATTTATGGTATTTAGCGAGTCATACTAGTAAATTTAATCAAGTATATAAATGGCCTAACTCATGGGAAGAGATGTCTCTTAAATCATTGGAACAATTTATTATTATTTAAAAGAAAGCATCGTATAAGTGGCCTTAAGAAATTGAGACTTACACTAGTTCAAAAAAAGATGAATGTGGTAAAAAAAAAAAAAAGATCTCTCAGGTAAAAAGATCAATATAAAATACCTCTTTGTGAGTGAATTAAAGGTGCTTTAGATTTCAGAAGTTAAATAAATGAAAGTAAGGTGGCACACATATGATGACATTTCATCTTTTAAGGTTGATAATAATTTTTGTATTTAGCAAACAGTTTATTGAACTGTTTATTATAGTTCATAATATATAGTTCATAGTTATATGAACACTTTATTCACCTTGTCTTATTTTTACCTATTCAAAAAAGTACTCATAAGTAATTTTTTGGTGTCATGCTATTTCTTCCACTGAGACTTAATATTCCCACTTTTATATTAGATTCACTGAATAAGTTGGTTGAAGCAAATACTACATTATAACCTTTAAGTCTTATAACTCTGGAGATATTAAGTGTGATAGATAAATGATCAAAACATAGAATCATTGGTATGGTGATTATTCTGGGTTCTCTTAAGGCTCTTATCAGTGGAACACAAGCTCTGGCAGATCTTACTAATATGAAAAGTCTTTAACTATGGTCCTGGTGAGAGCCTTTCTATCTGTTTTCCAAAAAATCATCTACAGAAGTGTAAGATCAATTCATCACTAAAAAGTCACTCAGGTTAATAGGATTTGGGACACTGCAATTTGAGGTAATATGAACTTCAGTGAAATAACATCTTTTAAAGTATCCACATAAAAGTATATTTTGATCATAAAGTGTGGATGTGTTTCACACATGGTGCTCAATAACTCACTATGGCCGTGCTGTTAGGGGATGACTTTCCTACTAAACTGTGGATGCGGAAGTGGGCAACAGTGTGGGATTTAACACTGCGGTATTAATGAGCTTGTGCTTTTAGCTAATAATAATAATTAATGAGTATTGTGCTTTTAGCTAATGAATTGTCTATCCAGCCAATCATGAATAGCTCAGTTGAAGAGGTCAACCAGTTGACAGCTCTGGGAAAGCAACTTTTCAGCCCTCTCTCCTGTATCTTCCATTCTCTTCTGATCCCCCTCCCCTTCCCACCCCAGTTTATCTGCCAAACCCTTAGTTTCTGTGGTTGTAATGTTGATGGGAGTTGAAAATCTTCACAGTCCATTAACAGGCCTCACATGGAGCCCAACTAGAAAAGGGTGATTAGGGAAGGCTTGTTTTTCAGGGAGGTCAGCGCCTTTTGTCACTTTGTGATTAGGTAGTGGGTTACCAGGGCTGTGATGTCCTCAGGCTCTGAAGAAGGGTGTATTTGCTTAGTGGTGAGGTTTTGCTTTGGGGCTCACTTACTGGAAGTGTTAGACAAGACTCTGGGCAGCCGCCAAGGAGGCCCCACCAAACCCAGATGCTTGTGCTTCTCCCTCTGGTAACTATATATGTATAACTTTGGTCAGACAGCTGGAAACCTTGTCTGTTGAAGTGTGTTATTTTTTCTCTGTAATTTTTCTGCTTGTAATTTCTGTTTGTATTTTCTCTTTCAAGTTCAGGGTGCTGACTTTCCCCCCCTGAACTAAGTAAATGATATATCTGTAATTAAAGTAAGATTGTTGACCCCTTTAAAGTTGGCTTCCTTTAGAAAAGCAGAGCAAAGAACCTATGCTAGCAGCCATGCCAGGTATGCCAATAAGGTGGTCATTGCCGTGGTTTAAATGAGAACCTCCTTATTCCCAGCATGTTTGTATTACATGTACATATGTAAAAGGAAGAGATATATACATATATTCACACATATATGTGAAAAGAGACTTCAGTTGATATATATGTATACTTGTATAGAAACCTACGTGTGTGTATACACACACATATATGTATGTATGTGTATATATATATATATATATATACACACACACACACCTAAACATATGCACGTATATACATGTGTTGTGTGGTGGCTGAAGCAGATGCTGTGGAGCACTTAAGAGCTTTGTCAGACATGGCAGACACTATCCACTGCATCCGAGGCCATGGCCAGTTGTCTTGACTTTGGTCCTGATGACGCAGGAAGAAAGAATGAAACTGTTGACTTTATACACCTCTGCTTCACTTAAATACAATTCATGTGCAAGTCAAGACATTATCTTTGATGTCATTGGTCTTTGAAAAGAAAAGATGAACAAAAACAACCAGTCTGCTTCTAGCCTGGGCTCCACAACCATTATTGAGGGAATTGGTCACTGGAGAAGGGGCCTACTTTTGTAGCTACCTCCGTCACTGACTGCTGACCAACTGTCATCATTACATAGTTAAGCCAGATAGCCCCAGCAGTGCCTGCATCTTGTCAGACCCTCAGTCCTGCTTCCAGCCCAACTTCCACAGCTATTTTCTGTGAAAACAGTCCCTGTAGAGATTCAACCTGGGATTAGCTTCTGCAGGTCCTGGAGCCTCTGAATCTTCAGTAATTGAAAGTTACTGAAGATGCAGAAAAATAAAGTTCTCATCACCAAAGACCTTTGCATTGTCAGATGGTTCAACATCAGGAATAGATATGATTGCCATATCCATTTGTATTTCACAGATGGGAAACTGAGGTCAGAGCAGAAAAATATAATTCAGGTATTCTGTTTCCTAGTTCAAGGCTCTTTACACTGCTGTAGCTTCATTGAAAGCCTCATTATGTAAGTGACAAAATGACAAATGATACTAAACATGAAAAAGAATATGTATTATCATTAGCTTTGCTGCAGCACTCAGGATCATAGGATCTTTCCATCTGACTTGTAGCTGAAACCTTTATGAATTGTCTCCCCAGTCAGAATGTGAGCTCCTTTAGAACAGAGACTGTCTTGTTCTTTTTCATTTATTTGTTGATTCATTCCTGATTGCCTTTTTTGTTTAGTAATATATCATGATTTTTTTTTCCCTTAGCCACTTTATATCTTCAACTTTTTTAGATATCTTGAAAACTGGTATATTCACACTTTCCAAATTTTCTCACATCCAGCACATGTTCTTTCTATACACAGACACCTGCCTGAGGAGGGTGTGATGTTTGTTCAAAGGTGATGATTATCATCACTGGTAGAAAAATTAGTTATACATTGTAATGCAATTACATAATTATGCCCAAAAGGCTATAAAACTGCATACCCTTTGATCCAGCAATACCACTGCTAGGTTTGTATCCCAAAGTATTTTTTTAAAAGGGAAAATAACCTATTGTATGAAAATATAGTAGCTCTTTTTGGGGTAACTAAGAATTGTAAATTGAGGGGATGCCTATTAATTGAGGGAATGAGTAAACAAGTTGTGGTATATTAATATAATGGAATACTATTGTGCTATAAGAAATAAGCAGGTGAATTTCAGAAAAACCTGGGAAGATTTAATGAACTGATGCAAAGTGAAGTAAGCAAAACCAGGCGACCATTGTACACAACAGCGGCAACATCATGTGATGATCAACTATGAATAACTTAGCTTTTCTCTGCAATTCAAGACAATTCCAAAGGACGCATGCTGGAAAATGCTATCCACATCCAGAGAAAGAACTTATGGGTCTGAATGCATACTACTGAATGCAATCAAGGCATACTATTTTTACTTTCTTTAACATTCTCATGTTTCTCCCCATTTTGGTCTGTTTCTTCTTTTACATCATGACAAATATGGAAATATTTTACATGATTGCATATATATAACCTATCTAAAATTCTTTTTTAGGGAAGGGGAAGGAGAGAGAAAATTTGGAACTCCATTTTTTAAAATTATCTTTACATGTAATTAGTAAAAAATAAAATACTATTTAAAATAAAAATCATTAGTGGTCTGGCTGTATGTGGACCACTGATTTAGGGTGGGAAATTATACACTTATACAAGTTATATCTACAGATAGATAACGTGTTTTATGTGTGTGTGCAGACACACACATGCAGACCTGCGTAGATTTAGATAGATTCCCCACTCCCTTTGTCTATTGTCCTTTCAGTTTTACCTTTAAATGTTCTTGGCATGATCTGACTTAACTGGTTCTTATATCAAACTGGGCTTAAGGGTGAAAGAAATAGGGATAGGAAGAGCTAGCCTGGGACTGAAATTCTCTCTTATACTAATAGGAAACCCCAGTTTTCCATATGACCCCACAAATACCAGCAGGCATCTATGGAATTGCCCTTTTTATGGACAAAAATAAGCTTCCTGGGTGAAATCTATTTAAGAATTACAGCAACAGGAAATCTAAATAATTTAAAATGAGTATTTGCCAGCAAAACTACAAATTCCATGTGTCCTTCAGCAAGTGGGCTTCATTTTCCTCATTTGTAAAATGAACTGTGAGACAGTACAGCATAGTGAATAAAGTAGGTTATACTGTGTTAGTAAAAAGTGGGTGAGAGTCACACCTCTGACATATGCTGGCTATGTAAACCTGAGTAAGTACTCTCCATTTCCTAAGTCATTCTATAAGAATAACTTGTAAAACTATTTCCAGTTTGCACTGATAGAGGGAATTTTCTTCATGGGCAATTATCTATACTAATAAAATGGTGAATCTAGATCAGGCAAAAAGAAAAAAAATATTAAAATGAATCATTCATTCAACAATTAATTAGTTATAAAAAAGTCCTGAAAATACAAATACAAAAAAGTGAGGTTTCACTACTCTCAAGGGACTTACATTCTACTAGGAGTATAGCATATATTCACAGATTAATAAATCCACACTAGATGGAAAAATATGAGAAGTGATTGCGGAATAACAATTGTGGTGTTCAGGAAAGGACTCTTGAGAAATCTGGCACCTAAGTAGAGGGGGTTGGCAAGGGCAAAGAGAAGGATTCCTTCAAGGTGGAAATCTGTGTCCCTTTAATAGCTGATGAACTTTTTAAGTTGTAGGATAAAAGGTATTTACTTTATATAAAGTGGTTTCTCCATATGTGGTTGACTGTATGGAATAAAAAGGAAATATAGGCTCAAGGATTTCATTGTATCATTTTTGTGATCTTTGTACATCCAAATCAGTGGGAATTGTTAGAAAAAGGTACTTATTATTCATGAGCTTATCTGAATTTTTTCTGAGGTATAAGTATTTCATTGTTCTTGGGATTTAGTATGATGTGTTCACATTTTATCAGGCAACTTTAATTTTTTAAAAAGGTTAATATTCCAACAACATGTGTTAGTTTGTCACTATCAAGGACCTGGGATGAATACTCAAAAACATATGAATCCAGGATAGAAACTTATGAGACATGCATGATTAAGATATTGAACCAGAATACCAGGCAAAACAGTGAGAGTAAAGCAGATAATATATGCCAAGGTCAGAGACAGGGTCAGAAGCAGTGGGTGAGTACATTCATATTCCAGAGAATTCTAAATTCGGATCACACATCAAAACAAGAATTGAACCAGGAGTTGTCCAGGGTGTATTTTGTCAAAATACCTTTTTGTATCTATTGATTGATAATATTATTTTGATGGTTTTTATTATTTTTATGGCCTCATATATATTTATAGTTTTCCTAATATTGAAGCAATCTTTCATTCCTGGCATAAATCCTACCTGTCATAATGTAAAGTCTTTTTTAACATGTTGCTGAAACTTCCTTGTTAATATTTTATTGAACATTTTTGCATTAGTCTATATAATAAATCAATGTTTATAATTTTCTTTTCTCTGATTTGTTCTTCCTAGTTTAGGTATCAAGGTCATGACATCATGACTATGATATTAATGTCCTGGATGAAATTTATTAGGATCCAGTGTCTTCCTATTTTTTTTACACAGTTTAATAAAATTTGAATTCATTTTTGTAGTCATAATAGCATTTGCTTTTAAATTCATCTACTTCTTTTTTCTTTAAGAGTTAATTTACAATAAGATTTTAAAACTTTTTGTCATGTACCCATATGGACCCTTTGCAGAACAATTTTAACTAATTTAAGAAAATCCTAATTTTCAATTAGAGGTTAGTGAAAATAAAGATTTTTTTTTCCATCAAAGTTCACTGATCCCCTGAAATCTATCCACAGACCCCTTGAGAGTCAGTGGATGCCAATTGAAAACCCCTGATTTATAGATTATGTAATTTCCTTTTTTTTGATGTCGAATTATTTAAATTCTCTATTTTCTGTTATTCTGGATATTTTATATTTTTATTAATAGTCATCTGTTTCACTTAAACTGTCAGTTTTGTTAGTTTATATAATGGACAAAGTAACTTCTAATAATTTTCTTTATTTCTTCATCTGCTCTGATTTCTTTTTGATTTTTATACTGGTAATTTGGTTTTCACTCCTCTTTTTAAAAATCAAATTTATCTAGTGACCTATTTTTATCATTTTTTTCTAAAATACAACTTTTAGTTTTACTTATCAATTCAATGTTTTCCTTTTAATTTTGTTAATCTTTGATTTCAGAATTTCTATTTTGGTGTTAAGTTGGGTTCTAAGAATTGGTTCTCTATTTTTGTTAATTGTGTGTTCAATGCATTAATTTGTTCTTTTTCTCTTTTTTATTGGTGGAAGTGTTTGGAGACATACATTTTCTTGTTAGGAGTTGCTTTTGCTATATCATCTCATTATTTTAGTTGATGATTAAAAAGTATTTCTAGAATTTGGTCTTTAAGATAGGGATTCTTTAGGATTAAAATATTTAGTCTTTAATTTTTACTACTTTTTTCAAAGGCACTTTTTGCATATAATTCTTGAGTTGCAGTTAATGAAACTTGGCAATTTTTCAAAAGCTATCCATCCCATTCTCCTCCTACTCATCCTTAGGCCTAACTTGTCAAAGGTAAAACTGACAGGCCTTGGAAAAAGATTGTGTGTGGGGAGTAAGAGAGAATGAGAAATTGAGTGTGACATCTAAGCTGCTAACTTGGGTGACAGGAAGGATGGTGGTGCCCTACACAGTAGAAGGGAAGTTAGGAAAATGAGAGTGTTTTTGGAGGTTTTGGATATGTTGAGTTTAAGACGCTTATGGGACACCAGTTAGAGATATCTAATTGGTAGCTAGAGATGCAAGAAGGTGGAAAGTCAGGGTTGAAATAAGTAGATATGGTAATCATGAGTATAGAGATGCTCACTGAATCCATGGGAGCCGATAAGATCATTAGGTGAAACTGTATAGCAGGAGAAGTGGGCCCAGGACAGAGCCCTGTGGGACACCCATGTTTGGCAAGCATGAACTGGATGGAGACCCCATAAAGGAGAGTGAAAAGGAATGATCAGAAGACAGGTAGGAGGGCAACCGGAAGAGAAAAGTGTTACACAAAAAATAAGGAGAGAATATATCAAGGGGAAGAGGGTGACTGAAAGTGTCAAAGGCTACAGAAAGGTCCAGAAGGATGAAGACTAAGGAAAGGTCATTAGATTTGCTACTTAAGAAATCATTAGTAATTTTGGAGAGAGCAGTTTCAATTGGATGCTGAGTTTGGAAGCCAGATTTGCCCCAATTGCCCTCCAAAAAGCAAAAAAAAAATGTGGAGCGCATGAAGGAAACGAATACAACAGGTAGGTTGGAACCCTATGGGGAAGGCTTTTAAATTTCAAATAGAGAAGTTTGTATTTTTTCCTAAAGGCAATAGGAAGTTACTGCTTTTTCCCGAGTGGGTAACATAGTCAGACATGAGCTTTAGAAGTTTAAGTCTGGCAGTCATGTGGACAGCGAATGGAAGAAAGTTGAGCCTAGACTCAGTGAGACCATGAGAAGTCTGTGACAACAATCCAGGTGAGAAGTGATGAGGGCCTCAGCCTGGATACTGGATGTGTGTGTAGAAAGAAACGGACAAATATGATAGTGGAAGACTTGGCAAATGGTCGTAGAGAGTGAGGGAGGTGAGAGAGTGGGGAGCGATTCAGAGTTTGTAAGTCTGGGTGACTAGAGGAATGGCATGTTCTCCAATCAACAATTCACAAGAACTTCGGAAGGGCTAGTGCTTAATCCTTATCATAGACTTCATTTTGGTGTTTCCTAGACACAGACCCATCGCTTCTTCAAAAAAGTTAAATGTTCTTAGGTCAATTTTATTCCTTGTAGCATTAACCCTTGTATTTAAAACTGAACGCATATATGAAATGTTTTAATTAATCTAAAGATTCTAATACTTAAAAATTCTATAATTTTTTTCGTTGCTTTTTTGACAGATGAACATTAAAAAAAAATTGGCTTACCAAACAGGAATCATTTTCAGATATGCAAATCACAGAGGAAACTAGTACTAGAATTCACCTTGGGTGGGATGTCTTGAAGATATGACAGGAAGATGAAGGTGGGAGATTTCATCAGTATCAACTCAAGAAAGCTACCAGTTGCAAACCTTTAATTATGCATCTGGCAAAGGTGAAGATGAGGAAGAAAACAACATTTGTCAAATGCCTACTCTGTGCAAGGCATTGTGCCAAGTGCATTACAAATATTATCTCATTTGATCCTCACAATAACTTTGTGAGGTAAGTGCAACTATTATCCCCATTTTTTTTTAGTAGAGGAGACTGAGGTGGACTGAGATTAAGTGACTTGCTCAGGGTCACACAAATAGTAAATGTCTGAGGCCACATTTGAACTCAGCTCTTCTTGATTCCAGGACCAAAGGGAACATCCTTAAATTATAAACTAAAACCACCTAGCTACCTTTATTGCAGAATAATATTCCTGGTACTCTCTCTACCTACCCTCTGTTTAACGCTAATTTCTGAAAAGAATAGTCTAAAATGGTTGTTGAATGAATAAATGAAAGAGCAGAAATGACTAATTCTCAAACTCACGAAACTCAGGAAATAAAAATATGCTACTATTGCATTAAATCTCTGAGTTTAAAACTACTGTGTTATACAATAAGAGCAGCTAAGTGGCAGTCCTGGAGTCAGGAACATGTGAGTTCAAATACGCCCTCAGACATTAGCTGTGTGATCCTGGGCAAGTCATTTAACCCTTTTTGGCTCAGTTTTCTCTTCTCTAAAAGGAGGTGGAGAAGGAAATGACAAAAAAAACCTATTATATCTTTGCCAAGAAAACCCCAAATTGGATCACTGAAATGACTACACAACAACAAAATTACAACCTAATTAAAAAGTCTTAAGAGGCAATTTACCAGAGGCATAAATCAATAATTTCTTGTATCATAAATAATATTTATGCATGTGTAGGCAAATAAGCATGAACTGACACAAAGAGCAATGATACCATGTTATAAATTTTCAAAGAAAAATACTCACCAAAGGATAGATTTACCTGATGACTTTACTGCTGATACACGATCTTTTTAAATATTTAAAATGTGGGTAATATCTGGCAGCTTCATTTTGGGATGTAGAATCGCTCTGACAGTGAGTGACAGAAGAGGTGGTAGTTTTGTCTTTTGTTTTTTTGTCCAGTCTGTCATTTCTGAATATAATACTCGAATTTTGTGTCTTTTATTTACAGTCATGGTGATTTGATTTCAGGTGATTTGAAACAGATTTCTGCCAGGGCAATTCTCAATACAGAAAGACATTTGTGCTGGTCTAGGCTTGTAAAAGAATGCAGGACTGCAAGATTCCCAAGCCCACTGCTCTGTCATGAGCCGAAGTAGAGAACTATTGTTAGCTAATCCTGTGGAATAGCTTGAAGGGCATCAGAAGTGTTGACTGCTGGGAACCAGGGAGCTTAAGTAGCAGAACTATATGCCTGCTTCACTCTGCTGATTTTCTCCAAGTCATCCTGTAGAGAGGGGGCTTGCTTGTACATTGGAATTTGTATCTTTTCTCCCCATTAGACTGATCTTGAGAGCAGCAACTCTTTCCTTTGAATTTCCAGTTCTTAGGACTGTGCCTGGCACCTAGAGGGCACTTACTAAACATTTATTGACTGAAAAGGGGTCCTGACCTCTTCCACACCGACCCAGGTGCTGCCCCCTGCCCTAGGCACACTCTAGTCCGAATGACCAGGACAGCTCTTTTAGCCTCTACCCAGTAAGAGGGGCTCAGATTACTCAAAAGAACAGGTTTCCCTGTGTCCTTCTGTGCTGTGCTTTCACCACAGGTGACAGGTACACACATCCCCTTAGGCAACACCCAGTTATCATTCCCCAAAAGCCTTGGGCAATATCCTGATGGTGCCCCTGGCAATGCCCCTTGTGCTGTCTGATTGTCCGCAGGCAATGCTCTGACATGGCCCCAGGTATCCTCCCTGGCATCACCCCTTTCATTCCCTGGGCCATAATCTGTTTACCTCCCTGGTCTTTGACCTCTGCCCCCTCCCTGCTTTTCAGGGACCTCTGGGCTCCTTCTTTGGGGAACCCTCTTTTTCCTTATAGAAACCAGGCACCCAGGCTTGTTTCAAAGGCAGGAAGCTCCCAAAGGGTAACAGAGAGTGCAGAGGTTCTGCCCTCCCCCTCCCCAGAAGGGACCTCCTTCTGGTGCCATTAATTCCAATCTGTTGCCTCTCTATACCAGACTCAACAGGTGGTCATCCAGTGTCTGCTTCAAGACCTTAGCTAAGAGCAGCATACTTGAGAGCTCTCACTTTGGGAGAGCTCACACTTAGGGAAAGTTCTCATGGTTAGGCTGTTTTTCCTTGTGGTAAGCCCAAAGCTGGGCTCCCTGGGGATCCACCCTAGGAAGTCTGACCTCACACCGCTGGAGTGGTGGCCTTCCCCTGGTTCATGGATCATGAGCAGGCCAAGGGGGTGTAGCGGCAAGCACCCCAAGCACGTCCTCAGGGTTTGCTGCTACCACAGGTTTTTGGATCTGCTTTGATAAAGGAAAGCAACTCAAAATGGGTTAACTTTAATCAGTCAGACCATATATCGTTTACCTTGTTCAGGGGAGAAAGGTCAGCACCCCGAACTTCAAAATTTACAGACAGAATTATCAAGACATTAACAGATCAAGTAGACAGCTTTCCAAACTGTCCAACCATTACATCCATACTCAGTCAACATCTGGGTTTCCACATCTGGGTTTTTCAAAGCCAGGGGACTCTCAACAACGGCTTCCCAGAATTCAGATCAAATCACAGAACACTTCTCAAAGTGAGTCCCAAAACAAAGCTACACATCAGTGCTTATATAGCCTTCTCCTGGCTCAGAGAATGTAACAACCTTATTGACTCACTGGCTAATCAAGAAGTATCTACTGAAAAACAAGCCTCCCTCCCCAGGCTTCAGGTGCATTTTAGCCTAGGGGCAGGGAAGATCTTGCAAATGTGCATTTCCATTACAGGGGGGAGTGGCTTTTTCCTGGCTGCTGCCCCATCTCCTGCTCCAGTTCAAATCCCACCGTGATTGTGAACATCCAGATAAACTGGGTACTTGATTTCTCGGGATGGAGCACCAAGCTTCCACCTCTGCAGGGAAGATGGACAGACTATGGGAAATGGGAACAGCTGGATCCTTCTGGGGTCTTGAGGTCCTGGAGGAAAGACATAAATCAGAGACTTCAAAAGGAGCATTATTTTAGAGATACTTTAGTCCAGTTGGCTCATTCTACAGATGAGAAAGATCAAGCCCCATTGTGTAAACGACTTTACCCATGTCACATAGTGTGGTAAAGGTTGGGGTAGGGGGGAAAGGCCACTGGGCTTGGAGTGAGAGACATTTGAATTCACATTTCCTTCCAGATGCATAGTAACAGAATGCATGACCCTGAACAAGTCACTTACCTTCTACAGGCCTTCGTTCTAAATCAAAGATCTTAAAAAGCTGCATTGTAACTCTGGCCTTCCCTCTGTTGATTATGTTAGGTGGCAAAAAGCAGGAGCTAGAAACTGTCTCAAGCCAATGAAAAGTTTATTGTCCTAGGTAGTAGCCTGAATGTAACCTGAATATATGCATTTGGGTAGCCTTTGAGGAGAGAATACGAAATTCTCCTAAATTGCTCTAATTTTTGTATCCTTGATCAAATAATTCCAGTTTCTTCTTATCAAAATTCTTCTTCAGTTGCCAGACACAAGTCCTTTTTCTTATCCTAAAGACTTTCTGTTTTTGAGAACATCCAGACATCTGTTATGTAACCCTGCAATTTATCAGCAACTATTTTGCTTCTTTTTCTGTTTTCTAACCTTGTGGGTTGGCATGGATTATTTTCCTTATTTCAGCATTTTGTTACAGTCATACACAAAATTTTACCCCTTCAATTATCTTCAGTTTTTGCTATAGAGAGCTTGTTTGAACATTGTTGTTTTCTCTCCATTAGATCAGATTATGATCTTCGTGTGTGTAGAGGCAATCTTTCATGTTTCTTTATACCCCCAGGTCTTAACATAGTGCTTGTCACATAGCAGACACTTAATTAATGTTTATTGATTGACAAGGGGTCCTGTCTCCTCTTCCACCTCCTCCTGCACCATAAGGAAGACTCTCAAGGGAAGGAACAAAACCAAAGAATTTAAAAAACAAAACAAAATATTCCCGAGTACAAAAACAATTAATGGAGCCCATAAATAGGGAGAAAGTACAGGGGAAAATTAGAGCAAGGAGCAAATTTTGCTAGAAATAGAAAAAAAATCAAAACAAAAATGAGAGAAATCCATATATGTGTGATCATTGTGATAAGAGAAGGTTAAGCAATAATGAAGGCATTAACTAGGGTTGTCAGAGTGTGGGAGAAGAGAACAGTGGTGGTAGGCTTAAAAGAAAAGAAGACAGATTAAGATGCTGTCAAAAGAGAGAGTACAGATAATAGAACACATTATGGAATTGTCTTAGGAGCCAGAAAAGTTAGAGAGATGAAAGTATGTAAGTTAATGCTGGGTTACCAATGCCAAGGATGAAGGAACAAATTAATAGAATATCTCATAGCTCAAGAAATGAACAAAATTATCTAGTTAGCTCTTTCCCAAGATCTTAGTGCCTCATTCATCATAGCATGGAGAAGAACTCTGCCCTAGAGTACAAGTTCTGGGAAGTTCTATAAAGTTAGGAGAGTTTTTAGTATGGACAACAGATGGTACAAACCTTTCTTTTCAGAACTGTCATAGTGAAGTTCAGGAAGTCTCATCACTGGAAAGTGGGTCGCCAAGAGCTGCTTTTTAACCCTCAGAAACTCATGTACCCTCCATGTAAATATTTTAACACTAAGAGGTTAATTTTGTTGAGTAAGTCTGCAAGTGAATTTCATGGATGTTGATATATATTGTGAATAGTTCTATTTCTACTACATCTACTAAGACATGAAGAAGTTAAAATGTATGTTCATTGGTGGAAGAATATACGTCAATGAAACTTTTAAAATATTGTCATCAAATATAGATGATGAGATCTTTTGCTTGTACAGTTAAAGCTGCAATAGACCTTAATGGTCATCCATTCCAAACCCCTCATTTTAGAGATAATTTATCCAAGATTAGAAAGGCACTAAGCATAAAAGAAGGCACTTAAATCCTCTGATTCCTGATAAAGTGCTGAATGGCTTTACTAATGAGAGCTACAAGACATTTGAAGATGTATGAGTATCACCCAAGCAATATTTAACATTGCTAAACACTTTTTCTAGACATCTTAACTGTAAAAGTTGGTGAGATTAGCAGAGGGCATAACTCAGAAGCTCAAATAATCACAGGTTTTCAGAGAGGGGCTTCATTGGCCATCTAGTCTGACTCATATACCTGTAAAAGAATTCCCTCTACAACATTCCTAACAAGTGGTAGGTCTTTTCTTGAAGAACTCAAAAAGGGAAAAATCTACCACCTCATAAGTTATCATGATAACACAGGATCATACAGTCATAGGATTTTTAGAGTTAGAAGGCCTTTTAGGAATAATCTAGCCTAACCTCCTCACAACAGGTCACAAGGGTGAAAAACAGCAAAGTTGGGATTTAAATCCAGGTCTATAGGATCATAGATCTAGATAGAATTGTAGAAGTCATTTAGTCAATGCATGATTCTAAGTAACTCTCAATTTAGTTGCTATTGGAAAGGCAGCACAGCATAGTCAAGAATACTGATGTCCATGTCCCTCTTCTGACACTTAGTAGTCGTGTGTCCATGGACAGTAGTAGTGTGGTATAATGGAAAGAGAAATGGCTCTGGAATAAAAGGGTCTGGGTTCAAATCCTGTCTTGGATGCTTTCTGTGTGTATAATCTTAAGACAAATTATTTAATCTTCCTGGAATATGGTTTCCTTACATATAAAATGAAGGTGCCATGATTGCTGACTTTTGAGATCCATTCTAACTCTTGACCTGACATTATTCTATATAGGGAACTCATTCATTTTACTGAGGAGGAAACTCATCACAGAGAAAGGCAGAAATCTGACCACAGATGCACAACTATTAAAAGACGGAGCCAGGATTCAATTCAATTCACCAAGCATTCATTAAGCTTCTATTTCATTTCAGATACTGTACTGTTTATGTATAAACACAAAAAATAGCTCTGCTGTTGAGAAGTTTCCATTCTACTTAGAGGAGGGATAGAAGGACCCAAGGTTTCTGCTTCCATATTTAGCTCATAGGCAATGCATGCTACAGAAGAAAGAACACTGGGTTTTTAGTGAGGATTTGGGTTCAGATCCTGACTCTGCTATTTAGTATCTGTGTGACCTTAGGCAAATTACTTCATCTGTATGGGCCTCAGTTACTCAACTGTAAAATGAGCCCAGATGGTCTCTCAGGTTCATTCAAGCTCTTTGATATCCCTTTAATCTTCTTTCCCTAACTGTACCTCTTTAGGTCATAGGTAAAAGAAAGCATTTGCTGATAAGATCATTCACTGTAGTGAATTTGCTTTAACCAGCTCAACAGCCAGCACTGTTTCTATGGGCTAAGTCCAGAGATGTGGAAATGTTTGTCACATGGAATCCTTATAATGGGATTTTATCTGACTCTGAGAGAGCTTGCTAAGCAAATTAATATTGTAAGCAAAGGAAATATTCTCCCACTTTAACTGAAGCCTCAAGAAGCAAGATTTGTATTCAAACAATGTGTGCTAAATATAAACCATAGCATACCAAATGCTAGTGCTGGAAGGGACCTTAGGCATCATTTGACCAAACTTTCCCAATTTATTAACTAGGAAACTGAAACCCATAGCTGAGGAACAGAGGGGCCCTCTTATCTGTTGGGCAGCTAGGTGGCACAGGAGATACAGCACTTGGACTGGAGTCAGGAAGATGTGAGTTTGAATTTGAACTCAGAAACTGACTGCGTGGTCCTGGGCAAGTCATTTAACCCTATTACTTCAGTTTCCTTATCTATACAATGAGCTGGAGAAGGAAATGGCAAACTAATTCAAACCATTTTGCCAAGAAAACTCCTGATGGGGTCAGACATGACTGAACAACAACTTCTCTGTTTGTTCAGACACTTATGAGATTGCTAAGGCACATCCCTGACCCATCTTCTCCTGTCACTAACGTTGTCTACTTGAAAATCATGAGACTCCATTTCAGGAAAATGTTCCATCTTTTATACTTCTCCATTAATTCTGACTGATAATACTTTCTCTATGACCCATCTAGCTCTACTAACCCCTTCCAATAAGGGAAAACTGGCAAATCCTGTCTTTATTAGAAATCAACAATTATGCCTTTTGCTGCCTTAGTCTGCCTGTGTAACTGTTAGCTTTTTTCACCATACTTTTCTGCGGCTGTCAGTAGCTACAATCTACTTGGGTTTCACTTGCTGCCACTACTGCTACATCACTTTTAGTCAAATTGCTCAGCCAAGGCCAGTCACTTTTGCTGTTAAGAAAACAAATCCAAATGAGTCCATCAAAAATGAGATGCTTCTCCCATTCAGATAATCTATCTGTTTTTCCTCCAAGAAGAACAAATATATCTTCATGATTGTTTTTTGAATCACACCACCAGTCAGGGATTACCTAGTTCTTCATTCTTATTCTCACCACTGTAATCAAGTGTTCCCCTGTGTCTCTACCTGTGGATCTCAAACTAGCTAAATTTAGGAATTCATTGCTGCCTTAATCTGTGTACAAAATTTGTTGGAATGAGGCAAATGATTGGTTTCAGTAATGAGCTCCTTTCTTGCTAAGGAGGCCATCTATTTATTGCCCAGCTGCCTTGCTTAGATTCTGATCCATGTTGTCCAGTCTTCTTTTTTTTTTTTTAAAGCAATCAGGGTTAAGTAACTTGCTCAAGGTTACACGGCCAGTTATTTCTGATACATTTGCTTGGGTTTCCATATCTTCTGACCAGTCAATTATTCTTTTTGTCACATTTCAATTCCTCCCAGACTCCTTTTTCCTCTGCCCTGCTTTCAGATTCCACTGATCCTGGGACACTACTTTATCTGTTTCTCATCTGCACACCTATTCCATCCCATCACATGCCCTGACCTCACTGCTTTTATGTAGCATGGTCCAAACTGACTGAATTGCTGCTGACCTGACTCTTGAGCACTGCCTTTTCCTCCAGACTGCACCAGGCCTTCTGTGATCTGATACATCTACCTCATACTTACAATCTCCTGGCCTGACTACCACTGCTAGATTTCTAAGAGGATAAGCATACTTATTCATTCATACAAATATCAACTGGATACCATTAGGGGGCCTCAGCTTTACACAGAGTAGTTGACTCCTACACAGCATAATTTTAGTGATTCTGAAAAGTCTCTGCTGCCCTCAAAGTATGCCACCCATTCCAACCCATCTGAGCCACTTGTCACCTCCTGGCTGATGTTTATAATTCCACAATTAGCTTTTCATTCCTTTAGCTTGAGACTTGTTAATACATTAAAACCAGTCTTGGCATGGGCAGTTCATCTCAGTCACAAATGACAAGTTTTCATTTCCTGCTGCCATCTTCTCTTTGCTGATCTCATTTAAATTATGTCAACTATTCTATTTAAAAAGCAGTACAAAAAAATTAGTAATTTCCACAACAATTTTCCTGGGTCCTAAATCCAGGTACAGAATACAATTGTGAGGAACATACCAAAATTTTTGGAAAACTAGTGGGAAAAAATTGCAGATTGCTCCTGCTGTAGGCTACTATATGATTTCTTTTTCAAGA
The DNA here is from genome assembly GCF_028583685.1 of Petaurus breviceps papuanus. NCBI lineage: Eukaryota > Metazoa > Chordata > Mammalia > Diprotodontia > Petauridae > Petaurus > Petaurus breviceps. Next base: position 295,651 of record NW_027186304.1, read on the forward strand.
TTATGCTATTAATTAAAACTGCATTGTCATCATTAGAATTACTTCTTGATTCTTCTCTTTTCTTTCTCATCCCAATCAAAAGAGATGTGGGAAGCAAAGACAATGAAAAATCTTTGCAAAGACGTAATCTTAGACATAACCTAAATATGATAGAAAACTGAATCTAAGAATAATTTATATCTTAAAACAAAAAAAATGTATTTCTTTAAAGAGGAAAACAAGAATCTGATGAATTCTTTAAGGAAGAAACAGCAGCTGAGAACTACTTAGCTTGGAGACATAACTCAGAATCCACAAACAACAGCTCCATGGGATGTAATTGAGCTAGCTATACCACATCCCAAATGGCCTCACCCTATTCCATATCAGCATACCCACTAAACTGCCAATGCACTGTTATCTTATATTTTAAAATCTGTAATGCTGACTATATTACCATATACTCTGATATTTGCTGACTTTTATGAAAAAAGTAGGAAAAATCACGATGGAAAAAATATGGCGAAGCATGATTCTAGAAAAAGAGATGAGAGATGCCAAAGATATAATTACAGAGAAGCCTCATGGCATGAAGTTTATGTCATGACCTATGTCACGAGCTCTTTTTTTCTTTAAGGAAAAAATAATTAGTAGGCACAGGGCATGGAAAGTCCCCAAAAGAAAATTAAAATGACCAAATTTTTATCACTCAGGAAAATAGTTATTATGAACTTGGGAGCTGTTTGTAAGTCAGCTGATTGTACAAAGTCAGGATATTTAGAGCTCATATAATTTATAATAAGCAAGAAGAAAGAATAATAATGAGGAAAAACGTACAAAAGAAAACTTATCCTGAATTATTTAAGTTATTAAAAATAAAAACTTGAAAATGAAATAGAAATGACATCAACACCAACTATAAATAATTTCTTCCAGAAGCGTAAACAATGTACATTAATTGCTACAACCAGGAGAGCAAAAGAACGCAGAAATGATTTAGTCTACAAACATTTGACTTACTTGCCAAAGAGGGAGAGGTGATTGGCAAAGGTAGTACTGCAGTACTGGGTTAGATGATTACTTCATCTATAACATCTTAAAAAGAAGATGATAAGTGATTATGAGCAGCATTGTCTCATGAAGCAAAGAGAAATAGTAGAGGATAAAGCCAGCTTAAACAAAGTTTGGCAAGATATTTAGTTGAGCAAAGCCATCCCAAAGGCATTCAAGGATGAAAACTTCTAGAACAAGGATCACAAACAGAAGAAAAATGGAGAATATTTGCCAAACTTACAACAAACTTTTTTCCTTCAGGGATAAAAAGAACTGCCACAAAGTCCAGTTGACAGTCCTTGAGATGCCTACAAAAGACATGGAAATGGCCATAGGAACAAAGACAGGAAGAACAATCAGACTGGATCAGTTACATCATATTGAGGGACTGACTTACAAGGTGTCTAAAGATGAAGACGATATCACAGAGGGGAAGAAAATTTCCAATCTTATGGATTCCTCTCCTTTCTTTCCTTTCTCCTTCTCCTTCCCCCCCAAAATGATTGAGAAAATATCAACAGTTAATTACCTATATGTCTACTCTCTTATGTATACAGAATCTTTGAGGATCATCTGTGTATAAATTGATGGCATTGTTGAGTATGTATTTGTCAAGATCATGTAGGTTTTTAAAAGTGACATTTAGTAATGGAATAGTTCTTTACCATCCCATAATTGATGGAAGGAGGGAATATCAGATGCTATAGTATTTATTGTCTGTGATTATGAAAAAGTTATTCAACTTGGTAGAAGATAGTCTCCCATTCATATATTAAAATCAGTCAAGCTTCCTTTGAAGATGTAACAGCAGAAGAATGCTAGGCCCAGAATTCCAAAGGAAAGGAGGAGTAGAATGGATCACTTTTGGAAAGATCCAAAGAACTTACAGGGACTTCAAGCTTCCAATAATGGCAAAGACCCATCTTTTAACTGTGTACATTTACTGGTGGTCTATGGGAACAAGGGGTGAAACTCCTAAGATTTAAAGATGAGCATTAGAGAGGGTAATGGAAGACGTGTGGTGAGTGCAAACAAGGGAGATCTCTGAAGAACAAGACGACATGACGTCACCGAAGATCGTGCGACAGAAAATGATGAGCTTGTTGAGAACATGGTGAACACAAAGAATGACAGGAACATGGCCAAGAGGCTTCACTGGCAACTCCATGCTGCTGGGAAAGAGGCAGTAAGACCACCATATTTGATGAATCCCCTGTGGGGAACTTTTGGAAGAATGTACTACAGGTTGGACAAGTAGTAGGCTTCACTCTGTTTCATTGAAGAAAACTCTGAATCACTGAGATCACAGATTCATTTGAGTATTTGAGTGCTATTGGTTTAGTTATTTTTGTATTGTGAGCAAACATGCCTCTAAAATCCTTAGTTGAAGCATTGGTCCCTTCCCCAGTGAATAGGAGGGGAAAAAATACAGCATTTTCTGGATTTAAAGGACTGATCTCCAAAGAAACCAATTGCATAAATGGCTTACTGATACCTGAATGGTTCTCAGATTTTTTTCTCTTCTCTCTCTCTCTCTCT
>NW_027186304.1:298621-350558 GCF_028583685.1 Petaurus breviceps papuanus
TCTCTCTCTCTCTCTCTGTCTCTCTGTCTCTGTCTCTCTCTGTCTCTGTCTCTCTCCCTGGGTCTCTTTCTGTCTTTATCTTTGTCTCTCTCACTTAAGAATGTGTCACTTTTCTATCCTTTCAAGAACATTCCTCTGAAATGGCTACTATTTACGTCAGTCATGGCCACAATTATATTTTGACTGAAAAGAGTGTCACATCAATACAGACGAGGCACACATTGGGCTGGCTTCCTGCCCTTTACTATGATTCTCAGAACAAAGGAAACCTTTACAATCTCTTCACTTCAATCAGAACTGTAGGGGGCCGCTGCCAGTGAATGACACAAAGAAGATGGATCCACTTGCTCTCAAACGCAGGACTCCATCTTCCTTTCTTGTTCTGTCGTGGTCCCCTTTGTGTTCTCCCTACATAACATCCTTCACTTCTCTGCCTTTGCACACCTTTTCTCTCGTGTCTGAGGCGTTCTCTCTCCCCCACCTTCACCTCTTAGAATCTCAAGATCTTTTAACTGCCACCTTTCACGTGTGGCTTTCCCTCATTCTCCAGCTCCAGCCTCGGCCTGCTCCCCCCCACACTTGCTTTGGTCAGATGGCCCGACATGCCTCCTGCTTTTCTCTGCCACATGGGTGGGAGTAGTCTGCTGATTAACGTGAATAGTGAGGCTGTATCTGGACGGACGAGGGACGGTCTTTCTCTTTTCTGTCTTCCCTTTTTTACTGCATCCAGAGGATGAAGAACACAGGCACAATGAACTGAGTGGTTCCAGCATAGTTATTGTTATACATGCACATGTATGTATGTTTTATACATAGATGTGTAGATATACATGTGTGTAGTGTTTCCTTATCTGTGCACATGTTATTTCCATGCTTTGCCTCCTGTTTACAACTCAATGTCATTCAACAAGCATTTATTAAGCACCAACTATATCCTAGTCAATGTACTAGGTACTAGGGATAAAGACAAAATTAAAGCCCTAAAGGAGCCAGTTTGTATAGCAACAGAATTGTATTAGAACAGAAGATGCTTAATAACAACATGCTTATTAAATGAGAGACATCATGCTGCAGTAGGTAAGGCCCTGGATTCTTACTGTCATATGCTGTATGACTGAACTTAATTCTTTGTGCCTCAGTGTCCTTATCTGTAAAATGAAGAGATGGCCCTCTATGGCCTCTGAAATCCTTTCCAATTCTAAATCTTTGATCCTATGAAATGATTGTAGAATCAAACCGAATGGTAAACATGAAGCATTGCCCTGCAGATTCACAATAATTTATCATAAAGTTATAATATTTCTCTTTACATCAGTCTTCCTTGAGCTCCCTTGCAATTGGTTTGATATTATACATTTCCCCACTTTTGTTCTGTGTGTTTCCATTATTCCTAAGGGAACAATGCTAGGAAAATTATGAGGGAATACTGAAATGTGCAGATTTCTAAAAAGGACCTTGAGGGCAATGGCCAAGTTGACTTAAAGTTGCAAAAATAATAATAACACTCTCATTAATTTATATAGAGCTTTTTATTTTTCCAGTCTTTTTCACATATTAATCTCATGTTTCTTAAAAAATGAATTGTAATTATCTTTTGCTAAAGGGTTTAAAACTGGGGGACTTGAGCCCAGGGATGTGCTTGTAAATATTTAAGAACTTGCTCTCGGAGAGTGGTGTGGAAGGGTGGGAGGGAATAAAAAAAAGTTGTCATGACACAGTTTTATCTGTCTTATTAATGTCTTCTCTATCACTTTCTTAAGGTTAGACAATCAACAAAACAGCAAAGACAATGTCCAATTTATAAAAGCTCACACTGAAAACTTAATGATTGACCCCCAAGAGCAGTTTGAGCTGGCTCTGGCATATCCCCGACCTGAGCTGCAACAGAGAAATACCCGGTTTTTGAGTATGTAACAAATTGTCTGCCACATAACTCAGTAAAGAGTTGTTGAATGAATCCCAACAGTCTGAATTTATTGCTGATTACAATCCTTAAGGGTGCAAAGTCTTAAATTTGGGCTCAAAAATTAACTCCACAATTACAAGATGAAGGGGGCATGGCTAACTATTATTTCATGTGGAAAAAGATGTCAGGTCTTTAATGGACTGCAGCCTCAATATGGTCAGCATTTCACACAAGGGAGCAAAGAAAAAAGAAAAGGGTGTAAGCCAAAACAAAAACCTAATGTGAAACTCAGTGCTGGAAATTTTTTTTTGCTTTTTTTTTTTGGAGGGCAGTTGGGGTTAAGTAACTTGCCCAAGGTCACATGGCTAGTTGTGTGTGTGTGTGTGTGTGTGTGTGTGTGTGTGGTGTCTGAGGCCAGACCTGAACTCAGGTCCTCCTGACTCCAGGGCAGGCACTCTACTCACTCAGTGCTGGAAAATTGATAAGGAAATAATCTTCTCAGTAGTTGAGGACTACAGATGTGGAATGTAGTATATAGTGTAAGAAATGATCATTTATCTCTTGTATTAACAATTAATTTTTGTATTGAGACCAAAGTTTTTCTCCTTTTCTGCTTCTTCATCCAGAAATTAACCAATGTGGTAAACCTTTCTAAAAGACTCACCCAGCCAGAATGGCTGATATCTAATCAAAGACTGTAAAAGAAATGATAAGTTTGGACCAATGGGTACATTCCTGCTCATTGTGATTGCTCAGACAAGTCTGGGAAAATGTTAATTCTTCATTTTGTCAGATAGGTGATGTGAGAATTAGTAAGTCTCTTTGACCAATATTTGGGTAATCCAAGTCACGTACCCCAAAATTGTCATTGCAATATAACTCTCCCATTGTAATATTCATTTTCTCAATAATTGTTATCTGATTAGAGTTGATTGCCACTCAGTAATACCTGCTTTTCCAAGGGCATAACATGAGGGGTTTTTGATCTAAGAGATAAGGCCAAATGACTGTCCTTTTACTAATAAACATGCTAGTCTTATTAATAAAAATGACTATATTACCCAGAAATCATGTCTCTTAAACCTTTTACATGTCACAGTGCTATCAGATGAGGTAACTGTATCACTGTTGATAGCTTCTGCTATATATCTATCTACAAATAGATATGTTTACACACATATATACTTATATATGCAAATACACAAATATACACACATATGTAACTCTGTGTTGGCTATGACTTACTTAGCATTGCCAAGGAGATCAAGACACTGGAGATAAATGCCTACTAGTAAGACAGATTCCCTAGGTTCCCTCTCCTTTTTGATGACCAGAGATTTTTGTCCTGACCTTGGGGTTGGTCTTGACTTTGGCTAGTCCCTTATATCCTAAGGGATTGTGGAGAAGAGAAGAGAGGCTGGATTATAGGACAGAGATCATATTATTGAATCATGTAAGAGACAATAGAGCAGACATTAACATTCTGGAACCGGTCAGTATTCCTGATACTATAGTCAGGGATCCTTCATTTTTTTTTTCCTATTTGTTTTCCCCTCCCTCTCTTTAGAGTAGGTAGATACCTAATGCTTTCCTAGGCACAAGGAGTTTACCTTGTAGCTGAAAAATTGACCTTTCTTTGTTTAAACATTTGACTTTCAAGATTGGAATAGATACTATTAATATTCATGGGACTTCTGGGTGTTCAAGTAGGACTAGCTGTAAAGCCAAGCATGAGCAGCTTTCCAGAGGACTGCTGCTGTGAACAGCTTCAAGGTTCTGATTACACAGTATAGTGAACTCTCTATTTATTCAGTAATAAACTAAGACAAAATATTGACAGAAACCAAAGTACATCATTGACAATGTTATGACATAACAAGTTATCACTAAAGTGGACATATAGTTTTCAACAAAGTGGCCACACAATTTTAGACAAGAGATATCATTTGGTAAGTCCTTAACTCAGTCATCCTTAAAGAGCAGGCCTCCTTAAGGGACACAAAGTACAAAGGTCAAAGTTCTCCACCCCTAGGTCACAGTAAATCATAACCTTCTCAGTCAGCATTAAGTACCCAAGCAGAGCTCTTTTCATCTTGACTGGAGGCTGGCTCTCAGCTTCCACGGTTCCTCTTCGGTGGTCCCAGCTCCTGCCCAAATCTACTCAACGGTCACCTGGATTCAAAGGCAGGCAGCTCTCAGCTCCTTGTCCAGCTCCTCACCCAGTTCCCATTCCTTATTGAAGCTCACAGTGTCCAGTTCACCTCAAGCCCTTCACAGTTCCTGTTTCTGGGAAGACAAAGCTTGACAGAACCATAATAATATTCATACACGTTTCCAGCACCATCATCTATTCACTGTCTGCCTGTGAAATCAAAACAGAACCACAAGCAAGGTCCAAGAGGTTAACAGAAATCACAAACGTAGACATCAACAAAGACCCACAAACAAGGTCCGAGAGATCAACACAAATTATCGGTAAAGTCCCAGGACCTCTGAAACCCTCCTCCAGGACTTCCGTAAACAGGAAACCTCTCTCAAGGCTTCTAGTAAGGTCTCAGGGCTTCTGCACAAAATGTTACCAACAAAAATCAGCACAGGCAAAACAGACTGAGTGCTAGGATACCATAAGTTTTCTCCTCAACTCTGCCCCCATAAGAGTTCTCTTCTCAGTTTTCTTCTCAATTCTCCTCTCTCCCAGCTTGGGCTTCTCTTTATATAAGGTCATTGGCTCCTCCCATTCCTGTTGCATCAACAACAGGGGTTCACAAGTTGTGGAGTTCACAAGTTCTGTTTCTTAACAAAGACTTGATATACTCATGGGCAAGGCTTAAAAGAAACTTGAAATGAAACAAGGTGCTAAATAATTAAATAGCTGAAACAAGGCATGAAGTACTTCTTTGCTTGCCATTATACTAGCACCTCCAGTGTGAGGGCTTGGTTAACCCTTTTCAGAGTTGGTCATTCACCTTTGGTCTCCTCCTGGGACTCAACTGTCACTTGTGGCTCCAAGAAGAATGTTCAGTGGCCACATCCTGGTAAAACCAGTTAAGCTAAACCAAGTTGAAGTTAATTGACTGGACCTCACTCTAGTCAGTGAGTTAGGAGGATGTCTACCCCAAGCATGTGAAGACTTCCTCCAGCAAAATGGGCAGATAAGAACAATTTGTTTTAATGGCCATGAAGGTGGCTGAAGTAGGCACCGTGGAGCACTGAGAGTTTGGTCAGACATCGAAGATTCCAAGGTCATCTATGGCATCCCAGGTCATCACCAATTGTCTTAACTTTTATCTTGCCACTGGACTTTGATGACTCTATCTGAGAGAGTGAAGCTAACAACTTTGAGCAACTCTGCTTCACTTAAATCACTTATGAGGAAAGACATTATGATGGGATGTCATTATTCCTCTTCAAAAAGGAAGAATAATATTAAAATTCACACATTCCGTGAGTGCATTGTTAATTATTGCTAAATTATAGCAGACAGAGAGAATTGGTGAGTAGCATATAGAGGAGAAAGATTTTAAACTGTGATCTTTTGCTAGAGCTGAGTATCTGATTGGGGAATCAGAGCTATAGAAGAGAGTTCTAAATTCATTTAAAAACTTTTAAGTAAAAATAATTTACTTCTAACAGGATCTCTCCAGGAAAAAAAGCCCACAGTAGTGGCTAACTAAAAGGCTGGCCTGGGCTGGCACTGATGGGGCTGAGGAGAGTGTGCAGGGATATACCGACTTTCCTTAGCTTGAAAGTAAAGCCATTCCTAGGGAGGAGAAATACAAGAAGTGACTGGAGAGAAAGCATGCCCAAGGGGGAGGAATGGCTTCATCCTCAAAAACAGAGGTGATAAGAATGACTGACAGCCCTGCCTGCTAACCATAAACATACTATTGCTAGGTATGTAGATATCTATGTGTGTGTGCATATACATATACATATATATATATATATATATTGGAATACCATCCATGTGCATATGTATAGGTGTATGTATGTATATATATATATAATACATGTATTTTTATGTACATGTAAGGGCATGTGTATGTGTATGAGACACCATATACATTTGCTTGGATATCAAATACTTGAAATCAGTTAAATCTAAGCAAATGATCTAATGGATTTAAATCTATCCAAGGCTATTCAAAAGTCACTATGTAGTCTCAAAGAATTACTGCCCTATTCTAAACTCAATCAGGGTAAGCCTTCATGTTCTACTGTTGCATTGTCTTCCCAAGGTGGTATTGGTTTTCTGGAGGGCAGCTGTCGCCTTTCAGTGTCCAAAGAAATGACAGCATCCCCAAGGTACCATTGCTGCTATTTGTCTCTTTGTTCTTTGATGCATGTGTTAGCAAGGTAGAAGCCCCCAGGAAATCTAAGAACATTGATTGGGGAGTACATGTTGCTGCCATTAACGGAACAAGAATAAAAGATAAAATGTGATTGTCAAAATCATAAGAAATAGGATATCACCAGCTTCATTATGCCTCCTCCCCAAAGGCCAGCGTTTGCCAGATTGATAGAAGGTTTAAAGGAGAGCAGAATGCGGTAGCACTTTCAGAAGTGACAAGTCATTTTTTTTTTAACCAGGGCAAGCCTAATCTGTGGGCAGAGTAGTCCCCAGTCCATGTAGCATTATTTCAAGGGCACTAGGAATGGTTCTTAGCTCCCCAAACATCCTCCTTACCTGCTGACTGATGATTGAAACTTCTTTTAGGGGGAACAAAGACTTTTCAATCTATAATACTCCTATGACAGGTAACACATTGAATTAAATTCCCATGGTGATGTATAAATAACAGATATACTAGTTTTTCTTGAAAGTAGGTATTTAATGGGCAGAGGGTGGGGAGAGGGAATGTGGGGGGAGCAGAATTGATCACTGGCCATTGGAAAGTAAGAAAGTTAAGGAAGTTTCTAAGTAGCCTATGTAGGATGTCGGTAGGGGTATAGAATGAGGAATATGGGGACAAAGACAAATTTTGCCTCATCATAATTTTGATAGAACCAGCCTATCTCCTACATTAAACAAATTGACATGCCCCCTTTTCATTATCGACATGTCCATTTGCTTAGGCCCCGAAAGAACCATTTATAATCTCTAAATGTGACAGACCCTTTTGCTACCTGACCTGCTTCAACAGTGAAGTACACTTCTCATTCTATTTATATTTCATATTATTTTTCATTCCAAAAATCACTAGTCACCTAATTTCCTGAAAGTTTAAGGGTGAAGAGAGTTTGCCTAATAGGCACTAATTCAAGCCTTCAAAATCATCTCTGTGGAGGAATACTGAGAATTAGTATTACTGTAAGAGTATTTACCCTTGTGTTCAGAGACCTCATCTCACCCACTTATTCCATCCATTATTTCAGAGTGCTTTTGTATGAGCTGGAAGAGTATAAAGCTTGCTGTTAATAGCAAAAGTAGTCAACACCTACCCAGCACTGCCTAACACTCTTACTTTTTTATCATGAATAGAAAATAATGCCTCTATAGGGATAAAAAAAAGAAGTTTAAACAATACAAAAGTCTAAAAAGTTTCAGTAGCCTGAATGCATGTTACTTCATTGGAATCATCAATTTCACACAGAAAGGAACCTCAGAGACCATGTAGTTCAGCCCCCTCATTTTACAGATTAGGAAACTGAGACCTAGAGAGGTTGAGTGATTTGTTCAATATCACAAAGGTAGCAAATGGCAGATTTAGGGTTTAAACTCAGGTTTTCTGACTCCAAATCCAGTGACCTACCCACTTAAAATAGTGGTAACTTTAAAATACTATAAAAATATTAGTTATTATTGTTAATGATGATGCAAAACTAGCTAGTAATGTGCATTGAGAGGCAGCCTCAGAGCCAGAAATACTTGGATTCATGTCTCATCTTTGACATGTATTGTTTGGGAGGTATTAGAATGGGGTCAAGGACTTCTTTGTTTTATTTTTGTTCATTTTTTATGTTTGTAGCACTTAACATAGTGCTAGACATATAGCTGATTAATAAATACTTGTTTTCTAACCAACTGTGTGACCCTGGGAAACTCATTTAACCTCTCGATGCTCCACGGAGCTAAGACTCTAAGTTACAGAGAAGGCACCAACTTTCATTAGTAGAGGGAGTTTCCTTTAGCAAAGAAATCGCACATCTGAATCATTATTATTATACCACATTAATATATGGTCATTGATAACTATTGGATGACTCCCAATGCTATTTTCTTGTCCATCTTGGAAGAACATACACTATGATTCTATAAGAAAACCATTATCTGGGCAGTTAAGTGGTACAATGGATAGAGTATGATTCAGGAGTTGAGGACCTGAGTTCAAATGTGATCTTAGACACATTATACTTATTAGTTGTGTTCTTGGGCAAGTCACTTAATCTCAAATGCCTCACCCCCCAAAAGCCATTGTTTTATGTAAGGCAGCTGTATATTTATGGTCAAAATATGTATGGTCAAAAATGTATGCATATATTTTCTGGATTTGGCTGCTATGTCAGGAGTAGTGAGGAATAATGGGCAGCACTTGTCAGTCACCAAGGAGTTATTGTGATATGTGCCAGATACTATGCCAGGCACTGGGAATACAAATATAAGTAAGAAGAAAAGCATTTCTTGCCCTCCAGGAGCTTAAATTCTGAAGGGGAAAGACAACACATAAAAGGAAGCTGAAAAGATGGGGAGGGGAGCCAATGGTATTGGGGTCTTGGTAGATAAAGTCCAGACTGAACCATGAACTAGAATGAGAGATAGTTGGGCTAGGTGTCCTCTTTAAATAGAGGTTCTAGGAGAAGCTATCGATCAGAAGGAGCAGCCTAAGGAGTAGAACATACTTCCAATGGCATTTCCAGGATTGGAATGAGGTTCAAATAAAGATCTGGGCCATTGTAGAGGAAGTCTGGAATTAAGCCATTGGTCCCAACAAGTACACATCCAAAAGCAGAATCACAATCAGCTGGGCTGGAGTTACAAAGATTACTCCAGATAATCACTCCATCTTTCACAAAGCCTCAATGATGCTCTGCGTTATAACATTCATCCTGGATTCCTGGACTCCCGATCTTTGAAACTCTCAAGGTTGGGGTGGCAAGGTGGCATAGTTAGTAAGGTGCCGGCCCCGGAGTCAGGACCCGTGTTCGGTTCCAGCCTCAGACACTTAACACCCACACCAAAAAATCTAGCTATGTAAACTTCGACAACTTACTTAACCCCAATTGCCCTCCAAAAGGCAAAACAAACAAACAAACAAAAAACCTCTTAAGGTTGGAGACTCCATTCTTTCTACATTGCTTCCCTAAGATGAAAGTAAAGAAGAGAGGGATTCCCTTTATGCTGTCATCAGCCTAACAGAGAAGTTGTATTAACTCTGGAATTTCTCACCCACCTGTAGAACCACTGATACCTTAGTGTCTGATCTTCAAAGAATTTGCTTATGAATGAAAAATTGAGTGTTAAGTTCCTTTTGTCCTTTATCAGACAGCAAGGCAGTGGATGGGAGAGTCAGCAGGAAACAAAGACAAGAAAACTGGGTCTTGTTGAGTAAGAGAGGACAGGACTGTGGCAAGAGGTATAGTCAGAGAAGCAGAGGCTAAAAGTCAGACAATGACTGGTGGAAGAGGGGCAAGGGAGGATTTGCAGATATAGCAGATTTTGAATTTGTTCACAAAGAGAAATCAAGATAGACTCACAAAGAAAAAAAAAATCTTGAGCCTTAGTCAAAAAGAGTAAACTAAGACCAGAGTAATAGCCAAGGCAGACTGTGGTCATGGTGTGAAGTGAATATGTGAAAGAGAGCTCCCAGTTAGGCTTGTTGGAAATAGAAACAGGAGCCAATTGCTGCCTTATTACTGTGACCAGTTCAGGTTTTCTTATTCAGATCTGTTCCCCGGGAACTCGGAACTCTGTATAGGGCCTTAGTGGTTAATGCAACTTCCTTTAATAACCTAAGAAGCCATTTGACCCAGTGACTTGAACTCATTTGAGGTGACTGTGTGTTATGTTATCATAACCTTACTTTTCTTTCAGTTACCTCCAAATAATATTTGTTCTATCATTTTCAGTCAGAAGATCATCCATTTTGCAAGAAAAGACAGAAGCAAATTAGGAGTTGAGAAATTCTTCTTTCTTTCCTTTATTATCATTACCCTACTTGCCCCTAGACAGTGGATATGTAACATCTTTGTCCTTTTTGCTTGTAACATTTTGGCAGGAAGGAGAAAAATGTCTACTCAATTGTTCTTACAATTTTTCCAAGGTTCAAATCACTCGGAGTTTGAGCCCCACTGATACCATTTTTTTTTTTTAAGCAATTGGGGTTAAGTAACTTGCTCAAGGTTACACGGCCAGTTATTTTGTGTGGGTGCTAAGAATCTGAGGCCTGAACCGATCCCGGGTCTCCCGATGCTGGGGCTGGTGCTCTTACTCATCTCACTGCACCACCTGGCTGCCCCTCACTGATACCACTCTCACTTTGCTTTTTTCCCCTGTATGTCCATTTTGATTCTGAGCTGCTGCATCAGTGTGGTTCATTTTTTTTTAAAGCAGCCACCAGTCTCTTTAGACTCCTTCCCTGGTTTTTTTTAAAATTTATTAATTTTTTCTCATTAAATGAGAAATATGACAGACAGAATGAGCGAAGGGGGTGGTCTATATTCTGCCTAGTCTAGGCTGCATTTGGAGTGTGTTGATGAATGATAGGAATCACTTTTCAGGAAGGAGTTTGGTAAGTTAGAGTCCATTCCAAGGAGGTCAACTGAATTGTCGATTAATTCACGGAATTATTAATTGGCTCATTGTGACCCAGATAACAGGGAAACATTTCAGCGACTCACCCTAGTTTTCCACCCTCGATCTCGTTGTGCTCAGCTTGTTCAACAGCTTATAGTCTCATTCCTGGTTTTCCCAGTTTAGGAGTGAGACTGCAACGGAGGTCCCTCTGTACCAAGGTGGGGGCCATCAGGCCTGGTTTGTGTTTTGTTTGTTTTGGATACTCACCAGGAAAGAGAATGATGGCAACCATCAGGGAGTAATGTTTCATTCACTCTTTAATAAGGCACAGAGTACAGAAGCCAATGGCACAGGGGTACAGAGGCCAGATAGCTAGGGCCCTATAGAGGCTGGGGGTGTGGAAAAGAAAGGCAGGCAGTGTGGGAAGAGAATGGGCAGGGGGAAGGGCACAGAGAGTCACGTACATGACATTGGATCAGAGTTAGGAGCACTCAGGTAGCTTGGCCCGGACAAATGCTAGGGGAGAAGGCGTTTGGGGCCTCATTTTTATGGGGTTTTGGTGGCCTGAGACAGACTAATTCTCATCCACGCCACCTTGGGGTTGGTTACTGAACACATCAAAGTTGTCAGCAAACCTAAGGGTTAGTTCATTAGCATAATCCTTACTGGTGTGTTCTTCTCCTGGGACTGTGCATACCTACACCAGAGCAGCTAACAGGATCCAGGAGCCCTTGCAGTAAGGCCTAGCTGCTTCCTCCTAATTTGGCACATAGTCTCAGGATGTGGTCTTGGTTAATTTATAGCAAATTAACTGCTATGCTCTCTTAATTTATGAGACAGTCTGTAAGTGACTCCTGGGCTCCTCTTTTCAATCTTACTTCCTACTATGGTTTTGCTAGCTACTTATAAACTTACTATACTAGTTAGAAGAGGTGGTGGTGGTTAGGGGTACCAGAATAAGATACATTTTTAAACATAGCAACCAAGATGGTAAGGGGCTTGAAAACCATGCCAAGGATAATGATTCGTAGACTAGGAAGAATAGAATGAAAATGATTAATAGGAATTTGGAGATAAGTGTAAGAGAGGAGGCACCTAACTGCCCTCAGTATAACTCATTTGTGTCTTGCTTCAAGATTTTCAAAAAATCTTTCATGGCAATGACCATGCCAAGTAAATAGTCAAGATATCATCACCACCCCCAGATTTATATATGAAGAATCTGATGTTACCAGGGGCTGAGTCTTTTCTGTAATCATATATCTTGTGACTATCTGAAATGATGTTGAAATACCATACTAGGCTTTCTCTTTGGACATTGTGCTGGTTCAACAATTTTTATTGAAACTTTGAAGAAGTCATAGAAGGGAGGCTTTTCCTATTTTGCAGATTAAAAAAATACATTTAATAACCAAATCAGGATTCAGAGATATTGGAGCTGAATCTGATATGAAATTTAGTAAGATCAAATATAAGTTCTATACTTGGGTTCAAAAATCCAATTTCACAGGTACAGGAGAAAGGAGCTATTGCTGAACCACAGTTCCTCAGAAAAAAAAATTTCTTGGGTTATGAGTATGCTACATGCTAATTATGTGTGAGAGAATCACAGAATCTTAGCATTGGAAGGGATCTGAGAAGCCATATCATCCAACTCACATCTGACCAAGAATGCCTCTACAAAACACCCATGTAACTTCTTCTTAAAGACCTCAAATAAGGGGAAAAATTGCTATCCCACCCACATCTCCCAGGAAGCCCATTCCATTTTGGGATAATTCTTAATGTTGAGAAATTTTTTGTTACTTCAATTTTAAATCTCCTACTTCAAACCAAAAATGTGATACAGTATCTAAAAAAGCTAGTGCTTTTCTAGCCTGCATTAAAAAAGACATAGCATCTGGAATGAGGAAAATGCCACTGCTTCCTTTCTCTGCCCTTGACAGACCACATCTGAAATATGGTGTTCAAGTCTCTGTTTGCTTCTTTGTTTTCACTCCATTTTAAGAAGGGCATTGACAACCTCACATGCATTCAGACGAGTGCTCCCAAGCTGGTGAGGGGGACCTCAAGACAATGTCATAAAATAGTCACTGGGCATATTCAGCCTGGCGAAGACAAGACTCAAGAATAGCCACCTTCAAATATTTGAAAGGCTATCATATATAAGAGGGTCTAGACCAGGGGTGGGAAACTTGTGGCCTTGAGGCCACATGTGACCCTCTAGGTCTTGAAGTGCATCAGGCAATATGTGGCGTCAGAGTTCTCATTCCTGGCTAGATTTATTCTAGGTAGCTAGGGCAAAGTAAATAGAGTGCTGGGCCTAGAGTCAGGAAGACTCATCTCCCTGGGGTCAAATCTGGCCTCAGGCACTAGCTATGTGACCCTGGGCAAGTCACTTAATTCTGTTTGCCTCAGCTTTCTCATCCGTAGAAATGAGCTAGAGAAGGAAATGGCAAAACACTCCAGGATCTTTGCCAAGAAAACCCCAAATGGGATCACAGAGAGTTGGAAACAACTGAGATGACTCCACAATAACGTTTTAAGAGTCTTTCCATTTCTATGGGGAATATCTAGAGTGGTCACAAATGTATACGAGCAAAAGGAGACATGAAGGAAGGGAGACTTTTTATTAAGTGACTATAATGTCTACAACTGAAGCTGTTATGGGGTTACTTTCAAATTAACATAGTTGTAAACTCAAATTTAAAATGAGGTAACATGGAGCAAATGATGAACTTTAAATGGTACTCATATAACATGACTAGCAGAAGTAGGAAAAACATTTTTATTGTTTCCTTTCTAACTCCATGCATAATGGGACAGTTCAATATCCCCTTTGCTCCAATTTCTTTGAAAAGTCTCAGCAACATTAATTCCTGCTGCTATAAATGAACTCTTATTTATAGAAAACTACAATAATCTGTCCTTCTGAGGCCAGCAGAGTATCTGGTTTCCAATACATATTTAGGTAAAGAACGTGTATTTTTCAGTTGTCTAATTTTGTCAGTCCCCACACAGTAATTTGGTACCTGATTTTCAAGGGTGATGCATGATCACTATAGCCTATATAATGTGAGGGATGCCTAAAGACACTACCACAATCAAGCAACTTAAAACACAAACAAATGTAGTCATGTGTGCTAAAGTTAAACTAATGTGGTTTATCTCTTACTCAGCTAGGACTAGGAAACTGAATTTTTTTTTTAATTGACTTATGGCTCCTATAACTGTTTTCCCTAAGTGTATGTTTTTCTCTCCTGGTGGCATAGACCTTATTTTTAACTCAAGGTTGCTAGAACTTTAGGAACTTCCTAAACTATAGTTGAAGCTGAAGTATCCTTCAGTGAATTAGATTCAAGTTAACTCTCCTTATCTCTAAATGGGCAAAGATTAGATATAGGGAGAAATTATATATCAGAGTATTTTGAAGTAATATCAGGCAAACAGTTCTGAAGTTTAAGGTTTTTTCCAACTAATTTTTTCTCCCCTAGGTGGCTCTGTGGGTAGAGTACCGAGTCTGATGTCAAGAAGACCTGAGTTCGAATTCAGCCTCAGAGATTTACTAGTTGTGTGATCTCAGGCAAATTACTTAAACTCTGTTTGCCTCAGTTTTCCTCCATCAGCAAAACAGGAAAAATAATAGAGCTTCCCTCCCATGGTTGTTGTGAGGACCAGATGAGATGATATTTGTAAAGAGCTTAGCACAGTGTCTGACTCACAATAGGAGTTATATAAATGCTTATTGTTGTTGCTAAACCCATCAATCAGTATGAAAAGACTTAATGGCATAATAAACCTAGGCTTCTGATGTGTTCCTTTTTAGAAACAAAGTTCAGGTTCAGGTTTGCAAAATTTTGGTGGATTAAGTGTTTTGACAATGGGCAAGTTCATTCCGAAATTATGTGCTTTTATACAAGTCATCAATAAAGCCTATTTGTAAGTTATCTAATTTTGAGAATTTTTTTTAATTAGGATTTTTAAAATCTTCACCTCCCTTAGGGTGGGAGATACAAGCTGATAGTTCTCCATCCTTTGAGTCAAACAATTTAAGCTGATTATACATATTTATATATTTAAGGTTTTTAACCTGGCTATTTCTTAAAGGCCTTGTAGTTCCTTTTACAGATGAAAATGTCGTGTTGAATATTTAAGAATAAAACAAACCAGAGTCTGAGGAAAGGTAGTAATGATGTAGACAAAGAGAAATAATGTATTGATCACATAGAAATGTATGCATTTACTTCTAGAACATCCAAAAATGGAAATGTTAGCAAAATGGCACAAAGAGTCATTTACTATTATGTATAGGGCACTGGCAAGCTCTAGGACATGCAAGTAAAGGTAATAAACATATGTACTTGAGTTCTTCCATGGATCTATGGTCTTATAAATATGATTACTTCCTCCTGTGGTACAGATCACCAACATTCATGCTTTCTTATCCTGGGTGACTCTTGTTCAGGTCCTTCCATAAATCCTCTAAAGAACACCCAACCACCATGTTTGACATTTTCTTTTAGATCTCTTGATGTTCTGTGGTTACCAATGCAAGCACACTGACTGTTCATCTGTTATCCCTCTCAGTACATGAAGTGTTGACCTGCTTTTCTATTCAAAGTATTGTAGAATAGAATAATGGAATTGTAGTCAAGGAGATTTGGATTTGAATCTCACCTCTGATGCTTCTAAACTTTGTGAACAAGTTGTGAAATCTCACTGAGCCTTTTTCATTTCAAGTCAAGAAAGTTCTTGATACATTTGAAAATTACTTTTAATGTTTTACATAATTGTACATGAATAACCTATATCTGATTGCTTAATGTCTGGGACGGGGGAAGGAGAGGAGAGGGAGGGAGAAAAGAATTTGGAACTCAAAACTAACTACGAATGTTAAAAAAAATTAAAAAAAACTTTGTATCAAATCATGTAAGTCAGGGGTGGCTAGGTGGCACAGTGAATAGAATACCAGCCCTAGAGTCAGGAGGACCTGAGTTCAAATCCGGCCTCAGACACTTAACACTTAACTAGCCATGTGACCTCGGGCAAGTCACTTAATCTCACTTGCCCTGCCTTCCCCCCTTTAAAAAGCAAAAAAAAAAAAAAAATAACAATCATTGTGACTCTTTCCACCTTTTTCTGAAATCATTCTGCTTGTCCTTGCTTATAGTAAATAATATTCATTATAGTCATAAACCACAACTTGTTCAGCTATTTCTCAATTGATGGGCATCCCCTCAATTTCCAATTCTTAGCTACCCCAAAAAGAGTTGCTATAAATATTTTTATACAAATAGGTTCCATTCTCTTAAAAAAATCTCTTTGTAATACAAACCTAGCAATAGTATTGTTGGATCCAAGGGTATACACAGTTTTAGAACTCTTTGGACATAGTTCCAAATTGCTCTCTGGAATGATTGGATCAGTTCACAACTCCACCAACAGTGCATCAGTGTCCCAGTTTTGCCATATCTCCTTCAACATTTATCATTTTTCTTTTTTGTCATGTTAGTCAATCTGATAGAAACGAGGTGGTAGGTATGTCAGAGCTGTTTTAATTTGCATTTCTCTAACCAATAGTGATTTAGAGCATAGTTTCATATGATTGTAGATAACTTTGATTTCTTTTTCCGAAAACCGCTCATTCATATCCTGTGATCATTTATCAATCGGGCAGTGACTTGTATTCTAGTAAATTTGACTCAGTTCTCTATATATTTGAGGCCTTTATCAGAGATACTGGTTTTAAATTTCCTCCCCTCAACTCCTCCCTCCCCTTCTCTGTTTTCCTTCTAGTTCTGGTTGCATCGGTTTTGTTTGTGCAAAACCTTTTAAATTTTATATAATCAAAATTATCCATTTAACATTTTGTAATGCTCTCTATATCTTGTTTAGTCCTAAATTCTTCCCTTAACCAAAGATATGACAGGCCAACTATGCCATCCCCTTCTAATTTGCTTATGGTATCACCCTTTATGTACAGTTACCTTTTCAATAGTAATAATGTTCATTTTTTCCCAGTCATGTTGCATCTTCTTCTCCACTCTCTTTTTGGCTGTCTTGAGAAACAATCTCTCAATGTCTTTCAAAATGATGGGGCCTCACATAAAAGCAAGGGTTATTTCTAATTTGTTTTTGTTAGATGACTTTCCATGACTACAGAATTCACCAGTGAGTGCCCATTCTACTAGTGATGGACTTCTCATTGGGTTAGTCCTCTGACAGCAATGGAATTGACATATTTTTTGAAGAAATGAACCATACCAATAATGCTATTAAAATTTTAACAGAAGGCAGGAGAAAAGAGGAAGTTGTTGCTAAATGGTTAGATGACTTATAGGCTGCCCTTGAAGAATCAAACAAAGGAGATGGCACGTACTCAAAGACAACAAGAACATCATTTCATGGCATACTTCATAATCTTGTTCTATGGTGTGCTCCTAATGATCATAAGCAAAAATGTTTAAACAAAATTGAATATACACCAACATCACAGAATGAAGAAGTTGGAAAATTCTATAGAAAGTTCTATTGAAAATTTGGCAAGAACCTTCAAATGAAGTCAGCATTTACTCTGAGGCTCATTCCATCGTGAGAACATTGAGGTGAACCCAGTGAACGATGGAGAAAGACTTCTGGGGATCGAGAAAGGGAGGAGGTCAAAGGCTTGTAAGACTACACTCTAACAATCTCCCAGTAATGTATCATGGATCCTTCCTGTGAGAGCAGAGTCACAGGACATCTCCATGGCAAGTAGTGAAGAGCATTATCTCCACCCCCTCCAAAGAAAATGGACTATGTCTTAATAGTTGATGAATGACTAGTTACTGATGTGGGAACTGTATCAGAATGAGTTATCTATGTATACAGACTGTTGACTTGCTTAGAACAAAGGTCCAAAATAGATATCAAGTTAACAAGTAAAAATAGAGATAAAAAAGATACTGTGAATGAGATTTAATGGTTTAAATGAACCATCAATGACAAAAAATTGGAAATGTAAAAAGGTAAAGATGATAACATCACCATTTTCTACAAAAGTTTAACCAATTGTAAATCAGTCACTACAAAAAAGAGCCCAGAAAGTATCTTTTCAGCAAATTTTTTTGTATTTTTGCCAAACTCTGAAGCATGACAGTGATAGCCAAGAATAATAATATTTTATTTTATTTTTTGCATTTTGGAGAGGGGAAGGTAAGGCAATTGGGGTTAAGTGAATAACAACATTTTAGAGTACATACTTATTCGTCAGATAGAGAGCATGGTAAAGATTACAGTCTTCCGTCACATAAGAGGCCACCTTCTGAAGAAGGTGAAACGGGGTATAAGAAAACGAAGTTGGGAAACTTGGCTGAGAGCAAAATTACAGATTATATACCAAAGACATCATGCTAAAGGTGCTATGTTCTTGAAAACAATGAGTGGTTATTTTACAAAATACTTCAAAGATGGAAACAACCAAATAATAGGGGGAAAATAAACTACAGTGGAACCTCAGTTTATGAGTAACCTGGTTGACGTATGCTTATGCAAATTTGTCTTGCAGGATGAACAAAAATTTACAGTATGAACAATGTTTGGACTTGAACGGCGAAGGGATGATGCTTAACTAGGGTAATGTTTTTTTTTTTTACTTTCATAT
This sequence comes from Petaurus breviceps papuanus, assembly GCF_028583685.1. Lineage (NCBI taxonomy): Eukaryota > Metazoa > Chordata > Mammalia > Diprotodontia > Petauridae > Petaurus > Petaurus breviceps. Next base: position 316,904 of record NW_027186304.1, read on the forward strand.
GTCAGACAAAGGAATCTCAGGTTGCTGTACTGCTTAATCGGCCTCATTGGCACTGACCCTTTGTGAAGGCAGCATTGTTCATTCTTAACAGTACCATTACAAGTGTGTTCATGTGTGTTTGCCTACATGTGGTAGTACTTTGTGTAAAAGTATACAGTAGTGACTGTGATCTTCCACATAGCCAGGAATTGACGATGGGTGAACTGATGGATCTGAGAGGTTGCTGAGGATATCTCATCTGAGGTGGAGGTTGCAGGGTTGGAGGAATCTCTCACATCAAGTGAGATATGAGAGGTTTATCAGATGTGGGAACAAGTACAAAATTTTGTTGAAAAACATCACCTAAATGAAGCTGCAGCAATGACAGACATGGATATTTTTAATGATAATGCAATGTCACCTTTCCATGATGTTCTGAAAAAAAGTCAAAAATTTTTGTCATTAGATAGATTCCTAGTCAGAAGTGAATGTAAAGAAAAAAAAATTCAATGAGTCAAAACATGAAAGTGATTCTAAAAAACAAAAAATCAGTGAAGCCTGGCAGTAGTCTTAGTTTTACTTTTAGTGAAAGAAGAATAAGAGAGAATATTCCCAATGTTGAAACCCCAGATATTCTCATGGAAGGAGATTCTCCTTCCAAGCAATAGTCCTTCCTCCTCTTCTTCCTCTTTATTGTCTCCCTCACGCCAACCACGACTCTTCTCAAAGGTAAAGTGCAGGTTAATTTATTTTGTTTTCGGTTTATATTGTGTACTAATCATTGCTATTGTATTTCAGGTGCATTAGCGACAAAAAAACTTACTTAAGATTATAAAAAATTATTTTTATATGAATACTTTTGGAGATGTGGTACCAATAATCTGATTTATGTTGTTTCCTATGGGAAAATTCTCTTTATAATATGAACAAATCACATGATGAACAGAATCTCAGAACGAATTAAATTCATAAACCAAAGTTGTACCGTATTTTATTCTCAAAAAAAAGAAAATGAGGATGGTAACAGTAATTACTCCATCTCAAAACTTCATGTAGAAAAGAAAAACAAATATGGGGAAATTTGACAAGCACTATACATTTTGGTAGAGCAGACTTCAAAGTGCTCATAAGAGGAATAAGCCAGATTTAATTGACAAGCTGTATAAGGAGAATTAGCCCAAGAACAAGACATTCTCATGAATGAAAATATGAAAACACACAAAAAATAATTTTTACTACAGGCCATATTAAAAAATATTTATAGCAGCTCTTTTTTTGTGGTGTCCAAGAATTGAAAATGGAGATGATGCCCATCAATTGGGGGACGATGGAACAAGTTGTGGTATATGATTGTGATGGAATACTATTGTGCTCCCAGAGGCTGGTTTCAGAAAAAGCTGGAATGACTAATATGAAGTGATGTAAAGTGAAGTGAGCCTAAGTGAGAGAATACTTTACACAGGAATAGCAATATTATAATGATAATGAAGGATAATTTAGCTATTGTGATCAATACGATGATCAATGACAACTCCAAAGGACTCATGATAGCAAAGGTTATTATCCCCTTCCAAGAGAGAGAACTGATGAAATCTTAGTGCAAACTGAAGCATATTTACAATTTTTCATTATTCTTGTTTTTTTTTCTATTTTTGGCAACATGGCTAATGTGAAAATGTTTTCCATCACTTCCCTTATATAGTCAATATTGTATTTCTTATCTTCCCAATGTGTGGGGGGGATGACATGTGGACATGTAGGTTTATGCAAGACATATACACAAAAACAAGAATCTCAGGATCATAGATCTGGAGCTGGAAAGAACCTTAGAGATAGTTCTAATCTCATTTCAGAGATAAGGAAACCAAGGCTCAGGGATTTTAAGTGACTTGCTGCAATGCCACGGAAAGGCAACTTCCCAAGGTTCAGAATACCAGCATAGGTGCTTTCCATTTTATTCAGTGACCAACCAAGAACAGAGAAGATCAAAACATGACATCATTCCAAATACAGCATTTACTAAATGTGATTAAATAATCTCCAAGGACTACCCCACCCCAGGACCTTCCAATCATTCAATCAATTACAAAGTCTCTGTTCTAAATACTTCTCCACCCCTAGGCTATACCTTAATTTAATCCACCACAAAGTCCCTCTTCTCAAAGGGAGATTAGTTTCCAAACATAAGGTCAAAAGTTCCCCACCCCTGGATCACAATTGAATCTACCCCAGAGTTACATCAAGTTTAAACACAGCACTTAATACCCAAATGGAGGTCTTTTCTTCATCTTGACAGGAGGCAAGTTCTCAGCAATCTTAGTTCCTGAGGAGACAAGGCTTAGCAAGGCCATAAGATACATTGCCAGTCCCTTCATGCATTCATCCTCTGTCTGTAGAACAGTCCTAGAACCCCTGAACACATTAGCAAAGCTCTCTTCCAGGATTTCTGTAAACATACAACAAGAAAATCCTTCTTCAGGGCTTCTGAACCAACAGAAAGGTTCCCAGACCCCTGCAACAACAGCACTGTCCTTCACCAGTGGACAGTATTCACTCTGTCTGCAGGACAGTCTCCAGACCCCTGCAACGACAGCACTGTCCTTCACCAGTGGACAGTATTCACTCTCTGTCTACAGGACAGTCTCAGGGCTTCTTAACCAAATGCCAGGTTCCAGGACTTCTTCAACAGGACAGTCTTTCACCAGTGGACAAATCTGGCAAAACAACATCAAAACAGACAGACAAAGTACCAGCAAAACAGCCATGTCTCCTCAGTCCTTGGCAGCTCAGGGGGCAGGTCTCAAAAGTCCAGGGCAATTCAAAGAGGCCACCAGCAATTCTCTTATTCTCTCTTTCTCCACGAGGTGCTGCTTCCAAAAAGATCTTCCGCCTCTCTCTTGTCTCTCCAAATCTACGTCACCAGCTCCTCCCAGTTCAGGACTCTCTTTTCACATCAACAAGTCCATCCCACAGGTGGGATTAACAAGCTCTGGGTTTTAATACAATCAATTTGAAAAACCAAGCCAATACAGGGGAATCTTTAATTGCCATTACTATCACACTTGCCCAAGGTCACGCAGGTAGTGTTAGAGGCCGGATTTGAACCTAAATCCTCTGACTTCAGCATCAGTGGTCTTTTTCACTGTCCTACTTTTCAGAACAGTCTAGTACGCACTGTCGGTTTTATAAAAAACCTGTTAAAAACCTAGATATCATATTTAGCAAGTATATTCAAGAGAGAGATGTAGGGCAAAGGACACATTTAATGCCTAAGTCGAGCTTGGTTTCTGCCTGTGGTTGTTACCACGTTGTAGCATCTCATGGATTTACATGCCACAAAGGTCACCAGTGCAAATTGCTGTTGGATCCTGCTCTCATCTCTTGTTATTTCACACTACAAATCATTACGTCATTTGGTCTGATTTCATTTTTCACTTCTACAGTGGAAACGTTTGACAACAATAAGCAGACAGTTCTGGAAAAGAACTCAGATTTAAAGACTGTGGTTACTGACAATACTGTCTATATCTAATAGTCCCACATGAATTTAAAATTTGCAGATCTTTTCATTTTGAAACATTGACATCTCTCTTCAGTTTCTTGCAACAGCCCTAAGAGATAGCTTAGGGGTGAGTTTATTTTACAGATGAAAGGCATGAAGTAAAGGTTAAGGATCTCAAGGCCTTCCACCAACATAGTGAGATTGGAATTAACAGCCTGTTCCCTAGCCTATTCCTTAGAATTACAAATCTTGTTGCCTTTCTGACTAGAGCCATTCCGCTAAAGGAAGACAGTAAATTGATGTTACTATCCAAATAATTCAGACCCATCTGACACTTTTGCCCGGAAATATCTGGACAAGTAAGACAAAAGGAAGAATTAAAATATAAAATACTTCATGGTAGAGAGGAAAACATTCACTAGTCATGTGGTCTCAAGCAAGCCACATAATGCCTCAATCTTCTAATCTGTACAATGAGACTAATAAATATCCCAGCTACAACGCAGCATGGTTAGGAGCGAGATGCTTTATAAACTATACCTTAGAATCAGCTCCTGGAGAACAGGGGCTGCTTGTTTTTCCCTTTTCTTGGCATCCTCATTGCCTAGTACAATGTCTGGCATATAGTAGATGCTTAATCAATGCTATTTGGTTAAGAATATTTAAATTATTATTATCATGTCAACTTTTGGGCATAATTGCATCAACTTTTCATTTACTTTGTGTATCTGGACCAGGTTTCTTTCATTATCCTGCTCACCACATGCACTGGCCAGAAATAAAATAATAAATGTGGGAAAGAACCAAGAAAAAAGCCAATAATTTCATATAAGTGATATAGAACTGTGTTTTTCCACACAGCAATATTTGTTTAACTTTTAAAGCCGTTTGTAATCTGTTCCCAACCTATATTTCCATTCTCATTGGATATTCCTCTCCCTCCTGCAGTCTTCAATTCAAACAATCTAGTCTTCTCTCTTCCCCTTTCACAAGATACTCAATGTCCAGTATCCATGCCTTTGCACTGACCATTCCGCATACCTGGGATGTACTCCCTTTTTTACATATTTCTCACGTAATCACTCTTTTCCTTTAATATGCAGCTCATGCACCATCTTCTGCATGAAAACCTTCCTGATGCTCTCGCCAACTGTCACTCCCTCCCAAACACTCCCTCCAGTTACCACGTATTTAACTTCTTTGTATATAACTGTGTTTGTTAACTTCATATTTTAATTTGTATCTAGTTTATCTGTACTTGTCTCCCTCACTAGAACAAGTAGGCTCGTTATGAATTAGGATTACTTCAATCTTCATACTCGTCCCCCCCATACCAAACACAGTGCCCAGCACTTAGTCGGCGCTCAGTAAATATTTAGTGATTGGTTTGTTCATTGAATTGTCCATTCAACTCAAGTCCTATATTAAGGTTAACAGAAATTTAATGCGGATGTTAAATCATTCCCATTGCTGTTTCAATATTATTTTCTAAGTAAAAGGAACAGTAACCCTATTAGTCAGCGACAGATAATACCCCACTTCTTTATTTTCTTCTTTCTTGATATCATGATGCATTTTCATTGTGAAGATAATTAACAGAAAGTCCCAACCAGGCTGGATGGAAAACCTGAGAGAGAATCACAATCAGTTTTCCTTTTCCTATTTCATATCAATTCTATTTGGTGTTTACCTTGGCAAAGGTTTGAAACACTAGGTATTCGACTGGACAGCCCATTGAGTTACATCATATTATATATTATAAGTATTGCATAAGTCTATCACACATCTATAATTTGTCATTTATCACACATGTGTAAAAATAATTTATTGTACCTCATTCATCATAAATCATTTATTGAGCTGTTATAAGCTATTACATGTACAAAAACACATTTATATAATAGGCCCAATATGTCATTTTATCTGTTGTTATTCATCGTGAATGCATTATGTTATTGTTACATATGTATTGTTTGTATGTTGTATGTTATATGTGCATTATACTTACATATACACTACAGTAAAGCCAATTACAAATACCACTCCCAGAGGAAGAAGCAGCCCAAGAAAACCTGGCCACCAACTCTCTGCCACGTGGTCCCTGACCACTCCCGAGTGTCTCCAGCTTCAGGCGTGGTGCAGAGGACCACAATGTACCTGGGGGGGGGGTGAGTGTCCCAGGCCAACAATAACCACTCACCTCAGCCACTGCGGGGGAGCCACACTGGCTGCTGACGTGGACCACTTTGGACTGCCCACACTTGAGATATCCCTGCTAGATGTGTCAGAGCTCAGTGAGCTGACCTTCTTCCTGAAGAAGCGGGGCCGCATGGGCGGCTAGGTGGCACAGTGAATAGAGCACCAGCCTTGTAGTCAGGGGAACCTGAGTTCAAATCTGGCCTCAGACACTTATTTCTTACTAGCTGTGTGACCTTGGGCAAGTCACTTAACCTGCCTTCTCCCCTCCAAAAAAAATGGCACAAAAGAGTAGTGTATTAAGAATAGGGCATCTAGGTGTCAAAGTAGATAGAGTGTTGGGCCTGGAGTCAGAAAGACTCATCTTCCTGAGTTCCAATCTGGCCTCAGACACTTAGTGACTGTGTGACCCTGGGCAAGTCACTTAAGCCCATTTGCCTTAGTTTCCTCATCTGTAAAATGATCTGGAAAAAGAAATGGCAAGCCATTTAAGTATATTTGCCAAGAAAACTCCAAATGGGGTCATGAAAAGTTGACCATGACTGAAATGACTGGACAACAACAATGATATTAAGAATATTTAATAGAAAACATTCCCCCCCCACAAGATTTTATCACATTTTCACACAAGTTTATATCTATATATCTCTATCTCTACCTAATCATCTATTGTTCAGGGGAAAGTGAGATCAAGTGCATATAGTTCAGGTAGCAAAGAAGTAAACTTGCCTCTCCTGATTGTGGAAAGTCTCGATCGTGTGGTTTTCATGGAGGTCGTTTCAGACAAAATACAGCTTTCTGTTGGGCTCCTTGTACATTCCTAAAAGTGACTTTCCTCAGTGTCTAGTTTGTCGCTGGCTCCTAACACGACTCCTAGCTATTGTTATTCCACAATCACTGCTGGGACACATCTGACAGTTCCAAATCCTCTGACCCCTCAAAGCTCATAAGGTCTTCCTTTGACCAAGGAAGGAGGGAAGGAGACAGAAGATTTTCACCTTTTTCCTCCAAAGCAATTCACTCCCAGTGACTTGACTCGAACTTCTCTATCCTGGCTCACCGCTGGAATTCCTGGTTCCCAAAATGATTTGATATCTTATATTATATCCACAGGGTATGACCAAGTCTTTCCAACCAAAGTCATATGTTTCTTGAGTGGTTTCACTCCATTTCATCTGGTGGCTTTGATTCCTCCCAAATTGATTTGGTCTAATACATTTGATTGATGGCAGATTGGTTGGTGGATTAATGATTGATTCAATAAAGATGGCCAGGCCTTGTTTACAGCTAGTTCATAAATCTGGCTGATTCAATCCAGTCCAGTCCTTCTGTACTTAATGAGGTAGTAGATACAGAACATCCCCTTTACAGGAGTATTACATGGTAGTTCTCTAGCTCTGGATCTGAATTCTTAATTGGCAATGACTCCCCATTTCCACCCCCTCTCTGTCACTCAAGGCCAGATTTGTACAACTAGATAAGCATCTCTGTCCTTTAAATATTTGGCAAGTCTGAAGGTTTCTTCTTAAGGAGTATGTAATAATGCTTCCTGCCTATTCAAAAGTCTCAGGAATAGCAGATTGCTAAAGACAGACAGCCTGGCTCTGTAGCCATTTTTCCAATAGCTCCCTCTACATTTCTGCTTAGTCTTGTCTTGTTTAAACTTTTTAAAAACTTTTTTGGTCATTCATACCACTCATGAGCATGTCCTAAATGCTACATAAAGAACTTCTTTAATAAGAGAATCACACCTCTGCTGGCTGCCGAGCCCCTTACAGTGCTGTCCATCTACCTTTGGTGTCCACCTTCATCCAACTCTCACCGGAGGCTCTAAGAACTTGTAACATGTGCAGAGACCACACCCTGGTAAAATGGGCTAAAACAGGTGGAGGGAAACTGACAGGTCTCCAACCCACTGGTGTAAGTATGTCTACCCCACGCATGTGAAGTATGCTACCCTATAACTGGCAGAATTAGGGCAAAACAGATCTGTCACCTTACAACCAGGTACAGATCTGGGCTAGCCCCTGGAGGACTGTCTGTCACAGGACCCATACTTGAAGGCTTCTTAGCCCAGCAGGATGTACCAGTAGAGCTATTACTAAGAATTTTTGGGAGGGAAAAAACAAAGAAGAACAAGGGAAAAGTCTGACTATAGGTGTCGTCATGCTGAGACAGTTAGGGTGGCCCTCCCCCAAACAGTCTGATAGTCATATCACCCTGGGCATTAAGAGTATAGAAAGGAAAGTTGACCGTAGGCATTGTGGGAGTCATTGAGGACTGCAGACCACAGGCAACTGTGGGCCTTATGGTAGTTATAGGCTAAGGAAAGAATTCATGGTGAGAAGCAGAGATAGCAGTTGCCACCGGGAAGAAGTATGTTTCCCCTTTATATTGGTATCCTGGGACAAAGACTCCTTTAGCCCACATATAGCCTCCAAGAACCCAGAGTCATCATTATCATGAAATGACACATCAGTCATCCTTTAATGGCGATAGTCAACTAGGTATACCCAATTGAGACAGCAAGGTGGGGTAGTGCATAGACTGCTGGGCCTGCTGTCAAGAAGACGAGTTCATACTTACTAGCCATGTGCTTGCCTCAGTTTCCTCATCTACTTTGCAGGTTGTTGTGAGGATCAAATGAAATGATAATTGTAAAGTATTTAGCACATGGTAAGCACTATATTAATGTTAGCTATTATTTTATATACAATGTTTGTGTTTATGTGCAGTATTATCTATGTCTACACATGATGCTTGGTTATAATAAACAGAAGGGATATTAACATATTTCGATTTTCTGGAGGAGTAAGAGTGGTCTAATCAGCATTTCTTCCATATTTCCAAGAAGATCAATTGTCCATCTTTGCCTTTGATCTGGAAATACTTTTAATGGCTAATTTAGACATCAAAGGCAGACAACATGAATGGATTGCCTGCCAATTCCTGCTTAGTATTATTACAGGGTTTTTTCCTTCCAAAAAAGAAAATTTAAATTAAATATTTCAACTGCAGTTGCCTCTGGGAGTAACTGGACTACTCCCCCCTTCCCCCCCCAATTCTTTAAATTTCTGTTAGAAAACCTTTCAGTCAAAGCAGTGACAGCTTTTAAATACCTGAAGCTAACACGGGCTCCCAAGATTTGAAGCGGAATTCTGACCATAGCACACAGTTTTGCCTTCCTTTACATTTTCATTAAATTATCAACTTGCTTTTCTCCGGAGCCTTTGTAATGTATTTCCTGGAGAAGAGCCCAAACTTCAAATTCAGATTTATTGAAGCTTTTATGCAAATCTCCAGCAAAACACATTCATAACAACAACAAAGGAAAGTCCATAATGTTATTCAAATCCTTGGTTTGTTGTTTTAAGGGACTTATTTTTGCTTCTTTTTCTTCTGATAACATATTAAAAATATATTCTATAGTCATAAAGCACCATAATATAAATTGGACACAGATTGAATTATATGCAATCAATATTACTTTACCTTTAAGCTTCTATCATCTTTGAGAATATAAAGTAATAGAACAATTTCTAAGAAACAATATTTTCCAAAATAATCTCTTCGGGCAGGAGTATTTAACGGTATAAAACCTATCTACGTGACTTCCTTTACTGCCTAAACTGCAAAGTGCCTTTCAGATATCTCCCAGACTCCCTAGCAGGGAGAACAGATTAAAGGACTCTGACTTTCATTTTTTGAAATGAATTTTGTTTTGTTCTCAAACACAAAGGTACACTAAGCTTTCTTGCAATAATTATCCGAACCATTTTAAGTGTTTCAATTTACTTATTTTTTTAAACATACCTTGATTTTTCTTAATCACAGACTTGTTCTGCTTCTCCCAGAGGGAAGAACTCAGAGCAGGGGATGACAGTTGCAGAGAGAGGCAGATTTAAGGTTGATATTAGGAAAATAAAACTTTCTAACAATCTGAACCATAGAAAAATGGAGTGGGGGGCGGCCAGGTGGCGCAGTGAGTAAGAGCGCTGGCTCCAGCACGGGGAGACCCGGGATCAGTTCCAGCCTCAGATACTCGGCACCCACACAAAATAACTGGCTGTGTAACCTTGAGCAAGTTACTTAACCCCAATTGTTTAAAAAAAAAGAAAAAGAAAATTGGAGTGGGTTGCCTTATGGAGTAGTGGGTTCATGCTCACTAGAGACATTCAATGATTTGAATAATGACCCCTTGTCAGGTTTATTATGGGGGGGATTCATATTACTATACAGATTGAAATAGATGGTAATTGCCTTTTTCCCTTCTCCCCATCTAATGTCTTCCTGACATCATTCCTTAACATCCCATGCTTCACTCCAGTCTCTAATAAAGAAACGATCACTTTCTTTGCCAGGGCAATTTCGTGCATCCTTCATCTCATTCGGATTCTCTAGTCTTCTCTAGCACATTGTCTCCCTACCTTCCCTACTCCCTCTTTTCTTCAGTCTCTTTATTTACCAGATTCTTCCTTCCCATTTACAAATATGCCCATGTCCCCCTGCTTCACTCCTTAAAAAAAAAAAAAACAAGCAAAACCAAAAATCAGCCTTCACTTGATTTGATCATCTCTGCTAGTTATCATTCGATTATACCTTCTCTTCTCAGTTAGTTTCCTTGGAAAAGCTGCTTCTACTTGCTTCTACTTCCTTTCCTTTCAGTCTCTCCTAAACCTTCTCTAACCTGGCTTCTGATGTCACCATTCAACAGGAACTGCCCACTCTAAAGCTACCAGTGATCTCTTAATCGCAAATCTAATGACTTTTTCTCAATCCTTATCTTTCTTGATCTCTTTGAAGCCTTTGACACTACTGATTCACTCTTGAATACTCACTTCTTTTGGGATTTTTATGACACTGCTATCTCTTAGTTCTTCTCCAATCTATCTGACCACTCTTTTTCAATCTCTGCTGAATCTTAATCTATCACCTTCCTCTTAACTTTTCTCTATATACTATCTCCCTTGATGATCTCATCAGCTCCTAATTATCAGCCTTCTCTAAGTCTTCTGATATCAGCATTCACCTGAAACTGTCTTCTCTAAAACTTCTAGAGATCCCTTAATCACCAAATCTAATGGCTTTTTCTCAATCCTAATCTTTCTTGACCTCTTTGAAGCCTTTGACACTACTGATTCACTTATATATCCCAATAAATAGATAAATCCATTTCTAGTCTCTTCCCTGAGCTCTAGCACTGCTGAGTTGCCAACGGTCTTTATTTATTGGAATATATACATATACGTGAATGTAGATGTATATATACATGTAGACACACATTATATGCACACACATATATTTTATACTATATACATTGTATATTATACACATATGCATATACATGAATATATGAACATATATTAATATGTCTATCACTAGCATAGAATTAAAAATTACAAACTTGTGAGATTACTGATATAGTATATAGAGAAAAGAGAAGAGGAAACTGATACCTTAAGATTCAGCAAAGGAGATTGAGAAAGAGTGGCCAGCGGCTAAGAGAATAAAGCCTGGAAGAGCTGACGTTCCAATAGAAGGGACACAACACCTATCGGAGACTGGGGGACATGGGCGGATGCTTTGGTTTGGTCTCACAGGGATCATGGGCTGCTTCTTGCTGCATTCTGTCTTCCATTTCTGTGCCTTTGAATGGCCTATACCACCTGATTAGAATATACCTTCATATCACAGAATCCTTAACTTCCTTCAACACACAACTCAAGTACTACCTTCTACATAAAACTTTTCCTGATTCCCCTCGACTTTTAGTACCCTCCATCCCCAGTTATCATAGATTTCGCTACATTATATTTATTTTTTATTTATTTCTGTTCATGTGGTCCTCCCTCATAACATGAAGCTTCTTAAGAATGGGAACTATTTATTTTTCAAAAATAGATTTCTAAATTTTTAGACTAAATTTATTTATTGACTTATTTTTAATTTACAGCATTCAGTTCCACAAGCTTTTGAGATGCAAAATTTTCCCCCTCTCCCAGAGGCATGCAATCTGATACAGACTCTACACATACATTCACATTAGTCATGTTGCAAAAGAAGAATTTTAGCCAAAGGAATGAACTACAAGAAAGAAGAAACAAAACAAAAACAAAAGAAAGAGAAAGCCAATGGTCTGCTTTGATCTGCATTCAGACTCTGTAATTCTTTCTCTTGATATGGATAGAATTTTCTATGATGAGCCTTTTGGAGTCGTCTTAGAACCTCGCATTCCTGAGAAGAGCCACGTTTATCCAAGTTAGTTATTGAACAATGTGACTGTAACTGTGTACAATGTTCTCCTGGTTCTGCTCCCTTCACTCAGTTTCAGTTCATCTAAGTCTTTCCAGGTTGTTCTGAAGTCTGACTGCTCATCGTTTCTTATAGCACAATAGTATTGCATTACATTCAAATACCACAAGTAAGAACAGGGACGATTCCCTTGGATATTTAACAAATATTTACTTGCTCGATGGGTTGACGTGCCCTTTCTAGTAGCAATGGCAGTATTGATTTGATTATGGCTCCTAGAGGAAGAGATAGAAAAGAGAATTGGGGAACAGAGGGCGGATATTGTAATAGTAATGGGAATTTGAAGATCTTCCCTGCTTTGAAGAGACCATGCTCCCTAATGGGCTGAATGTCATAACATGGAGCCTGTTGCTGGAAGGTGGAGCAGAGCACACAGGAAGCTGGGGGTCAGAGCCATGAGAGACTGGAGGGAGGGGATGATGCATTGGAGGGAGACAGTTAGACTTGTGAGAAGATATTGGTTGTTTGCCACCTGCTGTGACAGCAAGGCTTGTGTGGGTTTGTGGGAAGGCTAAAGATGCTGTGGCTCTCTGTGCTGTTATGACTTATTAACTTCTTTGCTACTGTGATGGAATTGGCTTATTGGTTTGGGGATTCAGTTTTCTGGTGTCTGAATAAATGTTTTGCTTCTGTCTTCTATATAGAGAGTCTGTTAAATTTTGTGATGGAGCACTATGCTGGTATATTTATAAGTGACCATTGGCACAGTGAATATTGCATTGGCACCACAGATATGCATATAGCAGAAGGCCAAGTAGTATGGAGACACTGGGGTTGTGATTCACAGCACGACTCGGGCTAACTAGGTGTGTTGGTCCATAGATTCATGTACGTACTAATCAGAATAGTAAAAGACCTCAGGGTAAAATTGAGTGGGACAAGTACCAAAAGACAGTGTCTGTAGGTCTGGCGCTCTAGAGAGTGTGGTGTCAGGGTGACAGGGAAAAGTTCAGACTAATACAAGCAGATGGGACAACACATGACAGACTTGAACTCATTACCTTTCACTTGAGAGATTCTACTTTAATCTATATGTGTCTGAGTAGTCTTTTGGGAGTTGTGCTGAGGTTAGAAAGAAATGAGATCATATTGGAGTGGGGACTAGAGCCATTTGATAAATTATGATTCATGACCCTTAGACATCAGGAAGAGGCAATTATTTTTGGGAGAGGGAAAAAAAAGTATAAGATATTTTAATCAAAGCAGTGAAAACCTGAAGAAGGAAGCAAATTAACCCAACATTACACAAAAAGTTATCTTTTGGCTGGGCAAGTCAATAAGCATTTATTAAGTGCTTACCATGTACTAGGCATTGTGCTAAGCCTCAGAGATACAAAGAAAGGCAGATTTAGCTGCAAATGCACTAACTAGTCCAACCTAATTCATATCATCTTTGCAAGAAGAATCATTTTAGTTTTATAAATTTTAGAAGATATTTCTACATTTTCATACCATCCAAAGAAATATTTTAACTGAGTCTTGGGTCTAAATGGAGGCAGAGAGTTTAAAGAGTAAGGGCTAGGTGAAGGGGATGCTTCTTTTCAAGTTATGGGAATTTTATTAGCACTAAATAGCCACATTGATAAAGTATTATTTCATTTGTCTTGGAACTGTTTGACTTTTATGTTTTAAAGTTCATCCAACAGCAAGAATGCTCTGTGTACAATTGATTTTTCTAAAGCTCTGAGGAGGCACGAGGGATTTCATAATGCCACACTATAGTCTCTAAGGTCATGGAGGCTGATATGGAAATTGTCAGAAACATGGCTGCTTTTTGCAATGATCGAAGAATGATGAGTCCTTTACCTCCAGGACCTTGTTCTGACCTTATGTGGTAAGTGTTCTCCTTTGGTGGCTCTCACAGGGCTGGGGAGTAGAATAACACTCTCTAAGATGTCTAGTCCCGCTGGTGAAGTCTCTGTGGGTGAAGTATTTCAAAAGTAGCTATTTATTGTCTATTATGGCATTAAATTGCTGATGAGCACCCAGGGTCTAATTTATTCATTTAAATGTGTGAAAGATCAATTATTGTCCTTCCTTTCACAGCACAGAGCTCAGTCCTTGTAGGGAGATAAGGAAGAATTCATTTCACTCTTGAATGCTTTCTTTGGTCAGCTAAAGAATGGATAATGGGCTCTGGAAGGAGGTATAGCTAGTCCTCATCCAGAAAGACAGCCTGACAGGCTACAGAGGCATCTTGGCACTGCACATTTTTCAAACTGTATGGCCAACTCAGCCTTTCACCTTTTCTTTTTGGATGAAATGGATATATATTATACCTGGTATGGACTCCCTGAAGCCTCTGCTAATTCCCCAGTACCTCCTTATTTCAGGTCAGGTCAGGCTAGAGTCATACCATTTCATCTTTCTTGCCTCTCATATCTAGTCAGTTGCCAATTCTTGCTATATTTTCCCCATCTCTTCCTTTCTTGATTAGGAGGAAAAATACAACTGTCTGAAGACACTACTGTGGAAGCACAGGCAACTTGTCAACTAAATTAGATTTTTAAAAGATATGCAGAGAAGATGGAGGCAAGATATGATCCTGTAACGATAATCTTAGAATCAGGGCCTGTGATCAGGAAGAACTGAGTTCAAATCCAGCCCCAGACATTTACTAGCTGTCTGACCCTGGGCAAATCATTAAACTTCTGTCTGCCTCAGTTTCTCCTACTGTAAATGGGGATGATACTAGCACCTACCTCCCAGGGTTGTTGTGAGAATCACATAAGATAATATTTGTAAAGCACAGTGCCTAGCCCATATTAGGCACCATATAATTTTTTTTCCTTCCTTCCCAAAGGAAATTATGAACTGAAACCCTACTCTCCATATTGGTGACTGTCTCCCCTAAGACACTATTTCAGGAAAAATCGTAATCATGCTTCATTCTCTCCTTTCCAGTCATCTTCTTAGCCTTCTCACCAGCTGCCTTCCTGCCATAGGTATATTCATTCTTCCTGTATTCCAATCTGCTCCTAGTTCTGGAACCAAGACAGGATCAGATCAGCTCTGCCAGTGTTTCTGGATGAAGTGTGTCAATCTACTCCCCCAAAACCTGACTCTAAGTTTCAGGCTCCAGGTTTCTCTCCTAGGCTAATCCTCCTTTACATGCGTCAGGCCCTCTTTCCTTAGAGTGTAAGCTTCTAGGGCAGGAAGTGCTTTTGATTTTATACTTGCATTCCCAGCACTTCTGGCACATTTGCTGTTCACTTGTTTCAGCTGGGTCAGACTCTTTGTTACCCCATTTGGGGTTTTCTTGGCAAAGACTCTGGAATGGTTTGTCATTTTCTTCTGCAGCACATTTTACAGATGAGGAAACAGAGGCAAACAAGGTTAAGTAACTTCTCCAGAGTCACACAGCTAATAAGTGTCTGAGGCCAGTTTTGAACTCAGAAAGATGATTCTTCCTGACTCCAGGACCAGCAATCTATCCACTGTGCCACCTAGCTACCCAAGGTGGTACATAGTAAGAGTGTTATAAATGCTTTCTCATCAATTCATTTCAGTCTGTCCCCTGTAAAATCCATACTCCACACAGCTGCCAAATTTACATTTCTAATGGCATTGTCACTCCCTACTTTGTGAATCTTCAATGTCTCTCTATTACTTCTAGAATAAAATGCATTTTTTCCATTTGACATTTAAAGCCCTTTATAATCTTTCTCCACTCTATCTTTCTAGACTGATTTCATATCTCACTCCAGGCCTCATACACTCTAAATTCTAGCCAAACTGCTCTATTTTCTGTTGCCCATATATAACATGCCACCTCCTATTTCTAGGCCTTTTGACAGGCTCTACCTATACCTGAAATACCTTCTGTCCTCACATCCATTTCTAGGAATCCCTCGTTCCATTCAGGGATCAGTTCAAGTGCCACTCCTACAGAACCTTTCCTTAACTCTCTAGTTGTTAATGGATGCATCTTTTTATTGTTTTGCATTGACTTCATAAATACTTTTATGCATTAATCTATGTATATGCTATTGCTGCCCCAAAGAAAAAGTAAAATGTGGGGTCAGGAAATGTTTAATTTTTTTGGTCTATCACTCATGTTTAGCACAAAGTATGTGTTTAACAAATATCTGTGCAAGAATGAATGATGTTAAGCATTTATACCTTGACATTCAATGTTTATAGTTTTATTCAAGTGACATTGGATAAGTTTAATTTTGTTTTTCTAGTGTCTATATCATTATACCAGATTTCCTAGGTAGGGACCACTGCTATAGGCTAAATATAACCCTTTTAAGAAGGCACAGTGAATTCCTCTTCAGATACATTTAAACCTAATTTCAGGGCTCTGCAGAGAATATTAGCCACATAAAAATTACCTCTTACTTTAATGACATAAGGAAAGTAGCATGATGAGAGATTAGAGGAATTTGGTCACTATTGTGGAGTTAATCACAAAAAAAGCCAAAAAATAAAAATAAATATAAAAATAAAAAAATAGTCCAAGGCATGGTCTCTCTCCCAGAAGAACAATAAACCTGTCCTTTTGGGGGAAAAGAAACAATTTAGTAGAGAAACTTGCAACTGAGAAACTCAGCAGGATAGAAGCCTAGGAACATACATTTGTGGAAGAAGCAGTAAATGTTAGGGAGGCATCTCCATAGAGAAAGTAGTCCAGAAGCAGATGCCAACAGCTCTGCACTGAAGGAAAAAGCAGCAGATTCAGAAGCAGAAATATATTTCAGCTGCTATGCAATCTAGGCATATGGATCATCTCAGGAGAAGTCTTATTAGTGGCAATCATGACATGAGAAAGTAAAGGGTGAGAGAGGCAGATAAAGTTTTTTAACACTTTTCCATTAAATTTAGTTAAAACCCATTTGCTTTAAATTGACTCATATTCTGGTGTGATCTGACAATAGGAAACACCAGACAGGGATTCTTTGGACCAAAGAATCTGATTGTAGCTTTCACCCTGAGGGATCTTAGATTGCACCAATTTTTCATTTTATTAGAGTTTTCAGTAGTGCCAGGTAACCCTTTCCTTTTGCCAAGGCCAATCTGTCAATATGTGATCCATTTCCATCCCTTCTTCTCCAGTAGATTGTCTTCTCCTTTATTCCCACCCTTTCACCTATTTTTAATCTCTCTATGTCTTGACTAATTCCTTATATAAACATGCCCATGTCTCCATCGTCTCAAAAAATCCTTTCTTGAGTCATTCATCCCACTATCAGCTTATATTCTCTCTCTCTTTTGTGACCGAATTCCTTGAGAAGCCAGTTTATAACCAGTGCCTCCACTTTCTTTCCTCTCACTCTCTTTTTAAGTCTATACAGTCGGGCTTCTAACAGAAATGGAAACTGTGCTCTCCAAAGTTAACAATAACCTTTAACTGCTAAGTCTATTGGCGTTTTTCCAATCCTTATCCCTTCTGATCCATCCACAACCTTTGACATTGTTGATCAGCCTCTTCTTGAAGCCTTTCTTCTCTCTCCCCTTGTCCTTCTACATATGTTAAACTCCTTCTCAGTCTTCTTTGCTGGATGTTGATCCAGGTAACTGTTGCTAAACATGAGCGTCCCCTAGGGCCCTACCCAGGACCCCCTTATCTTCTTCTTTATACTCTTTAACTTGGTGATATCATCAGCTCCCATGGTTTCAATCACATCTCTATGATATGATTCTTAGATCTGCTTATCCAGCCCAGTCTCCTAATCTCAGACTCACATCTCCAAATTCTGTGAGACGTCCCAAACTGGAGGACCTGTAGACATCTTCAATTCACCATGTCTAAAAATTATCTTTTCTCCTCAAAACCAAACTCATCTTTTTCTCCCCAAACTCTCCCCCTTCCAAGCTTCCCTATTATTCTTGAGGTCACCACCCTCCTCTCAGTCACCCAGACTCACCACCTAGATATTATCCTCAATTCCTTACTCTTTTTTATCCCCCACATCCTATCTGTTGCCAAATCTTGTCAATTTTGTCCATGCAACTTCTTTTATATGTGACCCTTTATCTCTTCTGATTACTGTTATCACTCTGGCTCAGTCCTTCATCACCTCATTCCTGGGCTACAGCATGGCCTGCTGGTTGCTGCAAGCATCTTCCCATTCCACTCACTCAGCTCAAATTAATCTTGATCAAATTAAATTAATCTTAATCAAATTAATCACTCAATCAAATTAATCTTCCTAAAGCAAAGATTTGACCACATCATTCCCCTTTCCTTCAGCATTCAATAAACTAAGAACCAAGCTCCCAAGAACCTCTAGGTTCAGTTATAAAATCCTTTGGCCTTCAAAGCTCTTCACAACCTGGTCCCCTCTGACTTTTACAATCTTCTTTTACTTAATTACTTTCCATGTATTCTATGTTTCACCAATAGCAGCTTCCTTGCTGTTCCTTAAGACAAACTCTTGTCTTAAGATTTGTTCTGTGAAGTCTGGATTCAGTCAAAGGGCCACAGTGAGTGTCTAGAGGGCCATATGTGGCCTCGAGGCCGCAGGTTCCCCACCAGAGAGGTGCTTAATACATGCTTATTGACTAGCCAGAAAAATCATCAGACTTGGATTCATTAGCATTAGTAGGGACCTTAGAGATTATCGAGCAGAATGTAAGTCCCTTGAAGGCACTTATTTCTGTTTTTGTATCTTCAGAATCTAGTACAGTATCTTATATGTAGCCAGTATTAAAGAAGGTTTGTTGAATTAAATTCAATCTAGTCAATTTTTTTTTTTTAACAAATAAAGAAACTATAGCCCAGAGTTGTGCCCCATCTAGAGTAAGGAGCAGACTCAGGATTCAAATCTTGATCCTCTTATCTCAATTCTCTTTCACCAAGGACCCAAGTTGGGAAACCAGAGTTTCTGAATCCCCATTGAACACTTATGGGAAAATCATTTAACCTCTCTGAACTTCAGGATGTTCATTTGTAAAATAAGAGGATTAGAGTAGGTGATCTCTAAAGTTCAGCTCAAAAGCCTGTTTCTGGGCTATTGTTTAAATCTCTGCTTAGATGCAAGTTAGGTTCTCTTGGGGGCATCAAATAGGAATAACAATATGTTATCTATCTCCAAGCGTTTCTGGAACTTTAAAGTGTGATAAATGTAAGTACTGTCCTATGTTAGAATCATGGACCTGAAACTGATATCAAGACCATCTTTTTTTTTAAATGAAAAAAAAATATGTTTTTGGTGTGCCCAATCCATTGTGTCCTGTCTTTAACAAACCTCTCCTTTACCTCTTTCCACTTCTTAACACCAATTGAAATTTGGATTGTCTTCCAAAGATACTAAATCCTTTACCACTTTTGCAATTCTGGATTCTCTTTTTCTTATGCCCTTATCTCACAAGACTTAGAGGAAGATTCAACTTAATTCTTGCTTCCCCTACTATTTCCAGATCATTGCTCTGCCATCATCACTTAAAATCCTCACCAATAAAATCGATACTTTCTGACTATATACAAAGATTTATCCTAATCAGTTCTGTGGTCATCTATTAATCTCTAGGACATTTTTTACCTTCATCGATTATTTCAGGACGTAGCTTAAATGCTTCCTTTCTGCTCTATCTCCTATTTTCCTTGATGGTTTTGTTTTTTTGGTTAAAGGCAATTCAAACACCCTGGTATCTTAGTTCATCAAGCTCAATTTCAATGATTCCTTTTTCATTCATCCACAGGGGCAGTTGCCATCTCTCCCAAAGTGTCTACTAAATAGATTAAGAACTATGAAATTATAACCCTGTTGTATGAATTTATGTTAAAGGTAATCCAGATATCTTGTTGTAGAGCAATGTCTTAACTCTTCCCCTCTGTAGTGCCAATGGACAGTGCCAACAATCACAATAAATATACTGACTGTGACTATAAATATTCCTGCATGGTGCTTGATTGCAAAATATAACAAACTCTCCATATAGAGGACAGAAGCAAAGCATTTATTTAGATACCAGAAAACCAAATCCCCAAACCAGGAAACTGAATCCATCAGAGCAACATGGAAGTTAATGTACCACAACATAGCAGAGAACTATGCCATCCTTTAACCTTCCCACAAACCAATGTAAGATCAATATTTACTCACAAACCTATCTGTCTTCTTGCCTGAGTGTCTTCTCTCTTCTACCATCTCTCTGGCTCTGACTTCCAGCTTCTTGTGGGCTCTGCTCCACCCTTCAGCAAACTCCTCTCACCACAGCCTTTTAGGGGGAAGAGTTTGTTTTCAAATCAGGGATGGTCATCAAATTCCTTCAGGTCTGTTAAGGGACGGAGAAGATCTTCAAATTCCCATTACCCTTATACACTCCCATACTGATTAGGCTAGGTTTTCCTTAAAATTTATTGAGACATTCCTTGAGATTTGGGTCTAAAGGACTAAAGCCTCAAGCCGTTGAAGTTACTTTCTCATCACTTGACTAAAGAGCAGCCCTGAGGATCTGGGGGTGGGAGTTTACTCTGAGGCTTGGCTGATGGATCATAATGGGCAACTTAGGTAAGGGAGCTCTATTAAATTGAAGCAAGTAAAGGTGTCTTCAATGCCTATCTTTGCTAAATGCCCTTCTCTCGTTAGGCCTAAATGATGGCCCTTCTCCTTTTCTCCCCGCCACTGTTTAATAAACTGAGTGTCTCATTTTGTTCCACTATCAAGGCCAAGACAAGATCTCATTTATTTCACAGGTCTAGAGCAAATTAGATAGAATTTAGGTGAATGTATCAGCAGATTATAAGAGAACTGATGTAAAGACACCAGTCTGAACTCTGAAATTCTACTCTCTGATTACAGTCATGACTCAATAATCTACAGCCTTTAGAGTTCTTACCACTTGCTCTTCTACTTTGAACATTGTTTCTGGGCTCTCTTTGTCTCTCTCTGTCTCTGTCTTTCTCCCTTTTCTCTGTGTATCATCATTATTTCGGCTCTATTTCTCTTCCTTGAAGGTCTTGACCTTATAGCCAATCATTCTGGCCAAATCCTGCCTACCATCCTCAAATGCCTTGCCCCATTATCCTTCTACTGTTTCTTCCATCCTAATCCATAACCCTGGGTCACCCCAACATCCATCTTCTCTTTTCCTGTTCCTAGGTTACAAGTGTTGCTTCAGGAAATCACAAAGCTGGGTCTGCTAGAAGTTTGTGTTCTTGCTACTTAATTTGAGTAGGCAACAAGGCAGGGGCATCATGTCCATTTCTGGGTAACACATTTTAGGAAGAAAATTTGTAAGTGGAAGAGTAGTTAAGATTATGTAATAAGGGTATTAGATAAGAAAACTGAGAAAAATTAGCCAAGAGAAGCTTAGTGTTGGGGGAGACTTAATAGTTGTCTTCAAATATTTGAAGCCTTGACATGTGAAAGAAGGATTAGACTTACTCTGCTTTGGAGAAAAGAAGAGAAATCAATCGGTGAAAGTTGCAGGAGGGAAGATTTAAATTTGATGTAAAGATTAAAAAATAATAAAAATTAGAGCTATCCAAAGGTGGAATGAACTACCTTAGGAGGGGGTGAATTCCCTCTTACCAGATTTCTTCAAGCAGAAACTGAATGACCACTTGCTGGGGATTCCCTTGAGAGATTTCTGGTTCAATTAGAAATTGGATTATGTGGCTTACGTGGTTTCTTCCAAGCCTTGGCTTCTGTGATTCTGTAATAAAATAATATTGTTTCTTTTGTATACAATGAAAATGGTACTATTTCTGTTGTGCCTACTATGTACCTTGAACATAGCTGGTGCTCATGAATATTTGTTGATTATCTATCTTTTGAATGACTCAACAGCAGTACAAAAAGAGCTTTGAGAGCTGCATTTCCAAAATAGGAGAAATTTGTACTAATATACTGACTCGTTTCCCACGGAGTCATTTGCTGGATGCCTGGCCAGAGTCAGGGCTTCAGTGCGCTCCACAGAGATTGGACAGTTTCATGTATCTATTTCTTGTTTGGCTAGTTTGACTCTTTTATGCTTTTTGCAGATAGCCACTTCATTTGAGTTCTAATTCTTCTGGTTCACAATTGTGTGTAGTAGCTTCTAATAATTCTTTTTAAATTTCCTTTCCATTCATTGTGAATTTGCCTCCTTATTTATTTTTTTATTTTGGTAATTTAATTTTTCTTTTTCTTAAAAAACAAAAAAGATCAGCCTAGCTAATGGTTTATTGATTTCATTACTCTTGTTAAAACCAGTTCTTCTGGTTAGCCACAAACAAAATGGGATCTATAGATCCCATGAGAACAAAAGAAACAAAGGTTAACCCCATTAGGCCTCTGTTTCCTTGTCTGTAAAATGAGGAGTTTAACTAGGTGATGTCCTAAGGGCTCTTTTACCTCTAGATGGAAGATTCTGTGATGAGTTCATGTCATTTCTCTGCCATAAAATCTTCTGCAGAATTCCTGTTGTCTACCAAATCAGATCTAAATTACTCAGTATCACACGAGTCTCTTCACAACCTGACCCCAACCTATTCTTCGAGTTTCATTGACTACCACTACCTTTGTCATACCCTGTAGTCCAAGCAATCTGATCCACACTCTTCCCCTAGAACATATTGGTTCCGGTAAGAAAGAGCACTGAATTTGTAGGTAGAGGATCAGGATTTGGATCTTACTCTGAGACTTACTACTGTGACCTGGAGAAAGTCGCTTTGTCTCTCGAGGCCTCTCTTTCTTTCTTTGTAAAATGAAGGGGTTGAACAAAATAATAAAAAAAATTGTTTTTTGTCTTTAATTTTGTCTTTTGCACTTCTCTATCCACAGTGCGGGACACTCATTAAGAGCGCAAAAGATGACTGCTCATTAGGTGTCAGTGACTGCTGATATCCGAAATTTGATTTAGAGACACACATAAGTACCAGATAGGGGATTAGGCCTAAGGGATAGGACCTCCCCGCAGGAGGCTGGACTGTATTGGAAGGGGTCACCCTTTCTGAGGACCTGTAAGTGATTTGAATGACTTGCTTTTGGGGGCCACTTTTAACCTTGTGCCAATTTTCCAAGAATGCAATGGGTGGTAAGGAAAAAGAGATTTCTCCCCTACCTCATCCCCCTCTAGGAACCATTAATAATTGATTGCATCAGGGAAAAGAAGATTAGAGCTTCATATCCTTGCCCAAAGCTTTCAGGGTTCTAAACTATGAGTTAGATATCTCTTATTTCTTCTAGATTATAAATTCGTAGCAGACAGGCATCCTGTCTAACTAATCTTTGTATCCTTATTGGCTTCTATGATACTATGCACAGGGTCACATTCATGGGATATTGGGAGATACTCAAAAGACTTCTTTAATTGAATTCAAGCATTTTGGAAATGTAATAGGGACTGTAATGATATAAAAATAGCAATAGAAGCTAAAAACCTCTAGCCATCTACTGTTTTCCACAATTATTTCTTTTAAAAGACAAGAGCAAGACATTTTAAAACATTAGAAAATACAGCTTTTTCCTGAGAGAGTCATTTATTAGAGATGACTAGTAGTGCATTATGTTTTGAATGTCAGCTCAGATAAAACTAGTTTCAGCTAAGCGTGCTGGATTTTGATTGATCTAACTTATTAGGTAATGTGCACAAAGAAAATGCCTGTCCTTCTCTTAAAGGAAATTATAGGAGGATAATGAGTGCAAAAATATTTTTTTTATTTGAAGCTAGCATGTTTTCTGTCATCCTTCTGTACTTTCATTGGAAACATCTTGAAAATGCAAGAGGGATCACATTGACCTTTTTTCCTGTACAAGAAACTGTTAAGAACAAAGTAAATCATGCTTATTAATGAATTAATTAAGGCTTAGATCTTTTAAATGACTTAGTAAATCTGAATATAATCCACTTGCATTTGGAGTTTTGTTTGAGGATCTTGTTTTGCATTTGTAAGAGAATCAATTAATTGCCTGTTCATCTTAAAAAGATTATAGGGCAGGGTGGCCAGGTGGCACAGTAAGAGCTCTGGCCCCAGAGTAGGGAGACCTGGGATCGAGTCCGGGCTCAGATACTTAGCACCACACCCAGAAATAACTGGCCGTGTAACCCTGAGCAAGTTACTTAACCCCAATTGCTTAAAATAAAAAAAAAAAAGGATCATAGGGCATGGGCCTTTGTACAGGTTCAAGGAGCATCTCTCCATGAAACATGGGCATATCCACTGGCAGTTTGCTGACACTCAACAGGGCTAGGGTGACCTCATTGGAGTTGATGCCTATCTCTGTAGCACATAAAAGAGTTATAGAATATTTTGGTCCCTTTTCACTTTTATTCTTTAGGACTCTCTATCTCTTCCCTTGAGCCTTCTTTTGGGGTATACCAAGGAGGGTTGGGGATCTCTTCCTCTATTCTCAGTTGTAGTTGGTTACAAATTAGAGCAGAAGCCCAATTCCTGTATGGAGAAGGTGAGATTTGTACTTTCCTAGGTAGCATAATCCTGGAACCTTTTTCTTCTAGCCAGAGACAGGAGATTTCCCTGGAGATGCTAGTTTTGGGACTTTCCTCACAGATAATTCCAAATATGAGAATTCAGGTTTAGACATTCTAGAAAGAGAAGGGAACTTCCTGAGGTCTCATGGCAAACTAAAAGTGATCTATTCCTATTAGCAGAGTAAAGTCAGTGAATTATGTTCAGATAGTGCAGGTCCAATGGGAATTCAATTTCTTGTTCAGAGGTTCACAAAGTACAGAAGGAATCCATACCTCAGGCTGGTAGTATGAATTTTAGACTGATTATATTTGATGCTGTAGGTGAAAGGAATTTTTCTGGAATATCAGGGCATTGCTGCATTGGCAGCCTGAAGTTCTTTCTCTTCACAGGGTAACGGATATGATGTTTCATTCCTTTTGCTGTTTCTGTATCTAGGAGAGGAGTCCTTATGATATCTTCAATAGGGTGAAATAAAGGCTGTTGTGTATATTTGTCCACTATATATTTGGTATCGAGTACTGAAGGGGAACTTGGGTCATAATCACCCATATTTTGTAAACCCTAGATATTAACTATAGCATGAGAATATTACATTTTTTTTCTTGGAGTAACTCCAAGTGGAAGGAATGGTACAAAGAGAGAAAATTCCTCTTGGAATCAGCCTATAGGGTGGAACCTATTCTCTTTGATGCTAGATTCATGGAGGAGAGGGAACAGACTTGGACCATACCTTATCCATTTATTTTTTATTAGGAACTCAAACACTAAATGAAGAACATTTCCACACGCATAGTAGAATGCAACAAGAGTAGTTTCACAATGAAAATGGATCATTTCCTTTGTCTCTCTACCATGAAGATTGTAGAATCTGATGAGCAGCATACATACAGTTTGAAGAAGCAGAGCTGGGCTCTGTTCCACCGCAAGTTCCCTGTGTTGCACTTAAATAACCTCCATGCAATTTGAAGAATAGGAGAAAAAAAGAATCCCCATTCATTTCCTGCACTATCAGAATTGACATTTAGTTGAACTGACAATTAATTAATTGAATCAATGACAAGCGTTGAACACATTGAACTCCTCAGAGTTAGTTTCTATACATACTAAGTGAAAAAATACATATGAATGAAAAGAGATTCTTTTAGTGCCAATGAACATTAGAGAGGATTAAAGCACATGGAAGGTCATGATGCAGGAATCTATGGACTTGGTAAACCTATGTCTTATTGAATATAAGGGCAATCTGACTGCAACATCTGTCACCCTATTATGTCTAAGGTCAATTTGGCTAATCTGATTTGCTAAGCAGGTGTTCCCTTTCCCCTTCATTGTCCTGTGTACTCCCAAAGCTCTGAGCTCAGTTGAAAAAGACACCTTACCCTGAAAGAAATATTGGTTTTTGATCAAGTGTAAGCTGAACATGATTGAAAAAGACAGAATAGAACACTTGTAAACATCGGGGCCCTCCTGCTACAAAGGAGAATGAAGTGAGGTCCTATTTTAATTCTGTAAATATTAAATTGTATTTTCCCTATGCTTGTGATCTTTATAATTATTATTAAAATAATAACTAGCAATCTAGTGTTTTAAAGATTGCCAAGAAAATTACACTTATTATCTATATGATTGCTAGATTTTTGTATAACAACTCTCTTCTAACTAATCTCAATACTGTTGACATTATACATAATATCAATACTATTGATATTTATATAATAACAATAGCTAGCATTTAAGGTTTGTAAAGTGCTTTACAAACATTATCTCATTTTATCTTGATGGTTTACGAAGCATTTTACATATATTGCTTCATTTATCCTCATATACCACCCCAAGATAGTCTTCAAGTGCTGTTATCCACATTTTACAAATGAAAAAATCAAGGTTAAATGACATATTCATGGTCATACAGCTAGTAAATCATAAAGCCAGAAATTGAAACCAGGTGTTCTTAAATCCAAGCCCAGAACTCTTATCTACTTCATCACACTATGGGAAAAAACAATACAAAATAAAACATGGCCAGATTCAATTCGCTTGGGAATTCCATTTTGTATGAAACAAGAGAAAGGAAATTCCTACAATATTTTCATTCATGAAACAAGCATTTAAATGCCTACAATGTGCTGGACATTGTACTAAGGACACAAATATAAAACATGAAACTGAAATTTTCTAAAACTCACATATTCATCCAATCAATCAGATCAAAGGAAACTTTGAGATTAGCCAGTCCAATCTCCTTCATTTTTCAAACATAGACCAAGAGAAATTAAATGCTTTGGTCAAGGTCATCAAAGTCGTAAGTGGCAGAGATAGAAGAAAAAAAAACAGCTCCTCTGACTCCAAATCTAGTGTTCTTTGCACATTCTCTTTTCAAATTGCTCAATGATTTCCAGTCCAGAAGTTGAGATTTTGATGCTAGTTTGAGTCCTGCCACAAAACTGTGATACCTTGGGCAAGTTTCTTGGCTTCTCTAGCATCAGTTTCTGTATGTGTAAAATGAAGGGAATTATCACTAGGTTTCTTCTCTAAGGTACATGAAATTTTATTAGTAATTGCTGATAAACAACTATGAACCCAGCACTAAGTGAAGTTCTACGGGTATTACCAAAGAAATGATTACTTGTCTACTCTAGGGAAGAATCCATGGTTGGCTATGGGACATAACTAGTTGTTGCAGCAAGCACCCCAGTGTCCCCAGGGTGCCTGCTCACACAGGTTCTTGGATCTGCTTTGTTAAAGGAAAGCAACTCAAAATGGGTTAACAAGCTTACTTTAATCAGTCAGACATATATCGTTTACCTTGTTCAGAAGAAAAGGTCAGCACCCTGAACCTCAAAGTATACAGGCATAATTATCAAGACATTAACAGATCAAGTAGACAGCTTTCCAAACTGTCCAACCATTACATCCATACCCAGTCAACATCTGGGTTTCCACATTCTGGGTTTTTCAAAGCCAGGGGACTCTCAACAACGGCTTCCCAGAATTCAGATCAAATCACAGAACACTTCTCAAAGTGAGTCCCAAAACAAAGCTACACATCAGGGCTTATATAACCTTCTCCTGGCTCAGAGAATGTAACAACCTTATTGACCCACTGGCCAATCAAAAAGTATCTACTGAAAAACAAGCCTCCCTCCCCAGGCTCCAGGTGCACGTTAGCCTAGGGGCAGGGAAGATCTTTAAAATTTACATTCGCATTACACTAGTATGACAAGAAAACAGTAGTACGAGCTTTCCAGTTCAAGGGAATTTAAGGGAAGCTGAAAGGCATGACTCAGGGGGGCCAGTCACACGTGGCCAAAGGTAAAGTTAACAATCACCCTTTCACACTACAGAGGGGCAGGTGTGAAGAATGTTAATTCTTCTTGTCTAGATCTCTATGTCATTGGTTGCCAAGCACAGAACTCTAGATTCCTAAACCACAGATCTTATTCCATGCTCCCTATACTGGGTTGTGGTCCTTGTTTTAAAGTCTGTCCTTTTTTTGAACTTTGTTACTGCCTTTGGCCCAATCAGTTCTAGTGTCAGATGACCCTATTACCAACCATGAGTACTTCCCCTTCTTTCCATTCTAAGGCCTAAATATCTGCTGGATAAATTCAGCTTGATAAAATTCTTTCTAGGCCTTAACTTGGCCCACAGCCTATACCAGAATATCTCAGGTGAATCCTCTCCTGTTTTCCCAAAGTGGGATAATTTCAGTCAGGATAATGGATTCTGGCTGCTGCCTCGGATTCCATAGGACATACTGTTCACTGGCATCAAGGACCTGACAATTTCTGACAAAATTGTCAAATTGTCAAAATTTGAGAAGCAAATTCATGACAGAAAAGAAGAAGATTAGGGGTGGGAGTGGGGGAAGATAGAAGATAGAGGGAAGGGGAGTGAAGGAGGGGGAAAGAGAGAGAGAGAGAAAGAGAGAGAGGGAGAGAGAGAGAGAGGGAGAGAGAGAGAGAGAGAGAGAGAGAGAGAGAGAGAGAGAGAGAGAGAGAGAGAGAGAGAGAGAGAGAGAGAACTAGAAGAACTGACATCAAAGGTAATGTAATTCTCAATCTCTATTCCTGCAGAGTGAATATTTCCCCACTGTTTCTTCCCAGACCCACCATTAAAAAGGAACGATATCAGAGGCACTGTCCCTCAACTTCTCAATTTAAGCCCTGTACGGTCATACATTTCTAACTCTGTCTGCAAAGAACAATTTTCTGCCAATGTACCCATCCATCCATGCAGAAGAGTAGCTAGATGGGCGGGGGAAGCTCTTTACGTACCGACACAAAAGCCCCAAATAGAGACATATAATGTCAAAGTTTGAATTCTTTTTACTTTGTTTTCTTAAACATTATACTATTTCTGTGTTTTCCTAAATGAAAATAAAATATCAAATAATGAGATACCCAGAAAGAGTGTTAATAAAAGAAGAAATATTTGGTTCAAAAGTAATATACTTCAATCTGTCTCTTATTGCATTTGAATAGCTACAGAAACTGTCTAAGCCTTTTGAATTTGAATGCATTTTTATAGCTTCTTTATATCCATGAAAAGCCTTCACACTTACATGATATAATGAACTATCCACCTGACTCAAGTTCTTTTACTGCCTGGTTAGAAGCAGAATGGGAGTTAGTAGAACCAGCTGGAAAGAATAACATCAACTGCTGTAAATTAAAATGAATTTTTATGGCGAAAGATGCCAGTCCTTCGGAGGATATTTTATTGTGTTGTTTATTGCCCACCTGGGGACCAGCTTTCATTTCTGGCCACCCTGGTCAGAAACTAAGATGGTCATGAATCAATCTAAACGAAATACGCTTTTAATTTGTATCTTTGTTGGTGGGATTCCAAGCATTTTAGGCACAAAAACTAACGCAAAAAAATTAATTCAATGCAAATCATGAACTGAAAGGTCATCTGACATACAACTGATTCCTAATCAGGTACAACCAGTTTCCAAAAGCAAAGGAAGCGAATGCATTTTGGCATTCAGTTTGCTTGGACGACTGCTGATAAGAAGGGTGAACAATCATTAAAACTTCCCAGGGTTGGTACTGTGCTGCATCCCATGGCTAGTTTAAGAAAAATCAACTTCCATTCCTACATCAAAGTGGGATATTAGAGAATCACCCTTAAAAGATGTGACTTCCATGAAAACACCAAAGCACAGGCTCCCCGTAGGCCCAACATTAACAGAATTGCAATGGGGTGAATTTAGAGGTATGGTGGTAAATGTTTAACTGGTTCTCCAAGGGAAAAATATACTTATAGACACACTTTTAAATGTATTCTTTGTTATTAATATTTTCTTTATCACTTTTTTAGGTCTATAAATCAGCAAAACAACAAACCAAGCTCTGATTTATAGCATTTGCTGATTTCCAAGGTTTAAATGATGACAACTGAAACTTTAACAACTGGCTTCTCAGCCAGTTCAGGCTGGCTCCAGCATTCCTCTGGATGAATTGCTTGAGTTCATCATGGTTATAAACAAGGAGAGAAACCCATAAAAGTAGTAAAATATCACTTTGAACATATAAATTAGACAACTAGAAGATAAGCTACCAGGAAACATGACAGTTTAACCCCTGCAATGAAGTGCCTCGTATCAGGGACTTTCACACTTACTTCTAGACCCTGAACATTCAGTACAAGGTGGCAATGCTATCAGATAGGAGAGTCATAATCAGGATTAAAGGTCAAAGCAAGATTCCAGGAAGAAAAACATGAGGAATATTGAAAAAAAAGACTTAGCAATGTAAAACTTACAAAAATTGGTTGAAGTAGGAGGGTCTGTGGGTTTTTAATCCAGTCCTGAGCAGCCTAACTTTATTCACTTGATCCACTAAAGAGTCAGAGGGCCCCTCCTCATACTCCTAAATGAGAACCAATTGTGCTAATACCAAAGTTAGACAATGAAAATGAGTCAGAATTGAGATAAGAACTATCCAAAGAAAGGATTTATTGCAGATATAAATATGTTAACATCTCTTACTTTGTGTGCTCTATTTGGGATTGATGAGGAGAGGAAGGATTATGGGGAAGATAATAAGTTCAGTTGTGGACTTGCTGAGTTTGAGGTATAAGTGGGTCATGCATGCATGGACAATGAGAATTAAAAGTATAGAGCTGGTACTCAGGGAGGAAATTGAAAATGTGTATGTAGATTTTTCCTCTATGGAAAGATGAAAATTGAAGCCATGAGAGTAAATCAAATCGCCAAGAAAGACAAGAGGGAGAAAATAAGAAGGCCTTGAAGGACATCCAAGCTCAAGGAGTTACGACTCCTTGTAGGGGGACAATGAACCAGCAAAGGAGACCAAGAAGGACTAGAAGAAGAACCCCAAGAGATTAAGGAAGAAACAGGGCTCCCAGAAGGAGAAGGAGACCAACAGTATCACAGACGGGAGAAAGATGGAGAAGGACGAAGAAAAGGGAAATTCATTATGTGTCACGGTAACATTGGAGACAATAGTTTGGATATTGTTTGGGGCTCTGTAAATCAGATTTCAAGGATGAGGAACGGATGATGAGAAAGTGGAGATATGTTTTCTATAGTTTAGCAATGAAAGGGAAGAAAAATTATTGAAAGAAAAAAAGATGGAGTTAACGGCAGGGTCAATGGAAGGAATTTTAGGACAAGAGCATGGTGAACATGTTTATGGGCAGCATGTTAAGGACCCAGGCAAGAGGGAGAACTTGAGGATGAGAGACAGAGTGGCTGATGGAAGGGAGTCCCAGAGGAGGCAGGAGGGAATGGGATGAAAGGTGCACGTAGAGGAAGTATGTCTTGGCAAAGAGGAGAACGGTCTCCTACTCTGAGACTGGAGGAAAAGAGGGAATGGTAGATGAAGACATAAAGAAAAGTGAGATGTGAAGGAAAGGTAATGAGAGAGCTTGTCATTGTTCTATTCTCACCTGCTTTACTGCAGGGAAGTTGTACTGAGAGAGGAGGTTGGATGTGGAATTTGGAATAGTTGAGATGGGGAATATGATGAAAAGTTATTCAGAGATAACTAAAGGAATTACCACACAACAGAGAAGACCCCTTTAAGGATCAAGAAAATGAATTTGCAGTGGACGTAGCCAGCAAAGTTCGTGACTTCGTTCAGTTGTGCTCAGTGACTCATAGCTAGTGTTGGTGCAGAGAAGGCATATGGGGGTGGGGAGGGAAGGTAGAGAGGGGATAAGCCAGGATTGAGGATCAGCAGGGTAGAAATACAGGGCAAAGGAGGGGCAAGGAATTCAAAGGTAGAGGACAATGCCTTTTAAAAAATTGCACATCACTTCTTTATTACAATGAACAAAACAATGACAGAAAAAGGGTTAGTATGGGGGCAGTTAGGTGGCACAGTGAATAGAGCACTAGCCCTGGAGTCAGGAGGACCTGAGTTCAAATCCGACCTCAGGCACTTAACACTTACTAGCTGTGTAACTTTGGGCAAGTCACTTAACCCCAATTGCTCTCCAAAAAGCAAAAAAAAAGTGTTAGTATGGTTATGCTAAAATTGATAACAAGGCCTAGGTGACAGGTCCAGGTAGCTGGCATATGATGTGGAAAGAAAATGGTCCTCCACAAGACCCATTTGACATCATCTAGAAACATTTCACAGCTGCAAAACAGAGAAGGGCTTCAAAAAACTCCCACAGTACTCCTCAACTCCTTAGAAATCAAGAAAATCTTTGGTGCAGCTTGAGATCTCTGATGACTATCATATTGGTTAGTTTAATTTCAAAAGTCACTAGAATTAACCAGTCTACGAGTTACAAGTTCTTTTGTAAAATTACATGCAACAAATAAATATTTGGTCATGATCCCAATGTCCCAGAGTCCATTTCTTTTGGGTTGGAATGTGATCGAAATAAGACTTTTATGATTTCTTAAATTACCATTGAGGTTATAGTCAGCTTCTTTTCCCACTGGAATGACTATAGCGTCCTGGGAGGTCTGCCCTATTGGCAGGACTGGCTCATTGGGCTAATTGGAGAAATCAATTTTTTAACCTTTACCTTTTGATATCTTTTTACAATGTTCCTATTCCAACCCCCAACTAGGTCCTTAGTGAGCCAAACCACATAGGGAATGCTTTGACTGATGTAGTTGAAGGAGGGGGGAGGGCTGCAGGAGAGAAATTGATTGGTCTGAAATAAGAAAGAATTGAGAAGAAGAAGCTGGGGAATTGATGATTCCTCTTCTTAATTCTTTCTTATTTAGCTATATGGATCCTGCAGCTATATGCTGTGACCCCTAAGACTGGTCAGTTAATGGATCAGGCAGGGAAGAGATGGGAGAGGGATAGGAAAAAGGGAAGGAAATGGTTTATGCATGTATATACCAGAAGTCTTCTTTTACTTCTTGGCTTTGCCTTAGGCTGACACATCTTTCATGGTTTTGCCCACAGTCTTGTCATCTTCTAGAAACCACATGGGCCTGATGGGTTTCACATTCTTATCTAATTCATACACATGGGAATGCCAGTAGGCAGATTTAGCTCCTTGATGGTTTCAGAAAGACCCTCAAAATGTTTGACAGTGCTATGAAAGTTTTTGTAATGGGATGCAATCACAACAATTTTCTTTCTTGATCTAAGAAATAATTTTCTCATTTGAGAAGAGTAGAACCTGAGCAGTGGTGTCTTTCAGGCTCTGACAGGGGAGCAGCTGGTCCCCAGGAAGATCTGCATGGTAATGATCTTTACTGATGTCACCATAGAAGGGGTGGTAGGACTCCATGAGAGTTGGTAGGATATTTTAGGAACATCACTTCCTCTTCAGCTAGATCTCATCTTGCTCAGCAGTCATTTCAGCTTTCTTGGGATCTGTCAGAACACCATAGAGCCAAGGAACTAAGCCCTAGCCACAGGCAACTGCATCTGGTCAGTGTCATCTAGCACTGTCCAAAGGGTATGAGTTACTCTCTTCTGGACTGAAGTGAAGCAGATATCGGATTTGTAGCCAGCATTTCACAGTACTTGGTTATTTACTTTGCCTCCTCCTGCTCAGAGGAGCTCAGGTTTAGGACATGCCAGTAATTGAAATGGTTCCCTCAGTTTCAGATATTCATACTAGATCAGCAACATAGACTTGTAGGTAGCCATGGTGGGACATGGGGTCAGGGCTGTGGGCTTGGTCTCAGGCTTAGGAAAGTCAGATTGGGAAACTGACAGCTGGACCCATACTAGACAATGCCTTGTTGAAATTGTGAACTATTAGTTCAAGCCTGGAAAGAAAGAAAGCCAGAATGGGCATTATTTCTGTAATTGTATGGCAGTGTGTGTGTGTGTGTGTGTGTGTGTGTGTGT
>NW_027186304.1:350568-386666 GCF_028583685.1 Petaurus breviceps papuanus
GTGTGTGTGTGTGTGTGTGTGTGTGTGTGTGTACTCTAAAAAGTTAAAGGGAGATTAACTAATCAACTATTTAAATTCAATCTAAATAGTCAAATTGGCTAATCCAGGAAAAGTGGGGTTTTTTTTCAGTTGTTTTGTTCTGAGCTCTTCTGCTTTAGTTAACGATATAGTTATTCTCTGTGCATTTTATACTATGCAGTGGAAATCCTAACAGATACAAATGCTGATATTTATGCATTTATGTGAAATCTATACTTAAGTCTTTCAAAACATTAATGATCTTGTCTATATGGGTATTCTCTCTACCATAGCAGACATGTCCTTTTGTGTTGTGTAAATCTTGTCCACACTGGGCCATAGAGAAGATGCTGGAAGCTTTCCTTTAGAGTCTTTTTTACATTTTGTGGCTACCTGTGATACACTTAGGTTGTCTAACTGTTTGCAGATGAATAAGGACTGAAAAATGGTCATTAACATAGTCAAAACATTCTAGCACCTATGTTTGAGGCTGATGGAAATCAGAATCAGAATCTTGGGGTGAAGCTTGAATACTTTAGTAGTAAGCCCATCAAGGGAAAGGTGGGACAGAGCTGGAAAAGGTGTATAGTTGGAAGGAAATCACTAGAAAGAATTGGAAGAATTACTGGGTGAAGTTTGCCATTATGGTATATTATCAGCATGAACAATAATGAAAATATGCATCATTTAGCACTTCTTCTAACCCACCTAATAGTTGTTCCTGAATACTCAACATTTTTCATTTAACAAGTATTTATTAAATATCTTTTATGTGTAATTTGAAAGTCAGCCTGGGGTGGAGAACAGAGGGCTAACCTTAAAGTTAGGAAAATGTGGGTTCATGTCCTGCCTCTCAGACATACTAAGAGTGTCACCATAGGGGAGGTACTTAATCTATCAGGATGTCCAAGCAGATGTACCTGGGACAAATCTCTTAACCTGTTTGGGCCTCAGTTTCTTAATATGTAAAATGAGGGAGTTGGACAAATTGATTTCCTGGGTCCCTTCTGGTTGTAAATCTAGGGTGCTATGGGTCTAAGTTATAGACCAGTTGCCACTCTTTATCAATGGATAAAGCTTCCACAGAAAGAGCTCATTATACAGATGAAATCACAGATCCTGACTACACACACACACACACTCACACACACACACTCAAAGTATGCAAAGCATTATGCTAAGAGCTGGGGAAAATATAAAGGTTAAATTAGAAAGGGTCCTTGGAGATACAAAGGAAGTGCTATTTGAGATCCAAGGAGGGAAGGATCACTCATGTAGGGGATGAGGGCAGGCCATAAGAAAGAGGCAGCATTTAAACTGGTTCTTAAATGATGGAAAGTACCCAGCACACTACTAGTAGTATGACTACAAAGTTAGGACATGTTTCACTAGGGATTATTATTAAGCTCCCTTACATTTTGTCTATTACTGTTATTATTGATTTTTAAATTGCCCATCACAAAGCCTCTGGGCACACACCCAAGACAGATGTACACTTAATTACACTGTGTAAGTCTGTGATCTTATACCCACACTCACTGATCCTTCTATAATAAATCAGGCAAATGGCGGGTGAAACAGATGGACATTGAATCATTTGGACTCCAAATGTCTAGGCTCCACATATGTACTATTTATTTCTGCAAGTTAATTATCTTGGTTGGTAAAGTATTTTTCTTTAAAACACCTTAGATATTTATATTACATAAGAAGTATGTACAATGGATCAGCTAGAGAGGATTGATTGCTGACTGGGAGTTGGGGTAGGACTTTTTGTTTCTACTTCCTTATTTTCAAATGACTCAACAATGCAAGCAAGCTCTTCTGCCTGGAATTTTGTCTTCTCAGTGGTAAAGGGGGGATAATAGGCACCTAACTTCTAATTCTATTGTTATCTAGCGTGTACAGGTACTGTTTAACCTGGGAAAGGATTGTGCTGAGTCACTCATGATGACCATGCTTAACCCTCCATAGGTCTCGGTTTCCTCATCATGACTTTTTAAGACCCATTCTGATTTTCATTCTACTATTCCAAGCCACTTGAAGAACTATTCAGCTTGATATCAGTGCATGGCAACAGTATTGAAATATTCATCCTGTTTCTATTTCAAAGCAGTGACAAGTTTGCTACATGCCCTTGGTGAGCCAAGGCAGGAGGTTATCAAAGGCTCCTCTTCTAGAGAGAACCTTTCAGTGAGGACCTTCTATCCTGCTGCCTCATTCAACACCTCCCTTGCATTTCCTTGATGTGTCAGATGCATCATCCATGTGGTTGTAAAAGTTGCCAAGGATAAGAGCAGAGGGTGAGGTGGAGCAGAAGAATGTAAGCCAAGTGCTGATGTCACTGAGAAGGGTGGAACTGATTCTGGAAGGCCCTGGGTGAATGTGGTGGGAGTTTAGAAAAGATAGGTACAAGCATTTGCAATTTCAAATGAAGAGAATCCAGGTAACAGATCAATGGTCTGAAAGTGGCACCAAGGAGTGAGGAACGAGTCAACAGATCTTCTTCTGCCTTTGAATTGTGAGAGAGGGGAGAAAGAAAGATATTCACTGGAGAGAAGCAAGGGACACATTATCTAAGCAGGGGTTCTTAACCTAGAGTCCATTGACCAACAAGGGGTCCTTAGACAGATTTCAAAAAACCCATAATTAAAAAAAATAATTTGATCATTGTAAATCAGTGCAATTGGTTCTCCTTGTGGCCCTATTTTATTTTATATATTTAAGAAATTCTTCTGGATAAGGATCCATAAACTTCACCAGACTTGAAAAGGGGGGTCTAAATCATAGAAAAATTAAGAACTCCTGATCTATAGGAATACAATCTCCTATTGAAATGAATAGGTAAGAGAAATGAGAAAAACGGGTTTCAATATCTGGGTTTTTCAAAGCCGGGGGGACTCTGGACAACGGCTTCCCAGAATCCAGATCAAATCACAGAACACTTCTCAAAGTGAGCCCCCAAAACAAAGCCTCACATCAGGGCTTATATAGCCTTCTCCTGGCTCAGAGAATGTAACACCCTTATTGACCCACTGGCCAATCAAGAAGTATCTACTGAAAAACAAGCCTCCCAACCCAGGCTTCAGGTGCACTTTAGCCTAGGGGCAGGGAAGATCTTCCAAATTTGCATTCCCGTTACAGAAACATAGCTGAACAAGCAATTGAACTAGATTTAATAGAAAACATAATAAAATTCAGAATAGAAGAATACATATAATTCAATGTACAACATCCCACTCATTTTCCATTCTCACCCTCCAAGACACATACATATGCACAAATGGACACACACATATTCCTAATGTTAGAGTCCAGTCTCTCCCATTTTGGCCTTCAGAATAGGAATATAAGAAATCTAAATGTTCAATAACCTATAAAAATATTACTCCACCCACTACTTCAGTCCTGGAGTAGAGACATATTGCCTTAGCCTTATACAAACACTATCCTTTGCCTGGTTATCATTATTTCAATGGATGCTAGAAGACCAAGATTGCAATCTCCAGGATACCCAAATCTGCAGTATATCATTCAGGTTTAGTAGGCCAAGAGCTAAGCAATTTATTTCTTTAAGTTTATTTTTAAAAATAAATTTATTTATTTATCTACCTTTAGTTTACATCATGCAGTTCCACAATCTCTTGAGTTCTAAACTTTCTTCCCCTCCTTCTCCTCTCCCCTTCCCTCTTATGACAGCATACGATCAGATATAGGTTCTACAAATACCTTCCCATTAAACATTAGTCAAGTCGTAAAGAAGAATTATAACCAATGGAATGAACGAGAAAGAAGGAACAAAACAAAGCCAAAAAGAGAGAGAGAAAGCTTTTCGCTTCAATTTTCATTCAGACTCTGCAGTTCTTCCTCTGGATGTGGACAGCTCTCTCCGTCATGAGTCTTTTGGAATTCTCTTATAGTGTTGCATTGCTGAGAGGAGCCCAGTCTATCAAAGTTAGTCATCACAGATATAATGCATCTGTAATTGTGTACAGTGTAATAGTAATGGAATTTAAAGATCCCCTGTATTGACTTGGTTTTTGGATTGATTGTGTTAATAATGTAATGACAAGCAAAGGCAACTTCCCAAGGTTCAAAATACCAGCATAGCTGCTCTCCATTTTATTCAGCGACAAATTAAGAACAGAGAAAATCAAAATATAGCATCATTCAAAATACACCATTCACCAAGTGTAATTCAATAATTCCCAAGTACTACCCCACCCCTGGACATTACATTCATTTAGTCAATCACAAAGCCCCTCTTCTCAAATGGAGATTAGTTTCCAATCATAAGCAAAGTACATTCATTAGGTCAGTCACAGAGCACAAAAAAAGTAAAAATTTCCCACCCTTGGGTCACAACTGAATAGGCCATCTACCCCAGAGTTACAACAAGCTTAAGCACAGCATTTAATACACAAAGAGAGGTCTTTTCTTCATCTTGACCTGAGGCAAGTTCTCAGCAATCTTTGTTCCTGGGGAGACAAAGCTTAGCAAGGCCACAGATACATTGCCAGTGTTCTCATTAATTCATTCTCTGTCTGCAGAACAGTCCTAGGACCCCTGAAAACATTAGCAAAACCCTCTTCCAGGATTTCTGTAAACATACAACAAGAAAATCCTTCTTCAGGGCTTCTGAACCAACAGCAAGGTTCCAGAACCTCTGCAACAACAGCACTCACCTTCACCAGTGGACACAATTCATTCTCTATCTGTAGAACAGTCTCTGGATCTCTGAACCAACAGCAAGGTTCCAGGACCTCTGCAACAACAGCACTGTCCTTCACCAGTGGACAAATGTGTCAAAACAACATCAAAACAGACAGACAAAGTACCAGCATAAGAGCCATGTCTCCTCAGTCCTTGGCAGCTCTGGGTGGCAGCTCTCAAAAGTCCTGGGCAGTTTGAACTAGCCTTCAGCAATCCTCTCTGTCTCTCTGCCTCCACCATGCTGCTTACAAAAAATTCTTCTGCCTCTCTAAAGTCATGTCACCATCTCCTCCCAGTTCAGCCCTCTCTTTTCATGTCAACAAGTCTATCCCACAAGTGGGATTCACAAGCTCTGTGTTTTAACACTCAACCAAGCCAATCAGGGGATCTTTAAATTCCATGACTATTGCACATGGTTCTGCTCTCCTCACTCAGTATCAGTATATATAAGTCTCTCCAGGTTATTATGAAGTCTGTCTGCTCCTCATTTCTTATAGCACAATAGTATACCATTACATTCATATACCATGCCTTGTTTAGCCATTACCCAGTTGATGGGCATTCCCTTGATTTTCAGTTCTCTGCCACCACAAAAAGAGCTGCTATAAATATTTTTGTACTTATGGGTATTTTCCCACTTGTATGATCTCTTTGGGAAGCAAGAGCTAAACAATTTCTTGACTACTCTAGCTTTAATTGTTCCTGGTTTCACTGAGTGCCTTCTGAGGGAAGAGGCAAACCTCTCAAACTCTACTGGAGGTAATTCTGGTTTCTTCAGTTTCCCTAAACACTATTTTTCTTTATCCCTGTGTCCTTCACTTCCCAAACTCCGTGCTCAGTCTTACATCTGAGATTAGCTTCGTCCATCTGTGTCAGTACTTTCCTAAGCACTAGCTATCTTAGGTGGCAAAAGGGCAGATGAAGTCATGACTGATGTCAGAATACTAGCAAGGGACTAGGATGTCCCTTACATCCACACGAGGAAACAAGACACAGAGAAGTTAAATAACTTGCCCAGGGTCCCATGACTGTCAGTGTCAATTAAACAACCAATGAGCATTTCTTAAGTGACTATGTTCTTGCCTTATATAAATATATAAGTTATTTCTAAGTTCTAGTCCACCTTGAACCTGTCAGGATTCCCATACCAAGACCACCCCTCTCTTTATACTTGTCTCTTTTTACTATTAGGAGACACCAAGTTTTTCAGAGCTAAGTCTTAGTAAGCAAGTTGTGCCTTGAGCTTGGCATTACAATAATCCTTTTCACTCACCCTCTGGATGATCTCAGCCACAGCAAAATCCCAGAATTGTTGCATACAAGCATTAGGTGGTCTCTGAGACAAGAACCTGTAGTACCCATATTCCAGTCATGAAGTCCTGCTATGAATCAAACTTGTCTCATTGTTGCTATGACCCCTCATTGTCAGGGTCATAGCTCACCATGTTGCCATTGGTGTAAGTATTGAGATTTGTCCACACTAACATGGGCCTCCTACTGGGGGGTGGTGGTGGGGTTGGTGGCAGATACATGTCTGGTTTCCCTAATCCAATGAAATAAAGAAAGCTTTTTGCATATAACTGTTGTTAGCTCTTTGGTTTTATTTTGTTTCATTTTATTTTATATTTAGAGTTAACTGTGATTTTGATAACCTGTGTGAGCTGGGTGTTTTTTTTTTTTAGTTAACAGTTGTTGTAGAGCTGCTATGGGTCTTTGGTCATTTGGTCAGCATTGACAGTTGTGTCAGAAGTTGGATCAGAAAGGGTTAATTCCTTCTGCTCACCCCCAGTACAACCAGAATTATAATACCTATAGGAGCCCTTTGAGTTCCACTCAATTCTCACTTGGAGAGTGGCAGTGGGTGATTTCCCTTCTCTAATTCCTGAGCTGCCATATTTTGGTTGAACTCAGCTCCCTTTGAGGGTTGAAACTCTGGTTGTTATTATTGGAGGGAGGATTCATCTATCTCTTCTAGGTGAAGTCTTTCAAACTCTTGGATTGAGTACTTTTGTCTTTGTTTTTGTTTCCCTTTGGTTGTAATATGGGAAACCTGGTAACTAAGAGTGAACCACCAAAGAACTTTGCTGCAGGGCATACACATTTGGTCCATGGAACAAATACTTACAAGTTTCTTAAGTAATTGGCATAATTTGACGTTGTTGGCCAACTTAGAGTTCTTTGAATTGGATTTTAATAAATGGCAACTTGAAACCACCAAGCAAGAAGCCTTTTGTATCTTAGATTCTCTTAAGAAAAGCTTAGATAGAATTTTCCTCTCTATTGTGTCTGTCTTATTATTTTGTCTGTGTTTGTGTCTTTGTAAGATGTAGGGAAACATCTGGCTTGTGTTATTTGTATATTCTATTACCTTGAAAGATTTCTATAAAAGAAAGAACAGTCAGCCAGTAAAAAAAATTCTAAGAGCTGTAGCTAAAGATTTTAGAACAGTGGGAAAGATGAATGAACTTTCATACTTGAAAGAATTGCCCAAGTAAGTAGGACTAACTCCCACTTTAGGCTTTCCAAGGGATATTAGGTTATAAAAAAGAGAGAGAAAGAAAAGAGAAAAAAAAAACCCTGTAAAACACTTCCCCCCCTGTAATTTCAGTTTTGGACATACTGGAATTACAGAAATAAAGTCAGATAATCAAAGTATAGAACTGTTAAAAACATCTTAGCAGATTTTGGAGTTTTAGAGATTAATCTTTAAGGAGTCTGGAGATTTATCATTTTTACAATTGGAAGAGAGAGCTCCTGGGATCTGGGGGATAATTCCAGGAACTCACTCCTTTCTGAAATATCTTAGTAAGTTTTGGGGAACCACTCTGTACAATCTGTTTTAAGGACAAATAAGAATTAAATTCTAAAAATTTTAAAAGTAAATGGAATAGCTTCATCATTGTAGGACAATTTAGAAATAATTCCAGAGTGAAGAAAGATAAAAACAAATAGGTTTAAAATGCCAAGGGTAATAAGATTAATGATTTTTATATGGGATAATTTGGAAATGCAATTAACCAAATTGATGTCATCTGAAGTTTTATTTCATGTTTTAAATACGTGGTGTTGTTTGTATTATTATTGTATTTCTAAATTTTCTTATATTGTGAAAATCAAAAGATCTTTGTAACAGAAATGCTGTTAGAGAAAATAACTTTTTAATCTGGATGCTATAAGATTATAAATTGGGCTTTTAAAAGAATGTGATAAAAACAGATATTTAAAATGGTTAATTATTTAATGAGGCATATTTTGTTATAAAACAGATAATAACGTTTACTATAATAGTGAATTTTCATTTGAAAATTCTTGGCTATTATGAAAATGTATAGGGTAGTTTAAAGAAATTTCAACACATTAATGATGAGTCAGATAGCAGGTATTTCCTATATGTCTGAAGCCCAAGGATATGGGTAGTTTTAATTTATAAGTAAAGGATAAATGAAAAATTAACCCTTAGGGAAACATCAGGAAAGATATTCAAGGCTTAAGTTGTACTTACTGAAGTTTTTCTATTTGAGGTAAAAATTCCTGGAACTATAATTTACTCTTGTTTTGAACTTTGATTATAGGGATAGTTCTTTGAATTGTCATAAAGCCAATAGTAGAAAACAGCATGTACTGCAGCCTGGTAAATACTAAAAGTAGATAAATGTCTGTGCCTGGGAAAAGTTTTGGGGATGACTCTGGTCTAGCCTAATGTAGGATCTATCTTATTTTGTTTCCCTATTATGATATTTCCTTTCAGAAGAGGAAATTTCCCCACTTGGCTAATCCCGAGTCTTGCTTTCAGCACCATGTGACTACATCATTGTCTGTCAGATATAATGTATGACTGGAATCAAATGGAGCAAAGAGAGTTCTTCCCCTGTTATGAGATATGACATTATTATAACTGTGTTCCTCTTTTTTCTTTTATAGCAAATTTCTATAATCTAGAAGTTTTGTATGTACAATACTATGTCTATTAAATAATAGGTTGATACTAGAACATCTCAATTACCATAATAAGATGCAAGAATGAACATTTTTACAATTTTAGCCTAT
The DNA here is from genome assembly GCF_028583685.1 of Petaurus breviceps papuanus. NCBI lineage: Eukaryota > Metazoa > Chordata > Mammalia > Diprotodontia > Petauridae > Petaurus > Petaurus breviceps. The sequence continues at coordinate 359,347 of NW_027186304.1, forward strand.
ATTTGTGGTCAAATTATAATATGAGGTTGATATTCTCTTATGTGGGAAATGATTAGACAAAGTAAGAAGACAAAGTTATAATGTAAAAGATTTCTAAATAAATGGAATAGTAAATTTTGAAAAAGCAATAGCATTAGATTGTTTTCTTTAAGGATTATATACACATGTATATGATTGGCTTCCAATTTATCTAACATAGAAATCTAGGTTTGAGTATGTTTTGGTATTTAGTTGTCAAAATTGGATTCAGGATTTTGCACATAAATTGTACTGATAATAGTAACGAAAGTGAAATGATTCTCCCCTTTTAAAAAGTATCTGTCTGATAACTTGAAAAGGCAGAAGAGCTAATTTTATGGTTGAACCCTCCTAAATTTTTAAAAGGTTCTTATATCAGGTATAGGGTTTAGGTAAGGATAAAAATAGCAAATGGTATATAAATGAAAATTCCCTCAAGTTTCAAAATTGGAAAATCAAATTTGAATGCAGAATAACCTGGGAACCTCTAGGTTTGGAACCAGAGAATGAGAATCACCTTTAGAACTGTCCTTAGAATAAAGCCTATTGTCTAAGAAAAAATGTTTAGGGACCAGATGCTTGCATTAGACATCAGGGACTCAAAATATGCTGATTAAATGGATATTAAGATTGGGTCATTAGGATACAAGAAGAGTTTATTTTAGTTAACATTGGTGATAATTATTGTATTGCTTTCCATGGTTTATATTTATGTTCTCCTTGATTATCTTGGTCACCTGTGAATTTTCCTTCTCAAAATCTGTGAGCCCTTTAAGTAGTTTGATCTGTTATCTGACATTAATGTAATATTATTATTGTGATTATGATTATGAATTTATGAAATACCTTATTGCATTGTTTGAACCTGGCCCTGCAAGGCTGAGAAACTCGATAATCTCTACATGCTGTTTAGAAACCCTTAACCGAGGACCTTTGTTATGCTGACCAGAAACTCAGATCCAAAGATTGATGCAAGAAGTTTTTCTCATGGTTGTACACATCAAACAATGCATATGTCTTATCTGAAAACTGGCCCCATCCTGATCAATCAATCATTGCTTCTAAGTGTCCCTACCAGATCCTTCTGACTAATCTCACAGCTGCCAGACGTGTGGGTGTGGACTCCTGTACCATCTGAAGAAGACCCTGCTTGTGAATGAATGGTAGAACCCTGCAGGGACCTCAAGTTGTGTCTAGTACAGACCTAGAAGCAGCTGATATTCAGATGAGACAGCCAACCCAAGATTCTAGATGAGGACTGAATATATTATCCTAGCTTTTTTCTTCTTCTTCCCTTTTGTTACATGCCCAACCACCAAGGCCCTAATTCAAGTGAGTGTTGGCATTGTCTCCCTCTATATTCTTGGCCCTCCAACCTGGTATGCACTTTCCCAATAGGTCTCCTCAAGGAACTGACCTCCTGGGATAAAAATATCATTCCATCATTGCTAAGGGCCAAAGATCTGCCACTTTAACCCCCAAGGTAAGCCCACAGCTGTCCCTCAACTCCACATCTCATTCTGGCCTAATTGGCCTTTCATGGGATCTTGGCTTATACTTGCCTCTCCTTTATTGGCTAGAATGGGAAGGGTTCTTTTAGACCCCTCCTTTTGGTCAAAGCAGGGAAATGTGAGGTTCCTCATGCCAAGATCACCTCTCTCTTTTTACTTCTTTCTTTTTACTATTAGGAGACACCATGTTTTCCAGCCTTAAGAACCATCAACCTGTGCCTTGAGCTTGGCATAACAATAATCTTTTGCACTTCCCCTCTGGATGATCTCAGTCACAATAAAATCCCAGAATTGTTTCACACAAGCATCAGGTGATCTCTGAACTTAGACAAGCACCTGTGGTAGCCATGTTCTGGTCATGGAGTCCTGCTGTGATTCAGCCTTATCTCATTGTTACTGTAACCCCCCATTGTCAGGGCCACAGCTCACTGCACAGCCATTGGTATAAGTACTGAGATTTGGCCACGCTGACATGGATCTCTTACTGGCTTCAGGGGAGGAGCACAGCATTTATGTGTCTAGTTTCCCTCTTTCAACAGAATAATGTTTGTGTTTATAACCACAGTTAACTCTTTGGTTTGATTCTGTTTTGTTTTATTTTCTATTTAGGCTTAACTGTGGTTCTGATAACCTGTGTGAACTCTCTGTTTTTAAATTTTTTTTTTAGAGTTAACAGCAGTTGCAGGGTTGTTGTGGCTCTTTGGTCATTTGGTCAGGATTTAGAAACCTGATAATATCTCTAGGTCACATTAATATTATCATCCCTATTTTATATATAACAAAGCCTTCTGATTGCAAGACAAGTGATCTTTACATTATGTTGCATTGCCTCTAACAACCTGCCTAGGCTAAGCAGATAATAATGAAATAATGATAAGGCAGCTAGGTGATGGAATGCTTGTCTATACTGCTTGGCCTGAAGTCATGTTCAAATATGACCTCAGACATTTGCTAGCTGTCTGACCCTGGGCAAGTACTTCACTTAACCCTGTTTTCCTTGGTTTTCTCATCTGTAAAAATGAGCTGGAGAAAGAAATGGCAAACTACTCCAGTATCTTTGCCAAGAAAATCCCATGTGAGGTCTTGAAAAGTTGGACAGAGCTGAACAACAACAAAAAAATTAGAGGAGAGGAGACTATACATAATTCCATAACTAAAATAGCCTGTGAGTGGTCATCTGGCCCATCCTCCCACTGGCTCACCTTGGAACCATTACATATAAATGAGCCTAGATTGTTCTGAAGATGCAGCACCTGGAAATCCTCAGATGATTCATCATAGAAACACTAGACATGTAGCTGCTCCAAACACTTCCAACCTAGTGTTATCAGGACACTCAAAACTGTCTCTGATTTGTCTATGGCAAGTGCCATGAGGGGAACCTTTAGCCCAGCTATCCACTTGTACAAATGGGCTTTCCCTTAAAAAACAAAACCAAACCCAACAATAACAACAGCAACAAAAAGTAAAAAAAAAAAAAACTGGCCCAGAAACCACAAATTCTCTGAGCTGCATTAATTGCCTCTTGTCTCTTCGAAATTTCCCCCTTTTGTCTTCCTGTCTTCAGCTTTTATCCCCATTGATTCTCTCAGGCTCTGCTTCCACCAGTGTGTGACTGATTCATCTGTGTGGAAGTGTAGTGGTGCCTGGTTTCCTGAAAACGAAGAGTGTTAGGCGACAGCTTGAAGAACAGATGAAGCTGGCCTGGGGAAGGCTGCTGGCTTCTGGGGTTCCAGGCCCGCCCATCATTACTGGACCCTCTCATCCTTCCATTCCTCTGACCCAGACACAAGATAACTACAGCTTGCACTTCAAACACTCACGCAAGGGAAACGTGTATGTGATGATGGGGTGACATTTGGAAAGGAACAAAATAGAACAAAATGTAGGCAGTTGTGTGAGAGAAGGATTATTTAATCCTGTTCCTGAAGGCTGGCTAGGCTCCAAAAGCAGTAGGCAGAAGACCAGTTTAGAAAAGTGAAAACTAATCTGAATAATGATGAGTGAGTTTGTGACGGTAACTGGCCGAGCAAACTCATTTATAGCCTTCTAAGTGAGGCAGTAATTGAATCTTCCTGTGAAAATGAACATGCTGCAGAAAAAGAAATCAAATTGGATTTCTTTCCCCAGTCATAGAACAACCACTCATATTTATGCCCCTTGCAGTTAGATAAACAATTATATAATCAAAGGAAAATATCTCTTCTTTTTATTGCTCTGGGGGAGAAAGCACTTAATTTCATCTTAGATATTATGTTCCATTTAAATTTGTCCTGAGGTACATAGTGTCTGGATTAAAGGACAGTCCTCAGCTTTTCCCCACTTTCATAGCAGTCAGCCCCTAAAGATATGTTTGACCAGGAGAAAATAGAATTCAAGGGTCATCTTGACTACACTACTGAAAATTCTTTTGAGAATCAATGCATTGGGCCAACCTTGACCATTAATCCCTAGAGAAAGAACCTCATTTTTTTCTTTTCCTGTCTGGCTGCCTGTACCTCAGGCAAGCATATGCTTCATGGCCCTCCAAGCTGCATTTATTTATTAATGACATGACTCTAACTACAGGGACAATAATACCATTCTCAAAGCAGGTCACTTTGCTAGGAGTTGAGAACTGCAGTGAAGATTAATGAGCTGTGGAGTTAGGTTTGCTATGGTATTTTTTTATACTGTTCTGGTGCCCCGGTGCCAGACTGTGTAGAAGTTGACCTCAAGTTGCTACAGCAGAGAAGGGCAGGTAGATATCTTCATAGAAAGTGGTAGGTAAACATTCCACTGTATGGAGGCCCTTAATATTATAAAAATCTAGAACCCAATCCTATTGAACCCTAGGAGCAGATTCCTTCTCACCTTTCATAGTATTTTAGAGCTAAATAAAGAAATTGTATTAGTAACTACTTACAATAGTGACAAGTCCTATATTTAAACAACACACACACATACACACTAGTGATTAGGAAAAAAAAAATTAGGTTGCACAGCCTTGAAACTGAAAATTAAAGATGGGGGTGTGGTGGGGTTATAGCAACTCATCTGGCAGATAGACCAAGGATTTAGTTTCCTGGGAAGTGAAACTTTCCTGCTGAGATTACCTAGAAGTTATTCCAGATGCTCAGTAAGAACAAAGGAGACTAGTGAGGTTTTCATGCTGACCCAGGAATATCGGAGGCATCATAGAAGTCATTAACAAACCTTAGTGTTTCTAAAAGGGGTGGTACTGGATAGGAGCTGACCACCTATAGCTAATGGGCCAAAGAAGGCACGTGTGACAGAATGGTCACTATTGCAAAATACCTCCCACCCCCATCCAAATACTTCCAGAGGTTTTCTTGTGCCACCCTTCACAGTCCCCCTACCTTGTACCACATTCCTTCTTCAGATCCTACATCTACACACCTGTGCCTAAGAACTGGCACTTCCATACATGATAGAACAGGATTTGGAAATTTGGCACCCTGATTTTGAAAGGTTGCTGATAGCACTGGACATGGGCAGCTGAGGGGAGTCGAATAACTAAGTAGAATACTGGTGGGCTTGGACAGTTAGAGGATTATTACAAGAAGGTTGTTCATGAGATAATGGAATTTTGGGGGGCAGACTAACTCATGAAAATGATCCTTTGAGATGAGGTGGAGAGATAGTATGGCATAGGTGGTGAGGGGGGAGATGACTGGCCTTGGAGTGAAGAAAGCCTGCTTTCAAGTCCTGTCTCTGCCATATACTCTGTGACCATGATCAAGACACATAACCTCTCAGTGTCCAAGGCAGCTAACTCCAAAAGGAATTGGTGATCACAGTTTTCACACCAAGAAGTTCCCTGTGCTGATGAAATCCCAGGTCTGAAAGGGGAAAAATAAATATAGAAAGGCTGTGATCAAGGTCTGTGGAAGGAGTCCTGAAATTGAGAAGCTTTTGAAGTATTGAAAAATACACATTTGTGTGTATCTATCTACAGAATGTCCTCAAAGTCTTACAGCAGTTTTAAGTTTTAATAGATGAAAATAAACTAAGACTTTTGGAACACTCTCTGTGTATACCTATATATGCTTATAGAGTTACATGCATTCCATCAGAGGAAAAAGTCATCTTTCTATACATTTCTATTTTTTTTTTCATTTGCAGGCTGGGTCATAGAAGAGAGTCTGAGCAATCCATTTTGTTCTGTTGGTCTCCCCATTTTCTTGCATTCCCTTCATTCATCACTTACTCTGCTTTCAAAAGACTCTATGCTCCTTCTCTGCAAAGGAGAAATACCTTCATAAACTTTAATCTATTTTCTCAGCTTCCTCCTCACACACCCCCTCTGAAATCATTCCACATACTGATTGCAGATCTGCTAGCCTCCTCCACAGAACTTCCTAGAACAAATGAACACATGCAGCCTTCATTTTTTTTTCTCTTTTTTCAGCCAGGTGGGAACATATAAAACTAGCAGTGAAAAAGAAAAAAAAATTCTATTCTGAAGGAAGAGTTTTTGGACTAAGAGAGCTAATTAATCTTGGATAAAAATGATTACTCAGCTGGGTGGAAATATACCTGTTTAGATCATAAACCACATGAATTATTATTTTCCGCAAATGGAAAGCCACCAGCAAGCATATTATAAAATCATATTACTATGATTGTGCTTTTGTGTTGCTAGAAATGCATTGACAAATAGCTTTGAATGCACCTGATACACAGTATTACAGAGAGGCAGCTTGTATCATTGTAATCAACATTTTGAGTGGGAGTTAGGAGAGCTGAGTTCTGGTCTTAGCTTCACTATTTCCTAACTATGTGATCCTGAGTAAGTAATTTAACTTCTTTTTTGTTTGATGAGTTTTTGAGTTTTGTTTGTAAAATCAGAAATAACATCTGTTCTCAGTATCTCACAGGACTGTTATCAAGATCAAATGAATCAATGAATGGGAAATTCTTTTTAATGACAAAGTATTATATAAACATTGGCTGCCATTATTATGTGCAAACACATATATGTACACATATGATTTTTTACTCTAGTTTGTAGGGAGTACATAGCAGATAGAGGGATAGCCTTAAAACAACCATGAGCAAATTGTTAAACTCTTAGACCCCCAGGCAACTCTTTAAAAGATTATGATTCACGGAGGATTTGCTGATCTGAATTGTTTGAAGGAGTTTGTTCAGTAGGAGTTATCCATGCCAGTGAAATCACAAGTCTAGACCTCTGTTCCCCCTAAACTCTATCATATGTAAACTCAGTCTAACCATATTTTTACGTGCATACGTGTAAATATAAAATACTCTCACTCATGACTCCAAGAAGCTGCAGGATGCTCAGCAGCCACACCCTTGAAAAATTGTCTTGTTAGATGGCTAAACCAGGTTAAGGGTAACTGAGAGGTCTCAAATCCCTAGGTGAGGTAGTGGGATTTTTAGCCCAAGCATGTAAAGATGACCCCTAACAGAAGGGGTAGATGAGAACAATTTGTTCCGATGACCATGAAGACAGCAGACATAGGCACTGTGGTGAGCTTAGAGCTTGGTCAGACATTGAAGATGTGAAGGTCCGCTGCATCCTGGACTATCCTGTGTCATCTCGACTTTTGTGTTGCCACTGGACTTCAATGAACTCTGGAAGAGAAAGTGAAGCTGATAACTTTATGCAACTCTGCTTCACTTAAATCCAATTCACTCCAAAGTAATCACCCCATGATGTCATTGGTCCTCTTTAAAAAGGAAGGACAGAAAATAACTACACATATGCACATACATGGATAATTTCCTAAATGAATATGTACTACATAATAAATGTTGTAAGTCTACTTTGCATAATTTCAAGTTGTTTTTAGCATAAATAAATTAGCACTATTTGGGGAATTCAACTACCTCTTGTAGAATGTTTTGATGGAGTGTGTGCATAACAGATATACACATACCCTAATGTGCATACACACATACATACACATACACACATATACATACACACACATTCACATATACAACTCTAGCAATAAAAACTGGCTTAATATTTTATAAATTTTTAAAGATATCTACCTCATAATAACATGTATAGATTATTCACTTAGTGGATTATCTAGGGTAGATTTTACATCTCACTTTGCGTTTCTCTGCCACCAACCATTCTCTTGGGCTCTTCCAATCCAACTAGTATGTTTGGGGAATCTAAACAAATTTTAACATCTATTTAAGCAAAGAGAAATTTAAATCTGATAGATCTGACAACTTTAAACATGCACACATACACACGTGTGCATGTAATGCACAAACAGAATTTATTCCCAAACCAAGGAGAAATTTTTTTTGGATTATCTGTTGTTTTATATCATCTATATCTTTAACTTCCTCCAAGGGTATAGATAGTCAAGAATTGATAGTAAAACCAAAGTTTCAAGAGACAGTCATATTAGGTAGCCAGTCAGTCAGTGATCATTAATTAAGAGTCTTCTTTGATGGGGTACTGTGCTAACTAAGAACTGCGCAACCAAAGAAAGACAAGGTAGTCCCTTCCCTCAAGGAGCTTATACTCGAATGAGGCCTGGAATCTCTTAGATATTTAGTCGATTCCAACAAGCGCTTGTTAAAAGTACTGTTTTAATCCTGTATAAAGTGCAAGAGAGACAGCTCTAAGGAGTACAGTCCCTGACCTCAGACAGTTTATATTTTCCTTGAGGAAACAAACATCCCCATACGTACATTATATTCTAAGCTAGTCTATGTTAAATGCCCAATGTGCTATAGGTACAGATGTGCTACAGTAATTTAGTGAGAAATATCAATGTGGGCTTGATAGTTTGTAAAAACAAAACAAAACAGTTCTTAACTTTTTTCCGCATCATGGACCCCCCCGGCTGTCTGTAAAATGTATCAACTTCTCAGAATAATGTTTTTAAGTAAATTGGAGTGAACATTAAATTTCAGCTAGGAATTAACAGAAATAAATATGTAACATTTCCCATGCAAGTTCACAGGTCCTCTGAATACTGTGGACTCTTTTAGGGTCCATGGACCCCAGATTATAAATTCCAGTTCTAAAAGCTATAGCAAACTGGTCTTTAACCAGATAAATTTCAGGAAAACAGGGATCCAAGGCATTGTGGCAGAAAGTATATTTGTTTACTCAATCCTTAAAAAGCCTGCCTCTAATTTATTGCTTATCTCTCTGTGGTATGACAGACCAGTGCCAAGAGAGATGCTGTCTTTGAGATAAGGCATAAACACTAGCACTATGGAATACTTTACTGAGAACCATGATAAATGGTGTCAAACCGAGTCATTAAAATTATAGCAGAAGAGATTTAATAGCAATTACATAAAAGACGAGATAAAAGTTTTATTGAGACAATTAAATAAATTTCATGGTGAAGATGGAAAAGGAAGACAGAGCAGAACAGAACTCATAACCAGTGAGAGTGAGACACATCACCAATTCTCATTGGCTGAGCAAGTTTCCAGGTCAGACAGAATATTGAACTGTTAGGAAAAAACAAAACAAAAACAAACCTCTCTCTAGTGATTAACTTTCTTCCAAATCCATACATTCAGCAATGCTGACATAATTAATACATATGGAACAACACTTCCTTGGTCAAGAGAATCAGAATATTGGAACTAAACTCCCATGGGAACAATTGATCATTATTGTCATCAATGATAATGACACACATTTATTAAACCTTTTCTATGTATAAGAAGCCATGCAAAGTGCTGAGGATAAAAAGAGGGAATAGACTTGATCCCTAACCCCAAAGGGGTCATCTAAAAGGGGGGCATGGGACACGTACACAAAAGCTGACAAGAATCCTCCTCATCCCCACCCTTACTATGATTTAGCTGAATCAGTGCTTCCTCACAGGAGGAATCTCTTGGATTACAGACCTAACTGGGGATGCTGAAGAAGTGTTAAGTGAATTCAATTAGTGGGTATAGACTTCCACTTAGGTAAAGTAATAATATTAACTACTCTCATTTAGGTAGTATTTTACACACAAAAACCTTATGAGGTAGATATTGTAAGTTCAATGGTCTCTATATTATGGATGAAGAAATTAAGGGTAAGGAGGTTAGATTTATATGAGGTCAAACAACTATAATAGTCAGAGTTCAAATGTGAACCCTGGCCTTTTCTAACTCTCCGATTTAGAAACTCTTTACATTCTTATATTCTCTTTCCCTAATTAAAATTCTATCTCCCTGGATGACCTGGGGACCATTAAAAATCATTCTGATCTGTTCTTGAATGCTTTAAGGAGTGTAAGTGAGAGATATGGTCATAGGAGTCCCTGATTAATTTAATGAGTTCCTCAGTCCACCTAATAAGACTACAAAACTTTTGTTTGGAGGCATCTGAGGGACACCACCTACATGGAATGTAGGTGTGTCCACTGACACCTTTGCTGACTTGATTAAAAAAATTACATTAAAAAATTCTGGATAATTTTCTGATTATGAATCTGGAAATCTTTTCTTTCTGAAGATCTATTCATCTCCATCATTTATAAAAGAGAATTGACAGACTTCTTCTTTCCCCCATCCTCCCCTCTCTCCTTAGCTAACTCCTTTGTTCCCTCCTCCTACCCATTATTCTTTCCTTTTCTCTGCTTCCCTTTTCTTTTTCTGCTTTCCCTTTTTCTTTTTCCCCTTTTCTTTCTTCCCAGAGGAAGCCACAGTGCCTAGGTACTATTTAAATACCCTTCTCTTCTAGAGTTGGGAAGAAGGAAGGTAGAAAAGGGAGGAAGAGGAAGAAATCTTCCTCCCTGCTCCCACCCACCCCACAAACAGTTAATGAAGCCTTGAGGCTAAATCCTATGTGTCCTGAAAGGAGAATTTCTAGACTAGTGACTGATGAATCATTTCCACCTCAGCACTAGAGGTCACATCCTCCTAACCCAAGAGAAGTCAGGTAGAAGCGAGGGCACCAAGAACATTTCTTCAGCAACACACAGAGGAGATAGTGTTCACATACCCCAACCTATTGTAGAGAGTGGGGCATTTTGAATTTATTAGGCATCTTGAACTCATAATCTAGCCCTGTTGCCTAGGAAAGGAGATTTCCTGGGCCACACAGGCTTTGAGGTGTTACCTCATAAGTGGCCTCAGGTTTGTCAGTTCCCAAATTTAAGAAGTCGGCGGCAGTTGTATGGTTGCTGTCTTTCATGCTTGAGGTGGACTATTATGCTCTCCCACAGATTAGGCACAAATAGTTCAAATGAACATTTGCAGTGATGTCTCAAAATTTGCACATCTCATGTGTCTTTTGAGCTATTGCAATTTTGCTTTGCTCATAAAGCACAGCTCCTTCTTTAATGTGGGCATGCCATGCTGGGCAGTCCTCTGCCAGTGTCTCCTATGTTTCACAATTGATTGCAAAGTTCTTTAGAGAGTCATTGAGAGTGTTCTTGCATCATTTCTTCTGACCTCCATATGAGCACTTGCCTTGTGTAAGTTCTTGGTAAAATATTGTAGGCTTTTAGGCAAACATACTTTGGCATTCAAACAATGTAGCCAGTCCATCAGAGCTGTCCTCTCTGTAGTAGAGTTTGAATGCCTGGCAGGTCAGCTCAAAAAAGGACCTTAGTGTATGGTATCTTATCTTGTCAGGTGATCTTTAGAATCTTCCTAAGATAATTCGGATGGAAGCAATTCAGTTTCCTGGCCTGGTATTGGTCCAGTACATGGTACTGTCCAGGTTTCATGGGCATATCACAATGAGGTCAGCACAATAGCTCCATAGACCTTCAATCTGGTAGGATACTGCACATGCTGCAAGTTCTTGGAGCCACAGGTGAGAGAGGGGTGGCATGTGGACATCAAAGGTAAAAAGCAGCCTTGAAAAGGGCTTGGTAGCTCTCACACTTGAACCCCTCTATGTCCCAAGGATACAGGGAACAGACCTCTTAGACAAGTAGATTTTTGGATGAAGTCTGCTCTTTGGAGAAGGAAGGGAATAAACCACATAGTTCCAGAGCAGTGTCCAGCTTAGAGAGTAGAGCTCATGAATTATTTGGACAGAATAGGTCTGATAGGAAGAGAACTGCTCTTTAAGTAGCCTTAAAAGCATGTTTACCTTCTGAGGGGAATCTAAATAATAGGATGATACTATAAGTCTTTGTGGGGGGGGGACTACAGAAGATTTTCTAGGAAAGAGGGACTTGATAGAATGTCAGAGGATTGCTGAGAGGGCAGCCCAACTTTAATTTCCTTCTGAAGTGAACTAATGAATGATCATCATTAATATCATTTTTGGACAAAGTCTGAACTAATCAAACAGACTGTTTTGATTTGCTTTGAAAAGGCCTTTTCCTGTGTCAGCAACTCCAAAGACCAGATAAGGCTGAATAGTGAGATTTCTCTTATCTTGGGGACATACTCAAAGGCAGAAAACAGAGACATCCTGAGATCATAAATTCCAAATTGACCCTGCTTTGTCCATTGTCTTGTCAATTTGTATTTACAACCATGAAACCTCCTTTCTCATGGTATGGATAGTAAACATATGGAAATCATAAATTTGTGTGACACAGCCACCCTGAATTGAGATGGTTCTAAAATGTATTTAGATTTTCTCATTCTTTTGTTCAGGCACCCAGAACTTAGGTTCTGGCTCCATGTACATGTATATGCTAACTTTAAGGGGCTAAATGCTATACCTGTATATCACCTAGCCTATTTGTCTCCTTTAACCAAATTTTAAGGTTGACATGAGCTAATTGAGTGTTGAATATAGTTCTTTATTTGTTTATGGGCTCATGTGAGTGTATCAGCAATGCCATATTCACAATGCCTATGAAAATTACAGATATGCTGATATAATTATCCATCACAAAATACATCATGCTTGCCATATGGGGGAATAAGCTAGAAAACTTGTTAAAATACCAAAAGACTGAGTCCCAAAACCAGAAAGTGAAAGTCATCAGAGTAGTTTTGACATTGGCACAGGTAGATAAAGTAGAAAGCACCCACATTCTCAAGCCTTTAAAACAGAACAGGCTACCTCAGGCAAAGGTCCTCCTCTCCCCACTCACAGCAACCACCCACCATCTAGGAAGCATGCTCCCAGCAGCTCTGGCCCCTGGCAGTCCTCAGCAGGAGCCCTTAGCAGAAATTCTGGCTGACTCAAAAAAAAGGGCTTCGCACTGCTGCTGCTGCCACCGCTAGCCACCTCAGGAACTCTAGTTTTGGCTTCTGCTTCCTCTTGCTCCGCCCCTCCTGCTATGTCAGCAAGTCCAATGGGGCATGGAAGATCTTTAAATCCCATAACCCTTATAGTGAGTCCTTTGCATCTTTCAATTTACATATGCTAATTTGCATGCTGGCATGGTATCTAGGGAGCTCTTTCACTCCCTCTTGGGGAAAACTTAGATACAAGCTCTACATAGGATTTACTTTGGATATTTTCTGGAGGAACTCCAGATGTTGGCAATGAACAAAAGACAAATGAGACTCTGTGTTAGGCTCCTAGGATGGAATCCAGTCTTTCAGGCAAACCCTTAGAAGAAGGAAGGGGAACCCTGATCCCTAATTTGTTCTGTGAAGTTTGAATTCAGTCAAAGGGCCTCATATGAGGGCCTCGGGGGTCACATGTGGTCTCGAGGCTCCAGGTTCGCCACCATTGTCTTAGAGCAATTGTCCTCTGTATAATTTGACAAGCATGTATAGCTTTGTGACATCTATTCTACTACTTACTTAAAATGTCACTGAAATAATTTGTTATTTAACTTTTAAACCAATTATAGAAAGTCATAGAATCATAAATTTAGAGCTAGAAGGGACCTTAGAGCCCATTTGGTCTAATATCTTCATTTGACAGAAGAGGAAACTGAAGCCAACAGAAGTAAAGTCAAGGTATTGCACATCAAAAACTGAGTCAATCTGCATGGTGATGAGATCAGCTTATTTTGGGTGAAGTAGTTGAAACTGAGTAGAAGTTTTTGCTTGAAACTTAGGAATTTTTATTATCAGGTCTCTGGTCTATTCCTTTGTTGCCTACAGGCAACTTATATTGTTGGGACAACATTTCATTGCCTGCACATCTTCATTTATGCTTTCAAACTTCTCTTTTATTTCCTTCAACATGCTCACAAATTCTTGTTGTTAGCTAAACTTCTGTGTTCAATATCTCCATGCAAATTTCTTTGGGTAAGTAGGCTATTTTCCACAAAGAAAGTTGAAAGTGCCTTGAAGAGCTTCTAGCACCTTGTTCTTGTTGTCCAGCTGTTTTCAGGATCTTACATAGCTTCTGTGACTGCAGGACCATTGCTAAGTCTACCTGGCAAAGGTGACACCTCCCTGGTTCTGTCTAGTCTATTCGTTGTCTAGTGAATTCATTGTATTCCTAACCAATTTCCCCATTCTTATCTGTTTTTCATCAATCCTTAAATTTTAGAGCTCAAAGGGAGTACACAGATCTTGTACAAATCACTAATTTTACAGATGAGGAAGCTGAGACCCAGACAGGTCAAGTGAAGCAGTTAGTCAAGGGAATTATTTGGAATAGTTCTAGACTACATTCCTGATCCAGTATATTCTCTACTAGATATACCAAGACATCTTCTATTTCTGAAAGATTACCACGTACCATGGCACAAATGGAAATTATTAACACACGAATTGATTCATTACATGCCATGGCTTTCAGGTTTGTGTAGGCCTGGGCACATGGGCACTAGAGTCTTCACTGTGTCACCATGAAAAACCAGGGACTCAAATTACATGGACAACTTTTCACACCCTTAAAAATGTTATCATCCATAAAAGAATTGGACACAGAATGTTTTTCTTTTCTTTTTCAGAATGACTAGCAGAGGGATTTCACATAACTCATTATCCTACCAGACTTGTGGTCTCAAAGTAAAGTTTCTAAATCTATAGACGACAGAAAATTCTATTTTGATGACAAGGCAGCTGTAAATAGAACACAAAGTGAGAGACACTAAGCTCTCATGGACATATCCAAAGCCTCTAAGAATATAAGAATTCATGTCTAAACCCAGACTCATTTCCTCAAATTACCTTTTGAAAACCATGTGATAGAGTAGAAAGAATGCTGGACATGTGGTCATGGATACCTGGGCTTCAGCTGCACTTCTGACACTTGCTGTGTGGTTTTGGACGAAGCATGTGAGCTCTCTGGGCCTTGTTTTTGTCATCTGTCAATATCTACTAAGACCTTACTACATATCAGGTGCTATTCTAAGTGCTGTAAATACCAAGAAAAGGCCAAAATAGCCCCTACCTTCCAGGATGGGAGAGACAACACACACACAAGGATTTCTACATCAAACGTAGAAGCAAATGAAAGAAAATAACGTTGGGTGAGGAGGTGGGAAACAGAGGGAAAGGGTCCAAGAAAGGTGAAACTAATCCATAGAATTCATCTCATAAGGACGTTACAAAGATCAAGTGAGACCATCTATGAAAAGTGCTTTGCAAAGTTTAAAACATTATATTAATGACAGTTATAATTATTGGTTGGCTCTACATGTTATCTCTAAAGTGGGGGTAATAGTATCTTCCTCCAGCTGTAGCTAGGTAGTTCAGTGGGTAGAGCACCGGATCTGGAGTCAGGAGTTTCTGAGTTCAAATCTGGTCTCAGACCCCTCTTACCTCTGTGACTCTGGGCAAGTTATTTAATCTCTGTTTCCTCAACTGTAAAATGGTCATAATAATAGTATCCACTTCTCAGGATTGTTGTGAGTTTC
Source organism: Petaurus breviceps papuanus (assembly GCF_028583685.1). Lineage (NCBI taxonomy): Eukaryota > Metazoa > Chordata > Mammalia > Diprotodontia > Petauridae > Petaurus > Petaurus breviceps. The sequence continues at coordinate 374,567 of NW_027186304.1, forward strand.
AAATGAGATAACATTTGTCAAGTGTCTAGCATATAGTAGGCACTTAAGAAATTCTTCCTTCTTCCCAGAAATTTTGTATTGGTGAATCATCTGCAATGTACTTGTTAGTCAGAACTATTGCACAGGAATTGAAATCAGAGTGCCTGAGTTCTCTTCCCAGATCTGCCTTTTACTTCCTTTAAGATGGTGAGCAGTCATTTCAGCTTTCTTGCTTCAGTTTCCCCATCTGAAAATGGTTGTGTATTAGAATAGATATTCACTTAGACTTTCCCAACTCTAAATACCATAATTATTTTGTATCCTACTACATTTTTGGTTGTAAATTCCTTAAGGGGAGGGAATATGTTTTGCCTTTTTATATCCCCACTGCTTAGCACAGTGCTGGTCATATGGTAGGTCTTAAATAAATATTTATTGATGAATTGATTTGGGAAGAAAATGAAAGGAATCATAGTGCCCCTTCAGCCCGGTGCAAGGGGTTGACTGTGTTGTTGCTAGGACGTATTATGTATCCTTATGCTTCCTTTTATCCTGGGAGCAGAGGGGAGGTTAAAACTGCTGGCTTAAGTACTATGGGAGAGGTGACATTTTAATTTAGGAAACTCTGATTGGAGGATGAGTTGCACATCACACCGTGTCTAGCATACAGTAAGAAACAATAACTGTTTGTCAAATTTAACAGAATTGCTGAATTGAAGAAAACTAGTTAAAACTAAAAGTGCATTAGTAGTTTTTCTGACCTTATTGGTCAGGACAGTCTAACTTCAGGATTCCAATTAACAGTTATGAATGGATCTCATGTGGCAAATTCATTGCCCAAAATATTTACTCCTTGGGGTTCTCTAGTTACTTTGACGGTCATTCTGTATCTATTCTGTTGATACAGATTTTTTTTTTGGTAAACAGTGAGTAGTTTTATAGTGTGAGTCAAAGTAATTTACATAAACCCACTTTGCATCTGTGAAGATAGGTGTTCTTGTCCTTTCTTAAGAACGTAGCATTTCAGTAACAGAGCCAACTTCTGATGCCTCATGGTTTATGGTGAATAAATACAAGAAAGCACGAGGAAGAAAAATTATAGTTATACGCTCCAAACTCAATGTGCAGAACAAATAAAGCCTAAATTCTGAATAAAATTTTAGAGGTAGAAAACCTCTAAAGCAGATGATGTTTGTTATGCCCATAATTTCCAATAGAGTATGTTATCTTCTCTTTGTGATATTTTTCCTGACATATAATCCCTCTTCCTTGCTTGCTTGAAGTATGAAAACAAACGAAGACATTTCCTCTTCAAAAATGTACTTTTTGTGCATTGTTGTGGATATTAGTATCTAATAATTTATCACCTTGTATTTTCTTATATAGCCATGAGTAATCATGTTGCATCATGGCAGTTTAATGAGACAGCTGTAGGGGCAGATTAGGCCAGGTCAGCAGCCTTAGAATTTAGGAATTCAGCAAATAATTGTACATGCAGAAATTTCTTTAGTATCAATTAGCCTAGTCTCACTATGGGCTCACCTTTCTTGAAATCTGATGGACACAGACAGGCCTTGAAGAAGTCTAAACTACCATCAGAGAAGCACCTATCATCCCTCTTAAACTATCTAGAAGGCAACAAGGAAGGCAATAGGAAGTATTTAGCACCAAATAGAAGGTAATATCTATATTTTAAAAAGAAAGGAAGGAAAGAAGTAATGAAGGAAGGAAGGAAGGAAGGAAAGAAGGAAGGAAGGAAGGAAGGAAGGAAGGAAGGAAGGAAGGAAGGAAGAAAGGAAGGAAGGAAGGAAGGAAGGAAGGAAGGAAGGAAGGAAGGAAGGAAGGAAGGAAGGAAGGAAGGAAGAAATAATGAAAAATAAAAGGGAGGAAGGAAGATTGGGGCATTTTTCTCACCCTACTTTCATACTGTCTGTTTTCAGAATACAAAAAGAGGTTTGTGTAGAGACTCTGAATTGCCATTTCTTGCTACTTTTTTTAGTATATAAGAAATATCACATATACTTTCATAACTGATCTACTTGCTGTAGTTCCTTCTGAACTCTGTTCCTTAAAAATATATATTTTAATTGCCCTCTCTCTTTTTGTATCACCATTGCTAATCTTCTCAACTTAAAATCGAAGAGAAAGTTAGTAGAGAAATAAAATCTCTTGTAAAAAATAAGCATACTTAAGCAAAATGAGTCCACTCAACAGTCAATTTAAAAATGTGTATCTCTTTTTGCGTAACACCTTTCTGTCAGGAGGTGGGTAACATTTCATCACATATCCTCTGGAAACATTGCATTGATCAGAGTTCTTAAATTTTTCAAAGTTGTTTTTCTTTTCAAAATTGTTGTCCTTGTATAAATTGTTCTTCTAGTTCTACTCACTTCATTTTGCTTCAATTCATACTTTCCAAGATTGTCTACCATCATCTCTTCCATGATCTCCTATGCTGTAACAATATTGCATTATACTTGTACTTTTGTATACCCTGGCCCTCTTTTTCTGGGACCAAGCTGCTACATCAGCCCCAGAAGGTTCTATGATATCCTGAGAGGTTAGAATATCTCTCTTATCTATTGCTTTGGCTCAAGCCCTTATCAGCTGTGTTCCTTCCTTTGTTAGGATGATTTGCACCCAAGTTCTATTTAACTACTTACAGCAGATATCTTTTATATGAGAATATTAACTTAAAATATATAGCAAGAACACACATATAAATATTTCTCCCAATACCTGTGGGACCTTATTGCCTGGAATAGATTAAAAATTTAGCTCAGTTACTACATAGCTTTTTCTCACCAAAGCATACCACAGAATTTGTGTCATTAAGTTCATGTCCATATGCGACATAACTGCTGAATAAATACTTCCACTGGGCTATGTCCCAGAGGTTGTTTCTAAAGATCTCCTCTTGCTCCCCAAGTGATAGATGATGCACTGTCTGAGAAACCCAGTTTGCACTCTGAATCCAGCGTTCTTGTGGCTCACTCTCTTGATCTTTTGAAACTCCCAAGGTCTACCCTCTTAGGGTCACCAAAATCCCTCAGGAATGCTAAGTCAAAGAGACTCTAACTGAAGTGGATAGATGTTTTAGAATGCCTTTGTAGGCAAAGAGCCTGCTCTTCAATATGTGTTAAATGATCAGAAATAGTCAGAGAATATTATCATTTGCTCTGCAGCCTCTGTCCAAGGTACTATCCTCACTATTCTCCCAAATGCAGTCCTCTAGAATGCTGCATGTGTAGATGCTATCCAAAGCACAAAACAAACCCCTGTAACACATCCTTATACCACAATATGTGTAGCCATTCCCTAGGTGATAGGCACTGCATTAGAGCCTACTCCGTTTCTTCTCTTTTTCCTTTTGATTCCCCCTTAAGATGAGGAAATGCATTTTGTGACTATTTCTTTCCAAGTATTATCCACCTTCTTAATGTCCCCTCTCATCCCTGCCAGTTTTCTGTTGAGTTTGACCAAACTCTGTATGCATGTATGTATGTGTGTATGTGTGTGTTTGTGTGAATCCCCATTTTACTATTTCAGATAAGATGAAATGCATCAGATTCCTGTTTCTCTATATTTATGTACTCCTATTCTCATTCACCCCAATTCTGAGGAAGAGCTTGTTTTACTTCCTTCCTTATTGTGCTCTTTAATATGTAATTTAAGTAATCCTTATTATCAAAGGTATGGGAAACCTTTTGCGGCGTTAGAATTTGGTAGTAATAAACTGTAGAACAAGGATAAGGTGACCACTTTTAATCAAAGATACTGCTTTGGATCCAGTGGCTCTCTGTTGTCTTTGTTAGTTCCCTAGGACCCTTGTGCCTGAGAAACTGAAAGCTGATAGATAAGGTTTAAAATTGCTTTTTTCAAGATTCATCAGAATCTCTGAAGTCACTTCATCCAGTTTCATCTCCTTTTTGTGTTATGTTTGGTATATGAATAAATGAACAGGATTTTGTATTTAAGCTAAAATTCCCCATTCAAAGAAGTGCTTTGGTAGATCAACATGTAAAATTTTAGCTAGTTTTCCCAGAGTGATAAGCATATTTTGATCCCATGTATCTGAAAAAAAAATCCATTTATTTTATTTTAAAGAGAACTCTTTCCATATACACACATGCCTATATACATGTGGGTATGGTTTACTAGATTGGGCATATCCTGCCAAGATGAATCTGTCAAAATTAGATTTTGGGACTAACAAGATCATTTCTGTTAGTGAAGGTGGAGATACCCTCAGAAGAATTTGAGCAGTTTTGGTTAAACAGGAACCATGCAGATAAAAGAGAATCTTCTACATAAGGTAAGCCACAAAAAAGCAGTATTTCCAACTTGAAAGTAAAAGGCTTTTTTCTGAGCCAAATTATAGCACAACACTATATCATGACTAGGTTCTATGGCAAAATTAAAAATGATTAGTGAATAAACAAGGAGATCAGTTCACCCATATTAAACAACCACATGCTGTCTTTTTTTTGTACAAAGGTACTAGGCACTCTTTTATTCATTCATGTAATGTTTATTGAGAGTCTACTCTGTGCAAGAAAATGTGCTAGGCACTCAGTGAGATATAAAGATAAATATGAAATAGTCCCTGAATTCGAGGAGCTAATAGAGCATATTAAGACCTATTAGATCAATAGCTCTAACATAAGGTAGAATGAACAAATGAAGAATGTATTAATATGCTTCATTGTGCAAGGTGCTATGCTAAGCACTGGGGTTACAAACAGAGAAGTAAGACTGTTCCTGCTCTCAAGAAGCTCACCCTCCAATAGAGAAGGCAATACATATAGAAAGTGTCAACTGCAAGCCAGATGGAACAATCCTAGGGCCCTTAGGGTATAGCAGCAAAGCAGATGGCAATGCTTCTTCTTTAATGTCACACTAATAAAATCATAAAAGCTTGTGATATTGAACCATTTTACATTGCCAAAGACTTTGGTGACAAGAACTTTCTTTTCTGGGCCTTCAAGAGATGATATTACTTTAGCACCTGCAGGAGCAGTTGCCAGGCTATATCTCCACAGGGGTTGCTTTGCAGGATGATGATTTATGGGTACTGGCCTATTTCCAAGCATTTTGATTCCAAAGGCTCCTCGGTTCAGGGTCTTGTGCTGTCTCCATCAGCATCTGAGGGGACATGGTGTTTGAGAGGGTGGTAGTGGTTTGATTTGCCTGGCAAGCTAAATTGCCTCCTGTCTCTAGAGTGCCTTGCTGCTTCTGCTAGAATATTATACACGAATAAAGAAGATATAGAAAAAGTATTGTGATAGCTCCGTAAAAGGAGAGACTATTTTCAGCTGGAAGCACTAAGGGAAATTTCATGGAGGAGGTGCCATTTGATCTAGGTAGGATTTCAACAGACAAAGAAGTAGGAAAAGGATGTTCATAGGGAACAATGTGAGAGAAAGTAAAGCGGTAAAGAAATAGGGTGCATGTTTGGGTGAGTGACACATAGTTTGGTTCAAGCAGAGTAACCATCTGCCCAGCTAATGATATTACCTATAGAGAGCCCTATATGTCTTTCCAAGGATATTGAATGTTATTTTATCGATGGAGCAGGAAGAGAATTTTAGAGCCCTAAAGATATGTGTGATCACATCTGAAGATTAGGAAAACTAATCTGGCGATGGCAAGCAGTATGAATCGGAGGAGAGAAAGAGACTGAAGATGGATTTGGAGGCAATAGTTCCTATACCACAGAATGAGGGTCTAGATTGAAGAAGTGTCATGCTGGTAATAAAAATAACCAGACAGATGCAAGTACAGAGATAGAATTGACAAGATTTAATAACTTATTTTATTTGAAGGACGAGGGAGAGAGAAGAACAAAAGACAATACCAATGTTTTAAGTATGGATAACTGAGAGAAGGCTAATGCTATTGTATTATTATTTTTGTCATTGTTGCTATGATAATAATAATAACAATTATTATTATTATTATTATTATTATTATTATAGAGAACAGCTTAAATGATTCCACATGTTAAAGAAAGGTATGTCACTATATCTCTTTTAGGTAGCTACAAGTAGTTGAGAAAAATTTCTCGGGTCATTCTTAACTTAGCTAAACTTCCTTTTTGCTCTTAATGATAATTTTACCAACCAAAAAGTGGATGAAACAAGAAGTAATTCTATACCCAATACAATGCTCATTAAGAGGGGCAAAACTGTTTGCTAGGCAGATATTATGGGAATCTTGGGGAAAACATATAACTTTTTCCTAGTATTTATGATAAGAAAGAAGAATTAGAAAGTTAAGCATAGTCTGAAAACAACCTAGATTTAGGGAGAAGAGATCTCAAAAGTTTTAGAAGAGGGATAGCTAGGATCCCATAGACTAAAATTCTATGGAAGAAATCAGCACTGAAGGGATAGGAGAACTCTCAAAAATGAAATAGGAAATAAAATTCCCATGAAGGGAGAAAATAGATATAAAACACCCAATATAAATGCACAAGGAACTCACCAACCAATTTAGATTTTTAGAAGATCTCCTCCTAAAATTACTACTACTGCTGCTGCTGCTGCTGCTGCTGCTATTACTACTACTACTACTATTCAATACCTAAAATTTTATAACATTTTAAAATTTACAAAGTGCCTTACAGATATCTCATTTTATCCTCATTATAACCCTGGAGGTAGGTGTAATTTTTATCCCCATTTTTTACAGATGAGGAAACTGAGGCAGATAGAAATTAAATGGTTCACACAACTAATAAGTGTTTGAGATCAAATTTAAACTCAGGTCTTCCCACTTCCATGTCCTGTACTTTATCCATTGTACCACCTAGGATTCTGAATAGGTGATGAAAACAAAGACAAATAACTGAAAATAGTGTAACAAAATCACAACACATTTCTGTAAGAAGAATATCAGCACTTAAGGGCAACAAAAAAGCTTTGCTATTATAGTGGGGGTAAAAAGGAGATCAAAGAATGGATAAGGTCACTGGTCTTAGTGAATGGAATGATAAAAATTGATAACAGAAAGAAGGCAAAGCTTCTTAATTTTTACTTTGCTTCTCTTCTCTCTGCCAAGAAAAATGCCTTAAAGATTGGAAAGAACAGAACAAAAATGGTTAATAAGAAACTGATACCCAAGATAAATTAGGAAATAGTAAAGAGAGTACCTATTCAAGTCTCTCCCAGATGAACTATATCCTTGAGTCCTAAAAGAATTAATGGATTTCACTCCTGTCAGTGATAGCTGAAAGACTGCGGAGAAGAGAAAGGTATTATTTGAGTGGAAAAGGTGAAGTGTCCCAATTTGGAATAGATGTGTGTGTGTGTGTGAGTGTGTGAATGTATGTATAATTAAAGATAAATCATTTTTTCAAGATCTTCTTTATGGCACCCTGGGTAGAACTAGAAATATAGGGAATGGAACTTTGTCCAAGGTGCTAACATCTAGTGAAGCATTCTTCCTACATATGAAATGTCCTTCTTCCACCAGAGGCTGCACTTTCATCCTTCTTTCCTATATGTACTTCCTTTATCAGAGCTTCTGGAAGTTGGGAAACTTCCAGAATTACCGTGTCCATAGCAGGATTATCCACTACTCATCCTTCTTTGGACTGTTCTGTGGGTACCATACCCACTTCAACCAAATTTGCCTCAGGTGAAGTTTAGGTCAAATTATAGGTAACCAGGTGATGTATGTAGTGAATAAGATCATTGACTTTTTTTTTAAGCAATTGGGGTTAAGTAACTTGTTCAAGGTTACACGGCCAGGTGTTTCTGGGTGGGTGCTAATTGTCTGAGCCCGGATTCAATCCCCAGGTCATCCCAACACTGGGGCTGGTGCTGTTACTCGCTGTGCTATCTGGCCCCCCGATCATTGACTTTTGAGTCAGAAAGAAATGAGTTTAAATCTTGCCTCAGAAACTTATAGCCTATGTTTAATTTCTATCAGCCTCAGTTTTCTCATCTGTAAAATGGGTATAATAGCTCCTACTTCATAAGGTTATGAGGATCAACAAGATAACATAAATACAATTTTAGCTGAATACTATCATCACCACCATTTTTATTATCATTCTATTATCATTATATGTAGTACCATCTTTCATGCGTAGGCATAGTGACCAAGATCTACCTACCTCTGAGGAAAGCACAGTGCATAACTTCCGGTTGATCTTTTGTAGTTTGGACAGGGGAGATAGGATTTAGGCAGACCAGACTTTTACTAGTGAGGGAAATTATTTTTTATTATATTAGTAACCAATTATTAAATTAGGATTAAGGTTTCTTTTCTCCTCTATTTCCTAATTCAGGGGCCAGTCCTTGTAGGCCAGTCAGTCAGTTCCTGAAGGGTACTGCTGATAGATGAGATTGTCCGAATCCTCTGGTTACATGCTGCATGATCTTGGCAGGACCCTATTCAGCTAGAAGAACTTACTCCTGGTTAGAGTGTAAATAGGATCTAATTTAGGTGAATTCCTGCCCTTAGGAAGTAAGCCCATGTCATTGTACTTCTCTGTTGGAGTTTAGGATAACCCAACTTATGAAGGAGAAAACTAACCAGAGAAGTCTGAGGAGAGATTGATTCCTTTGTTCATATTGCTGAAGCCATCAGAGTGTCATGATCAAGCCATATTCTCAGTAGGAGCTGAAGGTTTTCAGCCCACCTCCTCATTTGAAAGTCTACCTTCTCTAGTTAGAAGCAAACATTTTTGAAAACAGAGTCAAAGGAGAAAATAGAATAAGTGGGGGGCAGGATAGGATGGAGGGAAATATAGTTAGTCTTTCACAATATAACTACTATGGAAATGATTTCGGGCAACTACACATATACAACCTATATTGAATTGCTTATTTTCCCAGTGGGAGTGGGGAAGGAGGGAAAATATCTGAAACTCAAAGTTTTAAAAACAAATGTTAATTTTTTTTTACATAGAACTGGGCAATAAGATATACAGGCTCTGGGGTATAGAAATTCATCTTGACTTACTAGAAAGTTAGGGGATGATGGGGATGATATAAGGGAGAACAGATTGGGGGAAGGGGCATTCAGTAAGCTTGCTATTTTAGGGTGGGGGTAGGAGAAAGATGGGGAGAGAAAAATTATAACTTAAAATCTTGTGGAAATGAATGTTGAAAACTAAAAATAAATTAAAAAGTTAAAAAATTAACAAAAGAAAGTCTACCTTCTCATTAATTGTTCACTAGTCGGGGTTGATCTCTACTTGTCAAGGGTACCCACTTTGCCAAAGGTATTTAAGCATTTGATGATCTCCATGATTTTGTCTTTAGTTACCAAGAGAAACTGCCAACCAATAATTTATTGTTTATCAGCTAGCCCAGTGAATAAATTAATTAGCAATTACCCAGAAACTCTGTCTCTTATGCTTCTCATTTGTCTCACTAGAACTGGAAAAGATGGAAAGAGTGTGTTTTTGGTCATATGGCATTTAATAATGATTTAGGCCTACTTAAAGCAATAATCTTTTTGCTTATATTTATTTTCTTAAAGAAAGGAAGACATCATGTCCCCTTCTTTTTGCTGGATAAGGCACAATTCTCAACTTCCTCTCTCTATACCATCAAAAGGAAATTACTGTTATTTTAAAGCCACTCAACTAGAGATCCTCACAGAGCCAGCTAAATTTTAGCCTAGAGTTGAATGTTCTTCAGAGCAAAAACTGTGCATGTTTACTGATTGCCCTAAACGTGCCACTGTAGCAAAAATTACAGGACTGGCATAAGATAGCATTTCTTCAGAATCTGATGTCGTTGATCTCCAATTATCTTACTGTTCACTGATGCCTAGGTCCCAACTTTATTCACTGACTTTGAATTGCTTGCTCCATTCATGAACTTGTACTTCAGCCAAGTGCTTGCCTTTTAGAAAAGACTCTTTTGCTGAGTCAAGTTATTTTAAATGTGTCATTAGCTGCTCATAGACTATGACTTATTCTGGGTTAGTTATTACAATTTCTGAGAAAAGTACATAATGTTACAGGATGTTATATGAAGTGCAAAATGCTGGTGAGGCTTTGAAATAAAAGACATAATCACCCTCAAAAGCTGGAACTGTCCAGGCAGTATTGGGAACTAAAGAAAATACCATTATTTTAAAAAATTATCAGCATTAAAATATTGTTGAATTTGAAGAATGCTTCCAAAAGACTGATTATTTTTTTTCCTGGTAGGCACTATATACCTGGTGCTAATGCCTTAGTATATGGAATGCTTGCAAAGTGACTAGGCTGTTTTCTAGACACAGTTATCTGAGATGTGATAAAGCAAATATTTGAATGTTTTCTCTACAAATACACAATTTTATTGAATTAACAATAGAATTGTTGAAGTACCTAATTTGCATATAAAAAGGAAATACTATTTGGAACAAGATTTAAGAAATATTAACACCTAGGAATAATGTTTATGCATTCTAATAAAATTCTTATCTTTGATTAATTTACTTCTGTTTTTATAAACATAAAGCATAAGACACATGTATTTTATGTTTGCTACTACCATTATAATCTCATTGAAGAGGTAAGATACAGCACATGAAATAAACAATGCAATATATGAATGATTAAGTGGCATGATAAGGGATAAAGTTAGTAAAAGTTTGAGGAGGGATTTTATTCTACCTTGTCTGTAGTTTCCTTTTATACAAAATTAGAGAATTGAACTAGATGAACTTTAAAATCCCTCCTACACTAAATCTGTGATTCTGTGAGCATCCTTTCTGATCCTGAATATAATATTCTTCCCACCATACCATACTTTCTTTGAATAAGCTATTCTAATATCCAAATTTGATCACTTTCCTAGATCAAGTATACCCTGACAGAACTGGTAGATTTAATTGCAGCACCACTGTCACTGATATTTGAAAGATCCCAATGAATAAGGAAGGAGTGGTACCATAAAATGTGTTCAAATTTTGTCTTCACTGCTTCTTCCTTATGTGATCTTGCCAAGTCATTTCATACTGTTGGGCCTTAGTTTCCTCATATGTAAAAAGAGGGAATTGGACTAGAAAATTTCTAAGGTTCCAAAATATAGCTCAATATATGTTAAGGCAAGCATGAGCAGCTTTCCAGAAGACTGTTGCTGTGAACAGCTTTCAAGGTTCTGATTAAATAGTATAGTGAACTCCCTATTCAACAGTAAATTAAAGCAAAATATTTACAGTAAATCAGGTACAACATTCATAATGTTATCACTTATCACAGAAAATAAAAATACATTGTTCACCATGTCACAACTCAACAACTTATCATGAAAATGGCCACATAGTTTTCACCAAAATGGTCACATAGTTTTCAACAAAGTACAATCATTTAGTAATTCAATCATTCAATTATTCTTAAGGAGGCTCCTTAAGGGTCACAAAGTAAAAAAGTCAAAGTTCTCCATCGATGGAGTGCAATTAAGTTACAACTTCAACAGTCATCACTCAGTACCCTCTTAAGGGGTAGTAGAAAATACAAAAGCGACCCATCCCTAGGTCACAAGTAAATTATAATTTCATCAGTCACTGCTTGGTATTCTATTTCATCAGTCACTACTGAGGAAATTTCATCAGTCACTATTCAGTATCCACAGAGAGGTCTTGCCATCTTAACTGGGGGCAGGCTTTCAGCTTCCATGGTTCCTCTTCTGTGATCACAGCTCCCACCCAAATCTAACCAACTGCCACTTGAGTTCAAAGGCAGACAGCTTCCAGTTCCTTGTCCAGCTTTCTGTGCAATATCTGCTCCATATTGGAGCTCACAGTGTCCAGTCCATCTCAGATCCTTCACAGTCTCTGTTCCTGGGAAGACAAGGCTTAACAAAGCCACAAGAATATTCATGCACATTAACAAAGCCACAACAACATTTGTGCAAAATACAGGCACCACAGTCATGCTTCCTCAGTCTTCAGCAGCTCCAGCTGGCCCTTGGAAGTCTTGCCACCACAGGTCCCTGAGTTCTGTATCAGTTCTCAGTTCTCAATTCTCAGTTCAGTCTTCAGTAGTGGCAGCCCACCCTCCAGATGCTTGCTGAGAAAAATTCTTTCTTTCTTTCTTTCTTTCTTTCTTTCTTTCTTTCTTTCTTTCTTTCTTTCTTTCTTTCTTTCTTTCTTTCTTTCTTTCTTTCTT
>NW_027186304.1:386766-397556 GCF_028583685.1 Petaurus breviceps papuanus
CTCTCTCTCTCTTTGCTCCCCCCTCCCCTCCCAGCAGCTGCCCTGCCTCCATGATGCTTACCCCAGGAAATTCTATCTGTCCAGCTTGTGTTTTTCCTTATATACAGTATAGTTTCTCCCTGTTCTGCCCCTTCCTGTTATATCAGCATATATAACTTCTGTGTTAATTAAATACGTTAAACAAGGTGTTAATTTGAAATAAGGTGCTAAATACCTTCTTACTTGCCAATACAAAAGGGACATGGAATATCTTCAGATTCCATTAACATTACAATATATCATTTAGATCTGTCCATTGTCAGCCATCACCCCAGCTCAGGCCCTCATTGCCTCTCATTCAGATTATTTCAATAGCCTGCTGGCTGGTTCCCCTCTCTAATCACCACCGAACTGGTATTTCTAAAACACACTTCTGATTTTGTGACTCTCCTTCTCAAGAAGTTTTAGTGGCTCCTTCTTACTTCTAGAATGAAATAAAAATTCCTCTTATGGAGTACCTTATGGTACTGATTTTTAAAACCCTTTACAATGTGACTCCAGCCTACCTTTCCAGGCTTATTTGCACATTGCTTTCTTTTGGGCATTTTACATTATAGCCACATTGCCTGACTTACATTTCTGACATTCCATCTCCCATCTCTGTGTCTTGAGTAGTTTGAATCATAACGGATATATAGTCTCTCTTATCTGCCTTAGGGAATCCTTTATTGCTGTTCAGTTGTTTTTCAGTTCTGTCTGATTCTTTGGGACTTCATTTGGGGTTTTCTTGGTAGAGATACTGGATTGGATTACCATTTCTTTCTTCAGCTCATTTTACAGATAAAGAACTGAGGCAAGCAGGGTCAAATGACTTGCCCAGAGTCACAGAGCTAGTAAGTATCTGTGGGTGGATATGAACTCAAGTCTTCCTGGCTCCAAGCCCAGCGCTCTATCTGCTGTGCCACCTCGGTGCCCTAGCTTCCTCTAAAGCTCAGATCATATCACTTCTTAAAGGCCGAAGCAAATCTACCTTCACTACTAGAAAATGAATAGTCTTTTCTCTTCAGTGAAAACTTATGAATCATTTCTCACAAAAGTCCTCTTTGTCCCTTTTGAGACATAGTGGCAGTTTGTTATCTATTGGAGAAAGGAACCCTTCATCTATCATAAAATAGTCATAATATGGTTTCAAATTAAAACTTCCATCACAAGCTAAATTTTAAAAGGAAATGAAATTTTTACATTGAGGTTACTATTAAGAGAATAATTTTGTTCATATACAGCAAGAAGATTTCTTATTAAAAATCTGAAGAAAGAAGAATGAAGGAAATTTGAGTAAACTAGTCAATATCTGTCTAGTAGACCATCTTAGGCAAAACTGCTAAATAAAAGTCATTCTTATACATTCTGTTGCACTACTCACTCTGCCCCCCTCCCATTTCTCTCTTCTTTTTCTCTCAAAAGTCTCGTTCTTTTTGCCCCTTTTCACTCTGCTCTCTCTGATGTCCCAGGGCTGGCCATTGCCATATTAACTCCTTTCCCAGTCTGTCTCCTAGTTAAAGTTTATTTGTCCTGTATTTTATGGTTTTAGAGCTTGAAATGTAGATAATTAATCTGACCAAGGAATACGTGTTAATGTACTAATAAATGGGGTTAAAGGACTGCCCCCGAGATGCAGAGGCAGGACCAGAAGGCGTGGCCTACAGACACAGAGGCAGACCTGGAGGAGGCCTGATCGACTTGGAGGGCAGGTCATCCCTCCAACCACAAGGGCCACTACCAGGCCTATCACCAAAGGGCTGGGACTGGAAAGAGCAAGGTAAGAATCAAATGCAGGGGCCTCTGTCCAGGACAGCAGATACTCCTGGGGCTACCACTTCATAGCCCAGAAATAAAAAAAAAAAGCCCCTGTCAGGACCTTCAAGGACCAGGATGACAGAGTGAACCTCTCCTGCTCCAACCATCTCCCCCCACATCGAAAACATAGTAACTATTGCCCCAGGGTAAAACCCTCCACAGTAAGGGTTTGGGATCCCTAGAGGAGGGACATGGCTAGTGCCCTGCCTCAAAATGGGTACAAAGCAGACTACAAAGACTCTGGAGTCCTACTATCCTCAAAGGGAGGAACCAAACTCAGAGGGAGACAATGTGGACTCCACACCCACAGCTGAGACATCAACAGGGAACTGGTCCCAAGCAAAGAAGGCTCTTCTAGATGAGTTCAAAAGGAACTTTGAAAACCAAATGAGAGAGATAGAAGGCAAAATGAATAATTCTCTCAGAACCAAAATTGAAGAATTAGAAAAACATTATAATGAAAAAAAAATCTCTCTAAAAAGAAAAGTGTATGATATGGAAAAGGAGCTCCAAAAATTAACCAAGGAAAATGATTTGCTAAAAACTAGAATCAACCAAATTGAAACAAATAACTATGAGGAACCAAGAATTAGCCAAACAAAACAACAAGAATGAAAAATTAGAAAAAGAGGTAAAATATCTCAATGATAAAATAACTGACCTGGAAAACAAATCCAGAAGAAATAATCTGAGAATCATAGGCCTACCAGAAAATCATGATGAAAAAATGAGCCTGGAAAACATTCTCCAAGAGCTTGTTAAGGAAAACTGCCCTGAGATACTAGAACCTGAGGGCAAAATAGAAATCAAGAGAATCCACTGGACACCTGCTGAAAGAGATCCCAAACTGAAAAGTCCTAGAAATGTTGTGGCCAAACTCCAGAACTATCATATAAAAGAGAAAATACTTCAAGTGGCCAGAAAGAAACAATTCAAATATCAAGGGTCCAAAGTGAGGATCACACAGGATTTGGCAGCCTCTACACTGAAAGATTGGAGGCAGTAGAATGCAATTTTCCAGAAGGCAAAAGAGCTTGGGTTACAACAAAGGACAGATATCCAGTGAGACTGAGCACATTCTTCCAGGCAAAGAGATGGTCATTCAATGATATAACAGAGTTCCAGACCTTCCTGATGAAAAAGCCAGAACTCAATGGAAAATTCAACCTCCAATTAGGAGATGCAACAGTGATGTAGAAAGGTAAACAAGGAAAACACACACACACACACACACACATACACACCCTACTATTTCATAAGAGCAAATTGGTTATAGACAAGTAGAGGGTATGAGTATAAAATACACAAAAATAATGATAAAAAAATCTTATTAAGGGCTACAAAAGGACTGCAATGGAAGAAGAGGAATGAATGAAGTAGAAAAGGGTAAATTATGCCACACAAAGAGCCATAAAAACAGTATAGCAGAGGAAAAGAAGGGAGGGAGATGAGAATCATATGAGCTTTTCCCTCATTGGTTCTGGTGCAAGGAGGAAATAACAACCAGTTAAGCAGAGGAGTCTATGGAGAAGAGATGCAAAAAGTATCATATTAGAGGAAAGAGGGGAGGGAGAAGAGATTTGCATGAGATTTGTTCCTTGTCACTCTTGGTGTGAAGAAGAAATAACATACTTCATTAAGTATAAAAATATGTTACAGGCAGTAGGAGTGGGAAAGGGAAAGGGGGTGGTGGTTAGTGTGGAGGGAAGAAGTAAGGGGAAAGGGGAGGAAAAGGGAGGGGGGCTGATAGGGAAATACTGAGGGAGGTGCTGGTCAAAAGGAAAACTATTAAGGGGGGGAAGGGAGAAGGGTGAAATATATGAGCATTAACAGGGGAGAGAATAGGATGGAGGGAAAGAAACAGATAACAATCATAGCTGTAAATGTGAATGGAATGAACACTCCCATAAAACAGAGGTGGATAACAGGATGGATTAGAAATCATAATCCTACAATATGCTGTTTACAAGAAACACATCTGAAACAGAGGGATACACACAGGGTAAAGGTAAAAGGCTGGAGTAAAATATATCATGCCTCAGCTAAAGTAAAAAAAAAAGCAGGGGTAGCAATTCTTATCTCAGATAAAGCAAAAGCAAAAATTGACCTAATTAAAAGAGATAAGGAAGGAAATTATATCCTGTTAAAAGGCACCATCGAGAATGAAGCAATATCATTACTTAACATATATTCACCAAGTGGTATAGCATCCAAATTCCTAGAGGAGAAGGTAAAGGAATTAGAGGAAGAAATAGATAGCAAAACTATACTAGTGGGAGACCTTAATCTCCCCCTCTCTGACCTTGGGTGGCCAGGGATATGTGTTCATAGTGATCTTTCCAGTAGTGGTTATGAATGTTCCCTCGAATTTTTTCTTTTTTTTTTTTTTAAGCAATTGGGGTTAAGTAACTTGCCCAAGGTTACATGGCCAGTTATTTTGTGTAGGTGTTAAGTATATGAGGCTGTAACCAATCCCAGGGCCTCCTGACTCTGGGTCCGGTGCTCTTACTCACTGCACCACCTAGCAGTTCCCCCTTGAATTTTTTCATTGGAGTCAGAGAATCAGATTGCATGAGCAGACAACCAAAAGGCATAAACAACCATCCTTGAACCTTGCGTATAGATGTTGAGCTTGGTATTGCAGTCACAGGAAAGCATTTCAATTATTTATATTCACTTTTATACCTTTACAGGACTATAATTAGAATGACATTTTACACAGTCAAAGAACATATTTTGATTTTTCTCATTGTTAATTCTAAGGAAAGATCTCTTCTTGGTGCCCTATAAGCTTTAAGATTCTTCGTCACACACACACACACACACACAATCACAGTAACATCTATTGTTCTTGTTTCCTGCATCACAGGATTAGGGATCCTCATTTTCATTGAAAGGAAATATTTGTTTTTGGCCACACACTGAATGTGTCTAAGTGCATATTCTTAGCCATTCAAAGCTGCTATGATTGAGGATGCTCATTGCCATTAGAGTTTCAGAAGCACATTCTAATCATAATCTCTTATCCTACCAAACTTCTTCCATGATCTCTCCCCTTCCATAGATGTCCTTGATTATTTGCCCATTTTACCCCCACTTATACCAAAAATGCTGGAGCACAATAGAAACTTTATATTGTCTAGGGACAGTAATGGGGAAGAGGGAATCATAAGAGTATAATCATGATTTTGCAAAGGGGTGAGTTGTAAGGGTGATAAGGGAAACCCATATCAGAGACTGGGACACAAAGGAGTAGAAAAAGAGTGATTGTGAAATAAGGTTCTAGATCTCTAGCATATCGGGAATATACTTTGTGAGGATAGGGAATGTGATTAAAGGAAAAAGGAAGAAATGGAGAAGGGAGAAGGGGACATACTTAGCAAATATTTCCTTTTATGTTGATATGTATTGCCTTCTGTTAAGAAAAGTAAGAATCAAGCCTGGCTTTCAAGCCTGCAGTAACTGGCAAAGTTATTTGCTAGTAATTCATATACTACTGTGAAGTATCTGAACCAATAATTACGGATCTTATCCACCCCACTGCTTTCCAATTTTACAAAGAACTCAAAATTTCAGTTCCTTCCCCAGATATAATTGTTCTGTCATTTGTTATATTAACAATGCACAAGCTTTCTAGCTCACATTTCACCCAATTTGTGTTTTCATTGCATTAGACCTCTTGCACTCTTGTAGGTAACCAATAATTTTCTACATACTTATTTTTCCATTGTTTCTTTTCTCCTTTAGTTTCTTTTGTTCTTAGCGAATGAATAAATAAATGAATGAATGAGTAACCCATTTATTAAGCATTTACTATGTGCAAAGCACGTGCCAAGCACTGGGGATACAAACAGAAAAGCAAGACCCATTTTCAAATTCTTCAGTCCCAGTTCTCAAGTGAAGTTTTTGATTGATGCTGAATCGTTTAGTTTGTTCCCTGTTTCGACGTTTTACATAGCCTCAAGTCTTTTTAATTTTGCTTTTGAGTACTGATCAATGGAATCTAGAATTTGTGATATATATCTTTTTTCTGCATTCCATTCTACATATTTCTTTTTTATTACCCTAAAGTGACAGACATGGCATCCAATTTTTTTTTCTGAACATACCAGCTAGATATTGCTGCAGTTATTCAATGTCTTTCTTGTAGGTCTTCAATAACTTTCTCAAGGTGCTCCCACCATGGTAGTATTTGACACCTGTCCTTTGAAATATTCTTTGATAGCTTTCCTTCTATGACTTTTACTATGGAAACACCCAACATGTGTACTTTGGTGCAAATCTTGAAAGACTTTTATACTTTCTGTCAATTGTTGTAGAAAATTACTCATTCATGATGGTAATAACAGTTCTAGTTTTTAAAGTAGTTATATTTTGGTATAGTTGATCTACTAATTGGAATCATGTTATAAAATTCATTAAGGGATTTTCAAAATTCCACTCTAAGTTTGCCCATCTCCTCTTCAAAATCATTGGAAACAAGTTTACTTTTGTCCTCCATTTTATTATAGGGACAGAATTTATAGTCTATGTTAAGTGAAAATTTTCAGTGTCCTAAGGTTCTTAAAAATTTTCCTCTTTGGATTTTAATAATTCCTTGAATTAACTTCTTGTTCATCTAATCTGTGTTTAGGGATGAAGTTATTTCTTATGTTTGCCCTGCATTCATTAGCAACATGTTCTCAAGGATATTTAAAATGCTTTATTTATAGTATAAGGATTTTTCATCTGTCAGTTTATAAAGGATAGTGAGTTTCTGGGGTGGGAGAGTAAAACTAGTCACTAGGTCATATATTAGTAGGTGCTAAATTTTTGTAGCCTAAAATGTTGTATTCGGTGTTTTCTATCATTTCCTTGCATAACTGGAAATGATCACTAAGTCCAGGCTCCTTAAGGTTAACCCTTTTGTAAATTCTGGTGGACCTGGTTCTGAATTGCCAACACAAAGTTTTCCATTTTCCATAAACCAATCTCAATGACTCAGCCATTGTTCTGTGCTTTTTTTGTTGTTGGCTGAGTTCATATGGATATCACCCATTGAAGGTTTTTTGATTCTCCTCCTAGATCTTAATCCTTTCATAGGCTCCATCTACATGTAAAACACTTTATAGTCAACAAACTCAATGGCATGACTTTATTGTTATTCTTTACTACTGCTTGGCAAAATGATTTTTTTGCTTGTTCCCAGAGGTTTTCCATAGGTTTTGGACTGGCATATCATGTGCACTGAGAAAACCTATCAATACACATCCTCTTCCCCTTCCCCCCACAAAGAAGCATTCTTCTTATTGCTGCCTTAGGGTAATGGACCCTTCATTGCATTAATATTGTACAGGTTTTTAGTATGGCACTTTCCAAATATATTTTCATTGATATTATTATTGTACTTTTTTAATGGAAACATAAGTACAACTATATTCAATAGGGCATAAATATAACCAAGAAATTTTCATTGTAAAATATATATTAGATATATCTTCTTACCAACACATATTTTTTTTTTTAAGCAATTGGAGTTAAGTAACTTGCTAAAGGTTACACGGCCAGTTTTTTTTTTTTTTTGTGGGTGCCAAGTATCTGAGGCCAGAACTGATCCCGGGTCTCCTGACACTGGGGCCAGCCCTCTTACTCACTGCTCCCCCTGGCCACCCCTTACCAACACATCTTGACATAAATATCCTTTTCTTATTCTAAAGTTGATCTTTCATCTCCAAAATAATCTCATTTAAAAAACCCTATCTCTTTCTCTTTTAAATTTTCTATGGATTTTGTTTAGAGTTTGCTTGAGAATTAAATAAATTTTTTGAATCTCATCATGACACATTCTGCTAAAGATCAAGCCATCCTTGTGGGGTATTTTTTAGTTAATTCTCCTTAACTGAATTTGCCACAGGAATTCCAAGTTAAAGACCTGTTCCTAAGCAGCTGGGTGGTATAATGGATAGAGTACTGGGTCTAGAGTCAGGAAGACCTGAATCCAAACCCACCTCAGATACTTGCTAGTTATGTGACCCTCAGGAAATCACCCCCTGTCAACTTTAGTTTCCTTAATTGTAAAATGAGTATGATAATAGTACCCACTTTGCAGGGTTATTTTGAGGTTCAAATGAGATAACATTTATAAAGGGCTTAGTACAGTGCTTAGCACAAATTAGGCACTTAATAAATGCTTGTTTTCTTTTTCTTCTTAACCTCTTAAATATTAATTGATTTTGTTTAATTCAATTGTTTAATAGGCTGCAGAAGAAACTTTAGTAATCATTTAGTCCAACTCCCTTGCATTATAGATGGTAGAAGTGAAGTTCAGAGGGTTAAACTAAATTTTTTTTCTGCTGTTGCCAAGCTAGGTAATGTCAGAGCTGGGACCAGAACCAAGATATCATTTCTACTCTAATGCTTTTTACACTGTAACACACCATATGATAACATTACTTATTTAAAGACTAACCAAGAGAAAATCTTCTATTTCAAATTGGTTTTGAGCCCTATAACTATAAATATGTATTTGCTTCCTCCTAAAACAGAAAATTTTGTTTATGCCATTTTTTTGATGAAAATGTAAATATTGATTCCTGCTTCATTCATACCAATTGATCAAGACAAGAGAAATAAATAACAAATAACATGAATACGTTCAGTTTATGGGAAGAGAATAGCTTCCCTGATCACAGAGTGCCTTTTTTATGACTCAGAAATAATTCTTTTTTCCCATTGGAAAGTTGATATTCAAGACTATGCTAATAGGACCAGTGTAGATAGAGTATGTATTAGGAGGCTGGAAATCTTTGTCATGGAAACCCACTTGTCCTGACACCAATCTCCTATTTTACCCGATTAGAAATTCTTGTTATTAAAATTGTTTTTGGACTAACATATCGTATCTAGGCTACTATTAAAATGTATATCGTAGGAAGAAAGATGGAAGAAGAGATAGACACTAACACATTTAATACTTATTAACACACTTACCATTGAAGTACATTATACCAAAATGCTGGGCTTGGAGTCAGAAAGACTTGGGTTCAAATCCTGTTTCTGATATTTATTAGCTGTGTAGTCTTGAGGAAGTCATTTAGCCACTATGTCATGGTTAGGGACTTTGGCCTGAGGGATGTGAATCTAAGTCATAGACAGTTTTAATGTATGTTGATGGAGGGAGTTCTCAATGCTAAGAAAAACAGTCACTGTGCCTTCTCCTAAGAGAGTTACACAGTGGTATGGATTAGTTTATCATTTTGGAAAGCAGAGAGACTCCAGGGCCTGAGGGAATAAGCCACAAGTTTTATGGGGGGAAATATGCATGGGATGCTGCTTGGAAAAGACAGTCTGGGTGCTGTAAGGTAGTATTAGGGTGCCATGGAGTTGGGGAAGCAGTCAAAAAAGCCCTTCTAATACACATATCATTTGGAAAAGTCAGGCAAAATATTAAAACAATTTACTTGAAGTTACTCAATGGTCTTGAAAATTACAACAAAAATGAGTCTCAAAGGTCTCTTAAAAATAATTTCTAATGGCATAAGTATGGGATCAAACTCCTGGACACAAATAAAAGAGTGTCTTGTGTTTGGTTGCAGCTAGTTCATACCAAAGATGCTGATAGACTGACTCAGAGAAGCTAATAAAAGAGAATCTTGATGCACCAGTTAAAAGCTTCCTCCTTTCCCTTTGTCATTGCAACCTCTCTGCCCTCTCTTCCATCTGGTAGAGTACCAGACTGAGGACAGAGATTCTACTTGTCACTGTCACTTAGTGGGAGTTCACAGCAAAAACTGCAAAAATCAGTCCACCTTATTGAACATGCTGAAGATATTTCTCATTACAAAGCAACAGTCCCAAATTTTATTCTACCAGTGTCCAAAAAATGGGTTTCCTTAAAAAAAAGCCTCTGCAGTATGGCTCAGTGCAGTTGAGCTACAATAAATAAACTGAAATAGTAAAAGATAAGAAGCAGACAAGCAATAAACCCATGACCTTTTATTTCAGAGAGAGGTTCTGTTGCATTATGCAACACATGGCCTGTCCACTTCATGTTAATTTACTACTATATATGTGCACACAGAATATGTTCCCTTCTGACAATACCGTGAGCACATACTTCACCAGCACACAAGAAACCAAAGGATCATCGGAGCCTTTGAAAGCAACATATCATTCAAATAGCAAGATTCATTGCTTTGCAGTTAACTGCTTGGTAAACATGTTCCAAAACTGTTTGTCATTTCCCTCTCTCACTGTCACATTACTTCTTGATTCTGCTGGGGCCAACTTGGAAGGACTCTTTTCACCACCCTAGCAAATCAGGATTATAGTTTGTTTTGTTTTTTTTGGTTCCTACTGATCTAAAATATTTACTTACTAATTTAGGTAATCAAAATTTTTTTTTTCCCAAAGTAGCAGACACTGGAAAAATCCCCCCACAAGAAGATATTTTCCCTCAAGTGGAATTCTGAGAAGAGAAAAAAGTTACAGAATTAAAATCACTAATTTCTAAGTAATAAGTCTGGCTTCAGTTCCATCTCTTCCTTGAAGCCTGCTATGACTACTCCAGTTTTATGGTAAAATGAAAAATCTGAAGCCTGTGTGTCTTTCTATGATCAATAAGATAATATTACAATGGGAAGCCTCTGCTTGTGTTCCATTATCTTGCCATTTTGTGTGGTTTCTTCCAGACCTAATTTTATGCCCCTCATTTCAATCAATCAGTAGGCATTTATTAAGCTCCTACTATGTGCCAGGTACTGTCTTGGGTTCTGGGCATACAATGACAAAAATGAAACAGTTCCCGCCCTCAAGGAGCTTACCCTTTATTGGGGAAACAAAGCAAATATAAACAAGTATATATAAAATATACATATAGTAACATATACAAGATAACCTTGGAAAGGAAGGCACTTGGCAGTGTTACCTTGGGAAGTTACCCAACCCCAATTGCCCCCCAAAAGGCCAAAAAAAAA
>NW_027186304.1:397566-416689 GCF_028583685.1 Petaurus breviceps papuanus
ACCCCAATTGCCCCCCAAAAGGCCAAAAAAAAAGAAAGGAAGGCACTAATGTTATTATACCATAAGAAATGAAGGGAATCAGTGGGAGGCCAAGAAGATCGGATGATAAACGTCTGGAAGAATGCTTTGGCCATGCGAGTGAACAGAAGGAGCAATATAGAGGTTAGAATTTTCAAGACATGTAACTTCTGTCTCGTAAAAAGGGAGAATCAAGCCTTAAAACAAAATGTCCAGGGGAAGGAACATGGGAGAGTAGGAATGGGAGAAGGAATATAATCAGGGTGGTCATCAGAACCTTGAGTCTTTTTAGATCTCAGCAGGAAAAGGACAGTTAGGAGGCTAATAATGCTGTTTAGGAAAGCCTAGCCTCAAACTTGGCACATGACATCATTCCACCACTCTGCGGCCAGCTAAGATACCTGGTTTGAAATCATCTCCTCATTAGAACAATTCATTGAGTTCATAGGACATCCTGAATCTCACAGGGAAGGTTCTCACTCAAGGCAGCTTAACTGGTGTTCTATCTTTGATGCTATGGGTAAGAAATTATAAGGTATTGGTAAACGTGGGCAAATGCCTTTTTAGGTTCCTTATACATCACTTGCCTTCTCTTATGCTTCTGTACAGCCCCATAGCTTTGCTCTTCCAGACATATCCCACTTGAGCATCTCCTGGCTAAGGCCTTCCTATCCAGATTAATTTCACCTTGTTCTCCATTACACAGTCTTCGCTCCAGTTAAACTGGCCTGCTTTCTGTGCCCTGGAATTTACATTCTCTTTTCTACCTCATTGCATTGGCCTTAAGCTCTAGGTTCTGCCTCCCCTCTTTCTCTTGTGAAGAGGAGTCGGAAGTCAGAAATGGTCCATTCAGATATGCTGTGTAATACAGTATTTGCCTGGGCCCTTTAGAATGGGTCACAGCCTGATGCTGCTGCAAACTCCAGCATGTACTATATGCACAATCTGCTTAGGCTTCAAGCTCCTGACATTTACACACACACACACACACACACACACACACACACTCTTGTTGGCTAAGGCAGTAGATGGGTTTTTTCAGTCTCTTCATCCTGACAATTATTTTACATCAGTCAAATCCCTCTAGGAAATGGTGATAGCTAGAGTCAATATTTAACCTTCATTCATTTCTTGTTTGCCAGAGTCAACAGCTTGTATAAACAGATTAGGACTTGATGCAGGCTGGGAGAGGACAGGAACATAGCTGTAATCCACATGTGCAGCCCCTGACTCCAAAGAAATTCTGTTCTCTCTGATGTTTATACTTTTCTGATTTACTCATTATTGGTGTAGTCAAAAGTACTTCAGATCTGTTTACCCCCAGTTTGCTGTTTTTGTAAAGAGCTTCAGCCCCATTTTCTTCTCCTTGTTTAATCATGTCCAGTTTTTGTGACCCTGTGAACCAACTGTCCATATCCAAAGGTATTGTAGTGGGTTGCCATTTCCTTCTCCAGTTTTAGGCAGGCAGGGGTTAAATGACTTGCCTAGGGTCACACAGCTAGTGAGTGTCTGAGGTCAGATTTGAACTCTGGTCTTCCAGACTCCAGGCCCAGTGCTGTATCCACTGCCCCACTTGGCTGCCCCATTGTTCTACCTTGGTATAAAACCACACATGGACCACAACCACTCTTGGGCCACTCTAAATCCTTCCATTGTCTGCCCAGAGCTGGTTGTGGTTACCAGTGTGGTTTCATTCTTCAGAAACAAAGAGAGGATGGGAATAAAGATTGTCAGTGAAGTGGAAGCAGAGGTCCCCTCATACCCTTTTCTGTATAATACTCTTTCCCCCACTCAGGACTCTGAATCCAAGTCCAGGGCTGTCCCCACCACATCCACAGTTAAAATAATATTTGTAGACAGTCTATAAGAGCTATGGACTTTAGCATCTGCTCCTCCTTTGTCTATCATTCTGGTAAATTTTCTATCAATGGTTTGCATGCTATTGATAAACCCTGCAGTTAGAGCAGAAGTGGACTTGACTAAGCTTTTGTTCTTTCAAATCCAGAATAAAATGAACACAAGTTGAACCTGAGGGGTGGAGTTTGGGAAGGGGAAAAGCCGAGAGGGCAGAGTAACAGGAAGAAGTCCAGCCAAACTCCATCTCAAAACTCCTCTAAACGGCATATGGAAAACACCCCAGACTGGGTCCTGGTCAAGAAATACAAGAAAAATCATAGAGTCATTCATTTCCAGTTCAGGTTAGCAGACAGAGAAAGACAGAGAGATCTGTGGACAATGGAGATAAGGTCAAAACATGAACAGTCAGTCACACAGAGCATTCAAGTGCAGAAAGAGGCTGTATATCAGGGTAATCAAATTTAAATCCTATAGCGGGGCCCAAACTTGTGCAAGGTAGAGAAATCATTCCCAACCGGCATTTCTGTTACACACTATCTAATCCTGGGTCGTGGATGCAGGGAAGACTGAAGAAGGGACTTATGTTTATAGCTGGAATTCCAATGTGAGGAACGATCCCAAGTACTAGACTGTATCGAGCAAGATGCATATTCTGAAGCAAGTCCTGTGTCTCTGGCCTCAAGAGTGGATGTAGATCTACATTCTAGCTTCCTGACCAGTCTAAAGTTTGCAGGTCCATTTGAATTAGCCTAGCTTCGTAGGTGGCTAATAGCGGCTGAGTACAGCAGCGGCCTACTGAAACTCCAAGTGGAGCAAGCCCATAGACCTTTGGCTCAGGCCAGGATGGCAGAAATCAGACAGCTCTAGATCAGACCATTTTGAGATCCCTGAAATCTGAACTCCTCCAGTAGTTTGTGATCTCTTTGAGAGCAATGGGATCTTCAGCCTTTCTTTGTAACCCTAGTACTTCTATAGACCCATAACAAATGCTTATTGAACAATTATCTTGCAGGTCTCCATTCCCACCACCCCGAAGACACTGGACTAATATAATGCTCAACATCCCAAAAGAGCAGCAACAGGGCTAGCCTGTACATTGCTATAAATTGTGAAGTCAGAAAGTAGGAACGGAGAATGAAAAAAACAAAAGAGAATCAAAGTCCAAGAACTATTGTGGCCACAGGGACACTCAAGACTCAAATTCAGAAGAGAATGATTTCAAAACATCTAAAAGCAAAGCCTCAAAGTAAAACACAGCTTGAGAACAAGGTCAACTAGAATTCCTGGAAGAGATGAAGCAAGAGATTTTTTTTAAAGAATTAAAATATTTTTTATAATTGAAATAAAAGTGGAAAACAAATGGAAGTTATAGAAGCAAGAATTGAAAAGGGATTTAATAACTTGGAACAATAGATTCAAAACCACCCAAGCAGCAAACTCCCTAAAAGTTAGAATGGAGCAAGTAGAAGATAATGACTTTATGAGATAATGTGAAATAACGAAGCAAAGTCAAAAGACTGAAAAAAGTAGGAGAGAATGTAAAGTGTCTCATTACAAAAACCAACCAAACCAAAAAACAGACCTGGAAAATAGATAGAAGATAGATAAATTAAGAATCCATTGGACTGCTTCAAAACAATGACCAAAAAAGAACCTAGAAATTATGTAATTTTAGATACTTTAGAATGAATCTTTTAAAATAATTTAGAATGATTTTTTGCAAATATAATACTTTAAAATGTACGAAACAAAACAGAAACATTCTTAGCTGATGGGCCATATAAAAACAAATGGGTTAGATTTGGCCTAAGATAAAATTGGAGGATAAAGTAGAAATAAAATAGAAAGAATCTGCCAGGGTTGGCTAGGTGGCACAGTGAATAGAGCCCTGGAGTCAGGAGGACCTGAGTTCAAATCCAGCCTTAACACACACACACACAAATCTAGCCATGTGAGCTTGGGCAAGTCACTTAATCTCAATTGCCTACCCTCCCCACTTCAAAAGCAAAAAATAAAAAAAAAGAAAGAATCTGCCAGTGACCTCCTGCAAGAAATCTCCACATGAAAAATCCCAGAATGATCATAGCTAAACTCCAGACTTTCCAGGCAAAAGAAAAAATGCTACAAGGAGCCAGAAAGAATTCAAATATCAAGGAACCATCGTCAGGATCATACATGATTTCATCAGCCACCATTATAAAATGGCTTAAAGGACTTAGAATATGATAAATCGAAAATCAAAGAATGTAGGCTTGTAGTCAATGATAATTCATATTGTAAAACTGAATATAAATCTAGGGAAGGAAAAAGGATCTTTAATGAAACAGAAGACTTCCATGTATTCCTGGTAAAAACATCAGAGCTGTAGAGAAGCTTTGAAGCACAAACACAAAAGTTAAGAGAAACAGGAAAAGGCAAACAGAAGCACTCATATAGAACTAAACAAGAATAAACTGTTTACATTCTAATAGGGGGAGATAACATGTCCCCTCAGAACTCTATTATCATTAGGAGTCATGGAGGGAGTCTAATTAGATTGAGGGTACAGGAGGGGTTCTATTATGTTTTGAAGGTTTTAAATAGAGAATGGAAAGGAAGGAGAAGAGGGAGAGAAAGAATGGAGAAAATTATCTTACGATTGGGGAACACAAGTACAAGTCTGGATAAACAAGGAGAGAGGGGTGGGAGGGCAGGTGAAAATTGAAGCTCACTTTCATCTGAACTGGTGAAAGGAAGAGAAAACACACAGAGTTGCATAAAGAAATACATTTCACTCAACAGGAGAACAAGAGGGAAAGGGGCAAAGGAAGAAAGGGAGAATAATAGAGAGGGTAGATTAAAGGAAGGATTAATCCTAAGCAGAAGAAACTCTAACCAAAGATGGACAAAAATACTCCATAGCAGCACTTCTAGCAGTGGCAAAGAATTAGAAAATGAGAAGGTCCATCCACTGGGAAATGGCTGAACAAGTCATTATATATAAATGTGATTGAATATTGTTCTCTAAGAAATTATGAAGGAGATGGTTTCAGGGAACTTTCAGAAGTTTCAGAAGACTAGTATGCAAAGTGAAGTGAGTATTAGCAGGTTTATAAACTGACAACAATAATTAAAAGATACAAGACTTTGAAAACCTTAGGAACTATGATCAATGCAATGATAAGCCATAACTCCAAAGGATTTATGATGAATCATGAAACCGACCTGATGATAGAGAAGAGTTTCCGAGTGCAGACGGAGACAAACTCCTATTTCCTACATGACCAATATGGTATTTTATTTTGCCTTCCCGTACATGTGTCTAACAGGGGTTTTGTTTTTCTTCCTTCCTTAGATGGGGACATGGAGGTGAAAGGGAGAGAAGGCAAATTGTTGTTGATCAAAAAAAATTAATGAAAAAACAAACCAGGTTGGAGCTGTTAAATTATTGACAGTATCTTTTCCCCACCTTATGCAATCCTTTCCTCTTTTCATAGAGGGAATATGGATAGCTATCCTTGAAGTCACAAAGACATGTGTTCAGTTGCTACCTCTCCCTATATTTTCTGTAAAGTTGTGCAAGTCACAGCTTCTCAGGACCTCCAGGCAATTCTCAATGTGCATTAGCAGTGGAAGTTCATCACTAAGATGATATCATAGATACATTTCAAAAAATTTCTTCTCTTCCAATTTGATGTTAATTTTGACTTTGATTTAATCCGTCAACTATGTGGCTGTCTGTATTCAATCTATTCTGAAATGACTACTTTCTTACTAACTAGTGATTGATTTCATGCTGAGGCAGCTAGGTGGTGCATTATAGAGTACTGGTCCAAATTTAGTTCCAGGCACTTACTAGCTTATTTACTGCTAACTAGCTGTGTGACTTTGAGACATTTAACATTTAACCGTTATTTACCTCAGTTTCCTCAATTGTAAAATGGGGATATTAATTGGACCTACCTCCCAAAGTTAGGATGATCAAATTATAAAGCATTTAAACCAGTGTCTAGCACATAAGTGTAATATAAATGTTAGTTATTATTATTATTATTATTATTGCTAAGATATAGTCAATTTCACTCCATGTGCACATGTGTGCATATGTGTCTATGTGTGTGCATATGTAATTTTGTTCAATGCTCCAAATGTCTAGCGCTTTCCAAGTCTCTTCCTAAGGATAATATTTGTGTGAAGGATACTATATAGTATGAAACTTCCCAGTGATCTTCACGTATTTGTCTTCCCCCACTTCTTAGTCCAAAACCACATTTTCCGATGATTTTCGTTTACCGCTTCAATGTGAACCTTTCTGTTGAAGACGCCAAGTGTAAAGTAAAGCTATTGATTTGTTTTGAAGGATTCTATCAAGTTCCTATAAAAATCTAGTCGCATGGATTTTGGCAAGGCTTTATGGAGAAGATGGAGAGATGTGGGCTACGTGATAATATAATTAGATGAATTCTGAACTGGTTGCTTGGCCATACTCAAAGTGTGGTTGTTAAAGGTTCAATGTCAACATGAAGAAGGTTTCAGTGGAGTGTCTTGGGGATCAGTGCTTGGCTTGAAGATTTTTTTTTGGCCGATGACTTGAATAAAGGCATGGATGGTACACATACTCAAACCTCATCATTTTCATGGATAATACTAAACTGGGAGGGAAAGCTAACACGCTGAATTACCAAGTGAGAATCCAAGAGGATTTTGACAAGCTGAGTACTGGGATGCATCTAATAAGAAAATAAAATTGAATTGGGATAGTGTAAAGTCTTACCCTGGGGTACAAAAAAATAACCTTTGCCATTACAAGATGGGGGAGCCATGTTAGAAGCAATTTATATGGAAAAGATCTAGGAGCTTTAGTAGGTTGCAGTCAGTAGTATGATATAATAATGATAGCTTAATTAATTATAGGGCCTACTATGAATTCCAGGCAAATATTACTTCGTTTGATTCTCGTGACAACGCTGGAGATAGGTCCTATTATTATCCTAATTTTACAGTTGAGAAAACAGAGGCTAAACTACTTGCCCAAGATGACAGAGCTAGTGTCTGAGGCCTAATTTGAACTCAGGCCTTCCTGACTTGAGGCCGAACACTCTACCCACTGTGGCAGCCAAAAAAGATGAATTCAATAGGACCGATTTGGCTCTATTACAAGTGGAAGAAATTCTAAAACTCGGGTGTGGTGGTCTCTTTGTCAGACCTCAGTGAGAGTATTATGTTCAGTTTGGGCACCACAGTTTAAGAAGAACATTGATAAATCAGTGAACATGCACATAAAGGCAACTATATTGGTGAAGGGCCTTGAATCCATTAGGGTTTGTTGATGAAACTGGGGATATTTAGCCTGGAAGTGAGAACTAGGGCAGAACATGACAGCTGTGTTGGAATATTGAAGGGCTATTGTGGGGAAAATCGTTTTGACCCTAGAGGGAAGATTGAGGAGCAGTGAATGGAAGCTGAAAAGAAACAATTTAAGGATTTACGTCAGTGGAAAAAATTTCTAAAATTAAGCTATCTAAAAATGGAATGGATTGGTTTGAGAAGTAGTGGGTCCTCTCTCATTGGAGGTCTTCAATCAGATGCTGGAGGCCCACGTTCCAGGTAAATTAGAGTAACTATTTCTTTCTGAGGTGAATTAGGCTCCTTTCCAACTCTCAGAATTCTTTATTCCTTATAGGACCATTCTGCTTCCTCATCCTCTACTCCAGATACTGGTGCATAAGCTGCAGCTAATGACAGTCTAATTGACCGCGCCTCTCACAAGGATAGCTCTGCTAGACAAGAAGACCAAGTTTATAAGAAAATGGTGATTCTTGTTGTGCCTAGGTTTATTTGTTACGGTTGCTCATTTGTTCAGTTGTCTGACTCTAAAATGCACATGCATACATGCCGAGATTGTGGTATATTTCCCAGTGATAGAGCCAAATCAGTCAATTCTTTTATGTCCTCTTTGAGAATACTTCCAATATTTAAGTCTTTTGGATTCACTTGATACGCATGTGCTTAGGTTTCTCCAGCACTATACTAATTCATGGGTCCCTAGGAAATATACCACAATCTTCATATGTATGTATGTGCATGTATGTGATTGTGTTCAACTTTTCTTTGTCTGGTTCAGATGAAACTGAGGTTCATAGGATGCTTGTTATCCCTACTTCTTCTTTCATGTTGGAATATTTTCCTTCTCATGTAATCCTGCTGTGTGAGGTAGTGACACCTTTCTCTTCCCTCCTCTTTAGTACAGTTCTTTATCCCTCTCATTTCTCTCTTTTCCTAACACCATCAAAACACAACAAAACCACCTCTTGACCTCTCTCTGTCTTAATTCTCTTTCTTTATGATCCTGCAGACATTTGGTTTCTGAGAAGCTATTTGTTGCTTGTCCTTCTATTGTCATGTAAACAATTCATACCCACATAGTTCTTTCCAATTGATAAATGTGTTTACCTTTTTTATTTCCCTCTTGATTCTTGTGTTCCCATTGCAAAGTTCTACAGTTTTATCAAGAATATTTGGAAATACTCTATTTAATTAAAGATTCTTTTCCCCCTGTAGAATTGTATTCAGTATTACTAGATAGATTTTTCTTGGTTGTGAGTATTTATTGTTTGGGATATTATATTCTTTATGTTGGCAATTTCCAAATATTGTGTGTTCCTGTCTGTGGCTCCTTGGTGCTCGAAGTCATTATTTTTTTTTTTTTTGCTGCTTACAGAAATTTTTCTTCAATTTGGAAGCTTTGAATCTTGCCTATGATGTTCCTGGGTTTTTGTTTTGATATTTCTTTCAGGAGCTGGCTGGTGGATTCTTTCTCTTTTTATTTGACCTACTTCTTGTTTAACTTCTTTCAGGGTGCTCTTGTAACCCTTAAGTCCATGATTACTTTTTCTCTAAGTTTCCACTTGAGTTTGTTGCTGAGTTATTCTCTTCCTTTGCCTTTGCCTCTGGAGTATTTCTTAGTCCAAGCTTTTTCTTCTTTGTGTTTGGGCATTTTCCTTAGTTTACTCCTGTCACCAGCTTCATTATCTGATTTAAGGGTTTGTGCTTGGGTCAAACTCTACTATGGTACTGCTTGGTGGTGTGGACAGACCCTGTTTGTTTCTAGTGGTTACACCCAGGCTGTCCAGACACCAGGTAGGGCCAACTTGGGGATTTTCTTTTATTGTGACCAGAGCTCAGGGGCCGCCCAGATGTTGGTGGCTTTCTTTTGCCCCATACTGGAAACTACCCAGAGCCTTTCTCCTACTGTGGCAGAAGCTCTGAGATGGATGCCTTTCTTTCTTTCTTTAGAGAGTGTTTTTGTAATTTAGGCTAACATATCAAGTGTACTCTGGCAGATTGATTACCAAATATTTTATGCATTTTGTAGTTATTTTACATGATGCTTTCCTTTCTATTTTACTTCCTGGATTTTGTTATTATAATTTAGAAAGCCTGTCAGTTTTGTGGGTTTATTTTGTGGCCTCCAACATACCTAAAATTCATTTACTTATTGTCTCAATTAGTTTCTTTGCTTATTTCCCGAGATTTTCTAGGTAAACTATCATCTCATCAACAAATGAGCTTAGTTTTGTTTCCTCTGTGTCTAAATTAGATAAATAAAATTTAAATTAAATGATATCAGAGAATGGATTCAGATGTTATTAAGGAAATCCTTCCATTAATCAGTCAAGAGTTCTAGTCCAATGTCTCACTATGGCATGGAGTTGTACCTGGGATCCCAAAAGCTGTGCAATGGGAGTGCAAACTCCTGCAGTTTTTACTAAAATGAAAAGGCTTCCTGTGTAGTTTCAGTGAAAATGGTGTCTGCTAGGATATCTGAGGATATCCGAGGAGCTTAAGCATGAAGAGAATCATATCCACAACCACTTATTTCCCAGAAAAATGCAAAATAATTTATAATTTTGCGTAATACCCTTCAGCTTCTGTGGTCAGGAGGAGGGAGTGACACAAAAGGAAAGCACTGGTGATAAAAATCATAGAAATCTGTGAATTTGAATTTGAAATGTTGTGCAAAAAAGTCAGTGAGACCCGGGTATAAATTTTAAAAGGAAATAATGAACTGGGAAAAATCTTTGTATCAAATATCTGTTAAAAGTTTGATAGGCAAGTAGAAGATATATATGAGTAAAAGCCATCTCCCAGTAGATAATAGGTAAAATAGTTATTAATAAATAGTTCTCAGAAGGACAAATTCTTTTTTTTTTTTTTGCTTTTTGGAGGGTAATTGAGGTTAAGTAACTTGCCCAAGGTCACATGGCTAGGTTGTGTGTGTGTGTGTGTGTGTGTGTGTGTGTAAGTGTCTGAGGCTGGATCTGAACTCAGGTCCTCCTGATTCCGGGGCCGGCACTCTACTCACTGCGCCACCTAGCTGCCCCTATAAATTTTATTATTATTTTAGAAGGCATTTGGGGTTAAGTGACTTGCCCAGGATCACACAGCTAGTCAGTGACTGAGGCTGCATTTGAACTGTGGTCTTCCTGACTTCAGGGCTGGTGCTCTATCCACTGTGCCACCTAGCTGCCCCAAGAAGGACAACTTCTTAAAAAGAATTGGAAGGAATGTTCCTTGTCATTAATAATAATAAGAATAAAAAAAAAAAATATATATATATATATATAGCAAAACAACCCTTATCTTTCACCAGACCCTCAACAACTTGGCAAAAATGACAAAAGTTTTGAATAGTAAATATTGAATGGGTTGTGGAAAGACAGTGCGCAATAATGCATTGTTGGGAGAGCTGTGAATTGGTAAAACCATTTTAAAAAAACAATATGGATTTATACAAATAAAGCCACTAAATTGTCCATAACCTTTGACCCAGAGAGCTAGCTTTATAACCCAAGGGGGTCACTGACAAGAAAGAATATCTCCATATATACCGAAATATTTCTAGTGATATTTTTTTTGTGGGAACAAAGAAATAAAAGTCAAGTAGATGTCACTGATTGAGTAATGATTAAACAAATTGTGGTACATGAATGAATGAAATATTATTATGTTTGTTATCATAAGAGAGAAGCATGGGAAGAACTTATAGGAACTGATGCAAAGTAAGGAAAACAATACACACAATGACTTCCACAATATAAAAGGAAAGAACAGCAACTACAGGATAATAGAAACAATGGTGCAAAATTATAATATCTAAGCTTGCCCCTAAACAATAGATATAAGAAGGAATCCCTTCCCATTGCTTTGCCTTTGGAGAAACATTTGCATTTGTTTGTGGGGAGAGTAATCCATGAATGTGGAATATTGCATAGTCAGACTTTTTCAATGTGTTGATTGCTTTAGCTGATTGTTTTTTCTTTTTTTTTTAAATATATTTATAAGAGTTTTCTCTTTGGGAGAGGTCAGAGAAAGTATATAGGGAGAAATCTAGGTGATATAAAAGCAAAAGAAAAGGCTTCACCAAAGGTCCAGAAGCCTCCAAAAGCAAGGTATGCTTTATTTCTAGTCAGAATGAAAAAGAGATGATATTCTTTATCTTCTTCCATAAATATCAAATTTTCCCTTCCCACTTTGTATTGGTTTCCAGCCCAAAATATTAAATACAAACACAACTATGATATGGCAAATGACATCTTGTGATATCTTCACAGAGGTATGCCTCTCCATTCTCTATCTTAGGCAAAGGAATCAATTCCTCCTTGAAGTTTGGATATGAAAATAGTCTTTTCCATTCTATGCCAGGTTTATGATCTCTGCGGGGAGAGGGGTGAACTGCACAAGACTAGCTCAAATCAGAGCCTAATCCATTGTGGAAGAAGCAATTTCTCTTAAGGTCTCTGTGTCATGAACTAGGTTAGTTTTTCCCATAAAAGGTAATGAAATCATCCTTAAAAGCCTAATTGGTTCAGAGAATTAAGGTTCAATTTTTTTTTGATGTGACTTCTTGTCACTTAAATATAAAGCTCACAGACAAGGAGTTGGTATTTGATTTAACTAGACACTAAATTCTAATAAGAGTGTAGCATCAAAGTGGAGGCAGGAGAGCTACACCCAACTGAAGCCTTACTGAATATCCTTTCCATGTTATTTTTAAGGAAATATTTTCTATTAAATTGTAAGTCATCTATGAGTACTTCATTTTATTCCAATCTCAAGTCTGAACCACTGGGTTGGTCTGATTTAGCCCCAATCCAGAATACTAACACAAAGAAAGCCTTTCTTCTCTTCCAAGTGCATTTTCTGGTTAACTCCTAACCCAGTGGTTCTCAGGGAAATGCTTTTCGGCTACCAGAAGGCTTCCATATTCCCAGCCCTGGATCTTTTGTCTGAGCTGTGGTCTACCATCTGCTCTAGAGCAGCTCTGTCTCTGGAGGTGCAAAGTCACTTCCTCCAGAGCAAGACCTAGGGAAGTAAAGAAAGAAAAGGTGGGGGAAAGAAAGGAGAGGTGGAGGTATGTCTGGAGACTGGATTACCCTGGAAACCTTTCTTCTGCCAATTTACATATTTAGTGGGTCACAATTCCTCAGCAAATGTTAGTGAAACATGAGAAAAAAAAAGTTTGAGCACCATTGCCTTATCCTGAGAAATTTATTGTGGCTTGGGTTGGTAGGATCAAACTCAAATAGAAAATGGGGTCATAGAACCTTACATAAGGATCACTGAAGGCTGCATTTTGACTAGAAAACCACATATTAACATTATTTATATTGCATTTTTGTTCATTTTGTTAAGTATTTCCTAATTCTGTTTTAATCTGGCTCAATCTTCATTTGGGAGTGTTGTGAGTTTCAGGCTGTTTGACGCCTCTAGTTTAGACTCCAGTGGGTGAGAAGCCCACCAAGCCCTTGGAATACAGTGAAATTCAATAGCTGTCATACAAGATAACTAACAATCATACTTCCAACAAAAGATACTTTCAAAGAAAAAAAAGTAGAAATGGACCATTTCCTACAAATTACTCATTTCTTTCTCAAATTGCTGAAACTAAATTTGTATCATTGTTACACAGAGACCTGCAAATTTCTTCACAGGCAGGAATATCACTATTTCTCAGTGATGGCTGAGAATAGAAATTGACTGGGAGAGTGCAGTCAAAATAATTTGAAGCAAAATCCTCTTGTCTTTTGCTGTGATAATGGAGAACTTCATAGGATCACAGGTTTAGAACTGAAAGAGACCTTAAGGGACAGTGAATCCAACCCCCTCGTTGTATAGATTAGGAAACTAAGAGAGACTTTAAGGGACTGGCCCAAGGCCACATGGCTGGTAAGTGAAGAAGGATTTGAACCCAGTACTTTTCCATGACGCCAAGTTCTTTCTCATGGAATACCTTCATATAGTTCCAGGACTATGTGGGACCAGAACCTAAACATTACTGATAACCACCTTATATAGGTAGAGAAAAATTGTCATTCAATGCTACACACAATTCTCTGGGACGGTGGGCAGGTTTCCACATGTGACTTTTTAGAAAATCTGGTTTTTCCTTATGGAATTCCTGAGTCTCACAAGATCAGCAATCAATCATATTCAATGTTGTGTCAGAACTCACTAAACAGGCAAATAACAGATGGTTCTTTGATAAACTATTGATGAAAAGCCCCTCTGAATTAAGCCCTATAAATGCAACAACAGCTGATATTTATTTATTTGTAATTTTTTATTTTAAACTTAAATACAAAATAAGAGAAGAAAAAAACAATCACCACATGGACAGCAGAAAATAAGAGCACTCAAAATACAAAGCAATAAATTTCTATTTCAGCAAAGCCTACATAATAAATGCTACACATTGTGCTCCCAGCTGTCCATCTTTTCTTCAGTTCCTTGTAGGTTCTCTGATTTATTCTCTGCTGTGCACTTTTTACTTTGTCCGCCAAAGGCTATAATTCAATGTGGATACACACCTCCCCACATATCAATATACACACAAACATATAGACATACACACATACATGCACATATATACATTCATACACATATAAATATATATATTCATATTCATCTATGTAAGACTGTATTTTACTTGTTTGCTCTGTTTCTTGAGAGGTGGATAGCGTCTTCCTTCAAAGTCCAAGTCTTTCCAATTTTTCTAAATCCACCAAATCATCATTTCCTAGCCCACAGCAATACTCTAACCTCATACTGTCTAGTTATTTTAAGTAATCTAAACCCATATTGATTAATATGGCTGAATACAGTATAGTTTCCCTATTTTAAATCTATTTTAGCTTTAACTTTGTCTGAGATCCCGATTACTACCCCTGCTTTCCCCCCCCTAAAATTTTACTCTTGTTCTTAATTTTATGATTGTGTGTCTCTCTTATTTCCTATCCCTCCTGACTCCTCTACTTTGCTTCTACTCACAACAGCTGGCATTTCTTTAGCATGTTAAGGTCAGATATTTACATAGCACATTAAAGTCTACAAAGTGCTTTATAGACATCATTTCATTTGACTCACGCTACAACACTGTGAAGTAGGTGCTTTAATTTTCCCCATTTTACAGATGAGGAATCGGA
The DNA here is from genome assembly GCF_028583685.1 of Petaurus breviceps papuanus. NCBI lineage: Eukaryota > Metazoa > Chordata > Mammalia > Diprotodontia > Petauridae > Petaurus > Petaurus breviceps. The sequence goes on from NW_027186304.1 coordinate 411,906, forward strand.
GACTCGGAGAGGTTAAATGATTTACCAATGGTTACATGGATTGTATCAGAAGTGATTTTCCTGCATCCTATTCAGTATTCTGTTCAGTAAGTCATGCTGCCTTTCCAACCCTATAAAGAAGAAAATCCATGAATGCAGAGATTAAGAGCATCTTCTCACCTCTGCTAATTTCTTTTCTATTCGTGAGCTATCATTTGCTTTTCTTCAGGCACTATGACTAAATACAGATGAATCCTGGGATGCCACAACATGCTGAAAGGAAAGGCATCCTCACATTGAATGAGGAGAAAGTGAAGATTGGTATAGTTTACCTCAAACCTTAGAAATCAAGCATCACAAGTTGGTGAGTAGTGAAGAATTTGTGTGCTAAAATAGCAGTGCATTTTGTTTTGTTTTACTAAATATTATGTCAGATAGAGAGTCAGCTGTGAAGTCAAGAAGGCCTGGGACCAAGCCCTGTCTCTGACACACACTGGCTGTTTGACCCTGGGCAGCTCACCTAACCTCTCCATGTTTCAAGTAAATGTCTAAGACTCCAAGTTGCAGAGAAGTTGCATTTGTACAGAGAGTTTATGGCCCTGAGCAATTCCCTACGCCAAGGAAATACCAAGCTCCCATCAAAGAAGGAGGAGAAGAGTGAATTTCAAAAAGCAGCAAAAACTCCCTGGGCCTCAATGTTGTCAGAAATAGGAGTATTTAGCAAATCAAACTTTCTGAATAATAGAGAACACACACACACACCCATGTACATACACACATACAACATATGTATTACCAATTGTCAAAGAATAATAAGATGATAAAATATACTTAGCATTAACACCATTAAGCAAGATTAATCTCACTTTGGGGATTATAAAGGCACTGTGGTAGCTTGCATTACTTTGGATTAACTTTATGAACATCAATTAATCATTTTAACATAGATAAAAATGATGGGCCAATAAACGGATAACTTTGGGTAATCATGTGCAAGGAATTTACTGAGGAAGATAATGCTTATTGGAAGTATGACTCAACATTTTGCCAGATCAGCATGCTTTTTAATACCAACAAGAAAATTTAGGTGTCCTTAGGTTTTCCTTCCCTCTTTTGAAAAAAAAATATTTTTTTCTTTCCTCCTTCCTCCCTTATTTTTATTTTTTATTCTCTATTTTTATTTTCCTCTTCTCATTCTTTAATTTTCTCATTTCTTCTTCTTCTTCCCATATTTCCTTTCTTCTTTTCATTCTTTCCTTCTTCTCTCTTTCTTCCTCCTGCCCTTTCTTCCTCCCTTATTTGACTCCCTCCCTCCCTCCTTCCTTCATCCCTTCCTGTCTTCCTTCCTCCCTCACTTCCTTCATTCCTCCCTCCCTTCCCCCAATTTTGTGCTGCTTATTTGTTATTAAAATGGAACTGATGATTATTTATAGTGTCAAAGGGTAATAATTTCTTAAAGTCAATGATCTGTTGGCACTTTATCTCAGGGCAGGTGCTATGGAAGGATCACAGCCTTGAGCTCAGGGCTGTCAGCTCTAGGATTGAGTGGTTGGCAGTTCAGCAACCACAAAGGAATAGACACAGGATGATTTCTCCCATGCACATGCTCTAAGATAAGCATAGAGGGGAACTAATTAACACTGATTGATGATGTACATATCTTCAGGTTACAGAGAAGTGCACTAGATAATGGGCTTCTTCAGGGTCCCTTGCACATTTGAAGAGGAAGTCATCATGAAATGGTCTCAATGTGTCTCAAGGGCAATTTAGTTCAATCCAACCATCATTTACCAAGCACCTACTATGTATGAGGTACTGTGCTATTTGTTAGGGATAAAAATACAAAAAAAGGGACAGTCTCTTCTCTCAAGGATCTTAGTGAGGGAAATCTGAACAACTAAGAATCAAAGGCTATTCCTTGTACTATGCTAGTTTTTCAAGACTCAATTAAATAAGTAAGAATTGAATGTTCCTTTATTCTCCATTGGACTCCACTCGGTCCTCTGGACTTTGCCTTTCTCCAGAAACCTTTTCATCCTGGAAGATCTTTCCACTCCTTCAGCCTCTTCCTCTGTTTGGTCAGTTTTTTCTGGAACCTCCATCCTCAGGCAGGGCCAGACAACTCTGTGTTCACTCCTTCATTTCTCTTTGAGTATCATTCCTGATTTTGCGGACTTTTTTCTCTGCCATGACCCCTTGCTCTTCTCACTAGAAGTGCATTCAGGTTCAGCACTCATTAAGTGGTCAGGATGAGCACTTATTGACTTGGGCCTATAGCACTTCAAATCATTGTCATGATATTAACTACGAAAATAAAATAAGCGTATGTCTCATGTCTAAGTCAAGGGGTTTTTTTTATCTCTTTTTGTCACGGATCCCTTTGATAGTCTAGTGAAAGCTATGGGCCCCTTCTTAGAATAAGTACATAATTAAACACATAAATTCAAATACGTATCAGTAAAAAAAAACAATTATATTGAAATACAGTTATCAAGTATTTTAAAAATTCACAGACTTCAGATTAAGAACTCTTGGTCTAAGTGCAAGATGCTGACTAAGGCATCGGCTATATCAGATATTTTGATAGCTTTTTGATCTGCTACATTCCATCCTGATGCCTAGTTGGAACATGAAGTATCAGCAGGAACTGAATTAATCTTACCCAATACTGACTGACTGACTGGGAAGTTATATTTTTACTTGCAACAGTGTGTTATTGCTTTCCAAGTGACCAATCAGCGGGCCTCCAGGGAAGGAAAACAGCAGAACCTTGGTAATTTTGCCCAAAAGTCTTAACTTCTTTATAACACTTTTACTCCCAAGCACACACAGCTAGTGAACCCAAATGCACAGTGTTGCCTAGTGGAAGTGTTTGGAGAGAACTGCTTTGTCAAATGATAATTTGTAAAATAATTAGCCCGTGGATCATTTATAACTGAATGGATGGATACTTCCAAAGTTTTGGAGGGTGCTGGGGAAGGTGCTCTATACGGAGATTAAATATACTTTTTATAAATTGTGTATCAATTTACTTAGCAACTCTTTTTTCCCCTATGGCAAAGAAAGTGAGGTTTGCTGTACGTAGAAGGGCCTTTTTATCATCAATTCTGCTTCAATAGAATCTGAAATGATGAGGTTTTATTACATTCTGTTTGTCATCTTCCTGCCTTTTCTGAGTCAGCTACCGGGTCTGTAGAAAAACTAACTTTTGCTCTGTAAGAAGGACTAGGAGTGGATTGGAGGAGGGATGTGTGTGTGTGTGTTGGGGGGGGGTCTGTGTGTGTGTTGGGGGGGTGAATGTGTGTGTATATGTGTGTGTTAAATAGTATCCTGGGGAACTGAATGACTCCATAAAACTGGAAGGTAGGGCAACATGTTCCACAGGAAAAACAGAAAAAAACTTTAGTTTTTTGGTAAGTTGATTATAACTTTAACATAAAATATTACATTATTCAGTTAGTTACAATTCTTAAGGAAGGTTGTCTCACCTTGTTCCTGTCCTTATTTATTTTGTTTTGTTTTGCTTTTATAATATTAAGTATAGATGGTGACCTGTTCAGGAGAATGAGGGTCCTCTACTTCTATGAAGATGTTAAATTCTATCCAGATTTTTATTTCCATGAAGTGAAAAGGAAAACATTAAGGAAATGTACAATAGGCTGGTCATGCAACAAGAGAGGGGTGGCTGGAGGGCAACCCTCCTATCTGTTATTCTCATATTATCAAGGGAAATCAAGGAAGGCCCACAGCACATGAGATGTGTTGGCTTACGGCAAGACATAGACAAAAGTCCCACAGGACCCCTGGGCAGACATGAATTGATCGTGATCTCATTGTTGAACAGAAAACCCACATCAGTGGAGTCACAAGATCAGTTTGAGCATCTGAGTTACTTACCATTGCCTGAAAGTGTGCTTTTTTACCTCAGGGACAGAAAGAAAAGACTGAAGAAAAAAGTACATGAAAAACAATGTTTGAACGTTGAGAGGGAGAATGGTATGATACATAAAATTCTAGACTTGGATTCATAGAGACATGAGTTCTAATCCTGCCCCTGCTCATTATTCCCTGTGTGACCTTGAGGATAACAGCCACTCTGGGTCTCAGCTTCCTCATTTCTAAAATGGGGAGAATAGATGCCCTCTGAGGTCCCTTCTAGCTCTAAATCTATGACCTTGACCTTGGGAAAGTGTCCTATGATAGGTTCTTGGTTTGCCCAGGCTCTAAGCAATAAGACCAAATTGCAGTTGGGACTTTCTTCTCTGTTCAATGTCTATTCTCTTTGGAACTGTGAGATGGGATCAGCTGGCTTTGAATACTATATTTTTATTCTTTGATTTTTATTCCAGATCTGTGTCTTTCTAAAAAGGAAATCTGATGGAGGGCAACTATGGATTTGTGAGCCTGAATTTCTCCTTGCTGGTTATCCTGAAATAATAGTAATACCTGATACCATCCATGATCTGAGTCTGAAGAGTTTGGGGCTCTCTCAAATTATTCCAGGGAGGAGACTCTTTATGTGATCCCGTTTGAACCACTACTCTTTGTCCCATTGTGCTTGAGAGAGGGCCTTGGATTTTAGTACGTTTTAAGAAGCTGGAAAAGCTTTGAACATAGGACCAGTGAATCTGTCCTCTGAGCACCCATTTGGAGAAGTTCATTGCCAGAAGGATGGCTACTGACTTGTGAATTTTTTTTAATCGCACCAGTTCATAAGTCTATACTCATTTGCCCTGTATCTATCTATCTATCTATCTATCTATCTATCTATCTATCTATCTATCTATCTATCTATCTATCTATCT